>NC_086453.1:176363634-176671134 GCF_028390025.1 Pseudophryne corroboree | reverse complement strand
AAATGGATTACCCCCAGTTTGAGGGTGCTTTGAGCTGGTGATGTGAGTTTATTTTCATTTAATATTACACTAACAGGTGCTGTTCTCACTTCTATTACAGATAAATGTGGAGGCCGGTGGAACAACGGCCTTTTAGAGATAAGCCACCACCCTTCAAAAGGGAAGTGTACACTGACAATACTTGTGTGGACAATCACGTAACACTGGGACTTGTTTACATTATTCTCAATTTTTTTGGAAATCGGGTATAGCATCCCACACCATCATTGTTTTCTATCTATCTATCTATCTATCTATCTATCTATCCTCTGAAAAGTGTGTGCTGGTGGTGGTGGTGGTGGTGGTTTAGAGGGGGGGTGGGGGGGGGGGTAGGGGCAGTAGAAAGACGTTTTGCCTAGGGTGCCACGAAGTCTTACACCGGCCCTGTGTGTACCAGCAAGCTTCTTACTGTACTGTACAGCAATGTCTGCTAATACTCTGAAGTGTGAGGTGCAAATGTTTTATTAGTAATACAGTAGGTATTGTAGTGTACAAGGAAGCATAGATTTTGACGGAAGATACTGTAAAAACCACTTGAACCATCTAGTCTTCAGTTAAACAGACGAAACATACTGTACAGTACAATGCTTTCAAATCTTTTTTTTTTCCAGACAAAACATACTATACAGTACAAAGTTTAAAAAAAACAATTTTTAACTAATGGACGATCAGTGAAGTACAGTATGCAGTAGTACTGTAAGATTTTGGACAAGGTTACTGTAAATTGCATTTGGAATTGAATGCATACAGTAGAGATCTGTCCACACTGTACTGTACATACAGTATTTCCTTTATCCTGCCATGTACAGTATGGTACGGCTTGAAATTCCATAGACTATGAGATTTACAGTACAGTACCCATGCTTTGTGATTTTTCTTAAGTTGCTTCTGTAATATGGTACTTTATACATATTCTATTATGGCAAACAAAATTTTTGTGTGTACAGTAGGCTGGTCAGTAAATATACTTTACAGTAAGTCAGTTTCCAAAGAAACACTGTTCAATACATTGTGAAGTAAAATAAATAAAATAAATGGATCAGTAAAGAAAATGCTCCATGTACATTACTGTGAAGGTACTGTACCTATACATGTCATTTTGACATTATTTTCCACAGGAAATATGTATTAGAGGTATATACAGTAAATGTTCCGTACTAGTAAGTCACACAAGCAGTTCCTGCTAAATCCTATGAAACAGTGCAGTATGTATATTCTGTGTATAATTTCAAAATACAGTACTGTACTACACTTACAGTACTACTGTATACTGTACAGATTTTTTTTAATAATCACACAAATACATCCCAGACGCAAATGCATGTACTGTACAGTATAGCAGACGGGTGGTCTTCTGGTTGCCGAATGTCGGGATCCCCGCGCACAGTATACCGGCGCCGGAATCCCGACACCCGGCATACCGACACATATTCTCCCTCGTGGGGGTCCACGACCCCCCTGGAGTGAGAATAAATAGCATGGCGCGCGTAGCGTGCCACCGTGCCCGCAGCGTGGCGAGCACAGCGAGCCCGCAAGGGGCTCATTTGCGCTCGCCACGCTGTCGGTATGCTGGTGGTTGGGCTCCCGGCGCCGGTATGCTGGTCGCCGGGAGCCCGGCCGCCGGCATACCATACTGCACCCTAGCAGACAGCTTATTGTGACAGGACTCGCTTATCCCCATAGTCACTGTGTATTTTAGATAGTGTAATGAGATGCTCCTGCAGCATTGCCCTGATTCATGTAAAACCTGTGTGCATATTTCTATTGAATGTAAAAGAACAGTGTCAGGAAAAAAAGGCATTAGCACGCCTCATGACAGATACAAAAGCTCATGTGTAAATGTAAGCAGTGATCCCTTCCCATTGGTTTTTGATTATACCCTAATGCAGGGGTGGTCAACCAGTCACAGGCAAAGAGAGAAAAGATCTGTAGTCAAGGGCAAGAGCCACTATCATCGGCACACGCTCAAAAAATGGGGGCGTGGCCTAGTCACAAAGCCACACCTCATTTTTTGTGCGCACACCTTCAGTATGACATTTGTAGGACCTTGTGTCATAATCCCCATTTTTAGTCATATTGTACAGTGCCACATACATATAATGACCCAGTACAGTGCCACATACATATAAAAACGCCAAAAAAATGAGTACCTCCACAGTGCCAGATATATATATATATGCCCCCACAATGCCAGATACACATATGTCCCCACAGTGCCAGATACATATATTCCCCCAGTGCCAGATACATATGCCACCACAGTGCCAGATACATATATGCCCCCACAGTGCCAGATACACATGCCCCACAGTGCCAGATACATATATGAACCACAGTGCCAGAGACACATGTCCCCACAGTGCCATATACATATATGCCCCACAGTGCCAGATACAGATATGCCCCCAGTGCCAGATACACATGTCCCCCCAGTGCCACATACTGTATGCCCCCAGTGCCATATACACATGCCCCCACAGTGCCAGATACATATATGCACCAGTGCCAGAGTATGCCCCCAGTGCCAGATACAGATATGCCCCCAATGCCAGATACACATGTCCCCACAGTGCCAGATATGCCCCATTGCCAAATACAGATATTCTCCTGGTGCCAGATATGCCCCCCAGTGCCAGATACAGAAATGCCCCGGTGCCAGATACAGATATACCCCCAGTGCCAGATACACATATCCCCCAGTGCCATATATGCCCTTAGTTCCAGATGCACATGCCCCACAGTGCCAGATACATATATGCCCCCATGCCAGATACAGATATGCCCCCAGTGCCAGATACACATGTCCCCACAGTGCCAGATATGCCCCCAGTGCCAGATACAGATA
This sequence comes from Pseudophryne corroboree, assembly GCF_028390025.1. Taxonomy (NCBI): domain Eukaryota; kingdom Metazoa; phylum Chordata; class Amphibia; order Anura; family Myobatrachidae; genus Pseudophryne; species Pseudophryne corroboree. The sequence continues at coordinate 176,668,250 of NC_086453.1, read as the reverse complement.
TACCCCCTGTGCCAGATACACATGTCAATACAGTGCTAGATATGCTCCCAGTGCCAGATATGCCCCCAGTGCCAGATACAGATATGCTTCCAGTGCAAGATATGCCCCCCCAGTGCCAGATACACAAATGCCCCCAGTGCCAGATACACAAGTCCCAACAGTGCCAGATATGCCCCCAGTGCCAGATACACATGTCCCCAAAGTGCCAGTGTGCTGCTCACTGCATTGCTGCTGTGAGGGGAGGAGAGCACAGTGTGCACCTCTCCTGCCCCTCAGTCTCCGGTGGTGGTGTCTATCTTCAATTAGACACCAGTCTGTGAGCCAATCAAAGCTCACGGTCTGGAAGCCAATCAGGAGCCTTAGTTGCCGGTCTGCAAGCTCTGATTGGCTCACGGGCTGACGCCGAATTGAAGATAGACACTGAGGGGCAGGAAAGGCACATGCTGCACTCTCCTCCCCACACAGCAGCGTGGTAAACAGCACTTGGAGGGGGAAGATGTGTGTGTGTCGGGCAGTAGTGGCTGGGAGCCGACCAAGCCAAATATGGCTCGAGAGCCACGGGTTGGCCACCGCTGCCCTAATGGCCATGGGACTTGGACATTCACATACTGTACTGTATTCCTAACTTCAATGGACCATAGCTTTAACATGTTCCTTTGCATCTGTATACTCTATGTTTATGAATTGCTCATTCTACGGGACCTCATTGCCACTGTGTATTTTAACTAGTCTATTGAGACGCTCCCTCAGCATTGCCCTGATTCTTGCAAAATCGATGCCGTGGCTCGCTCCATAGGTGTGGGCTTCCATTTGGCAATGGGTCACGAGCGCCAGCCATTTTGTGACTGCACCCTGCCATCGAGTCTGGCCTGCTACGCCAGCCATTTTGTGAACGCACCCTGCCATTGAGTCTGGCCTGCTACAGTACTGTATGTGTACCGTACAGTGCATAGAGCTCACTTATCCCCATTGCCGCTGTGATAGTGGAATGAGACGCTCCTACAGCATTGCCCTGATTCATGTAAAACTTGTGTGCATATTTCTATTGAATGTGAAGGTATATTACAATACAAAAAATAATAATAAAGTGTCAGAATAAAAAAAAGGCATTTGCACTTTGGGAATCGAACCCAGGACTCTGAGCATGGGGAGCGACACACTTCACCACTCAGCCATGATGCCTCATGACAGATACACAGGGTCATTTATAAATGTAAGCAGTGATCCCTTCCCATAGGTTTTGATTTATGCCGTAATGGCTACGGGATTTGGATGCTCACATATCCCTAACATCAATAGACCATAGCCGTAACACGTTCATTTGGTCTGTATACACTACTAATTTTATTTGTTGGTTTGTCTGCAGGACTTGGACGCTCACATAACCCTAGCATCAATGGACTATAGCCTTATCACGTTTGTTTGCATCTGTATATACTGTACTACTTTTATGTAATTGAAATTCTGTGGCATAATGAGACACTCCAGTAAAGTAGTTCTTGCGCTGTAGTTCAGTACTGTATTTCAATGCAGACCACACGCATGCGCAATGGTGATTTAAAAAAGCGACACCTGGTGGATGATCACAGGTATTACACTCAACGGTAACAACAAACGCTCTGTGCACCTCTGTAAGCCTAGGCAAGCCTCCTTGCACCCAGGCACGCTGCGTATCTGTGATCGCAACTAACACCACAGACAGCATAGATGGGTGATGCTCCGCCTGTACATTGTTAGTGTGACAAGTGAACCTGCATGTTGTCTTCTGTGTAGCTCTACCAGGTCCAGCTTTAACCCTTCAGTCAGTAACCAGTCCGGTCCAGCTTTAACCCTTCAGCCAGTAACCAGTCTTGTCTAGCTTTAACCCTTCAGTCGGTAACCAGTCCTGTCCAACTTTAAACCTTCAGTCGTTATCCAGTCTGGTCCAGCTTTAAACCTTCACCTGGTAACCAGTCTGGTCAAGCTTTACTCTTCAGCCTGTAACCAGTCCGGTCCAGCTTTATTCTTCAGCCGGTAACCAGTCTGGTCCAGCTTTATTCTTCAGCCAGTGTCCAGTCCGGTCCAGCTCTATTCTTTAGCTGGTAACCAGTCTGGTGCAGTAACACTTAGTGGTTCACTACATACCAAAGACAGTTCTCACTGCTACCCAATTCCCATGCAAAAGAGTATATTCAGCCTTCTCATTTTCAGCCCCAAGCCACCTCCATTGGACACCAGTCATCACCTGAAGCAGGTAACACTGCATAAAACCGTGACACTTAGCGTGCGGGAATCTGGACACCTGTCTTGGCTAAATACAAACCCATTGACACAAGGATGGAGACACAAGATAAACATTAACAAAAGAGTTACAGTGAAATGTATGAAAGCTAGGAGAGAGAGAAAGTGGAGAAAGATAAAGTACTAACCAATCAGCCATTTTACAGGCTGTTTTTTAAAAGACAGGAGCTGATTGGTTAGCGCTTTACCTCACCACTTTATCTCTCAAAACTTTGACTAATCCCGTCCTGCCTTAATGCAACAAAGGTGAATAATTTAAAGCTTAGGGTCACAGAAAGAATGGCCACTTTTCCTACGTACCTCCTTTCGCCTACATGTACATGTACAGTAAGTACTACACAGGGAAGGCACCAAACTTTTAACCATCCTCGCAGATATCATTTGCTGTGCATAAGATTACTCTACAATGTCAGTGATAATATTGCTGCCATCTCTCACATACAGGAATTGAATTAGAGTACATATTTAAAATTTCCAGTCAGCTTGAATTAGTGAAATACTGAATACTAATATGGTGTGTGTATTCTGGCGCGGTTTAAAGTGTCAGCCCAATCTCACTCCTCTTGTGATTTGCCCAATCTCAAACCACATACAATAATGGGAAATATAAAGATAGTTGAGGGGAAATCAAAGGCGATACTAAATAATTAAAACAAAATAGAGCATATAAATAATTATATATACATCACATGAAATCTCGACGAGCTGGTATCAATATGAATTTCTTTCACATCCAATGTGTATAATGAATTTTTTTCTTTTCAGTTCAGATAAATCTCCAACGTGAAGTACATAGGAAACAAGAATGGGAAAGGGGCACACAATGTGTAGTAATGTTTGTTATAAAATGATATAGATGACTCCAGTGACTTCTCCAACGGGAAAGAGAACCCTATGTAGTGGAAATCTTGATAGCTGAGAAAGAGATAGTTCCTCACCACCTTTTTATTCAAGGATAAACGTACCAAAACTCACTTAAAAAAGTGTAACAGCATACATATCAAGGTATCTTTTATCAATTCATGAATAAAGGACAATGAAGTTAAAACGAAATTTGTTCAATTGAACGTACCACACTCACTTTCTTGGAGTGTGGGTATCCTCATGTAGCAGTTTCTTTAAAATGGATATGACTGAAGCCGTCTTTTTCCAAAAAAGCTTGTTTATTGTCACAGTATTTAAAAATTACATAAAAATTTCTCCTTATATATTACCATCACAAGGTATATATACAAAAGGTGGGTCAGATGAAATGAGACTGACATAGGCGAATTCCGGACTTCCACCCAGGTAACACCCTTGTACTGTACCTTCAAGATTTGGATGGTAACAGGAGGACGCAATAAAAACATGAATAGATCACTGTCTAGGAGCACCAACGCCGTTTCGACCCAAAGGTCTTTTTCAAGGTGTGTGCCCAGACAGTGATAGACAGGATATTTATGCTATGAAACAGGAAGTAGTGAAGGAGCATGGGTAATGATTTCTATTAAGATAACACACTCTAATTCTATATTACCTTTAATATTTCCTATCTATGAGACCAGTTTTTATATTTGTAAGTCTCATATGTATAATTAAAAGTATTACAGTAGACGTAGAGAACATAAAACAAATCCAGGACAAGATCGCGGGATATTTACTTCCGCGTTCCAGCATGCGTTCCACGGGACCGGAAATGGCCCGCGATCGCGTCATGCCTAGAGATATACTAGTTTATACACGACTACTTATTATATTTAAGAGTTTTGTATATGGGTTTTCGGATATTATGGTGATAATGGTAATGTTGCAAAGCTTTTAGGATGAGATCGCAGAATACTTACTTCCGCGTTCCAGCATGTATTCCACGGAACCGGAAGTAGTCCGTGATCGTATCTTACTAAAAAATCCATTAGTACATATTCAGTGTTCAGTGATCTAATGATCCTGTAACACTTGTGTAGGCTCACCAAAGTGTATTCTGTGTGGGCACTTTATACTATTGGTAAATGGCTTCCCCCAATAAATATTTTCTTACAGAAGCCGCGCTTCCGCGTTCCATTGTGCGTTCCACTTACCCGGAAGTGGTCCATACTTGTATCTACACCAGTTAATTTTGCAAATAGTATCAGTTTGTGCATCTAAGGATAAGGGATAAAAACAACTTGCATTCCCCTTATATTTGATCCTCTTCCACAGAGCTTTTATATATATTACACCGAATAAAAAATAGATAATAAGTAAATAAAGAACCCATAATAATACTGTATAATAGGAGAATTCACCGTCTCAATGGAATGACAATAGATGGGTTATGATTATAGCAGCAACATTTTACATAAACCATTTTAATTCGAAATCCGAATTTAAACCACAAGGAGAGAGGGTATTTAATCTAAAAATCCAGCGCATTTCCGCTTTGGCGAGATTGGTCTCAATATCCCTATCTCTCCAATTCGATCTAATTTGCTGAACGCCCACAAAATACATTATTTTAGAAGTAGAACAATTATGTTTTTTTTTAAAAATGTTCTGAAAGTGAGTGTGTTTGCAGGCCTTTCTTTATATTGCGTATATGCTCTGCTATTCTTGTTTTTAGGGCTCTACCCGTTCTGCCCACATAAAATAGCCCACACTCACATTTTATCAGATACACAACATTAGTTGTATGGCAAGTAATAAAAGTATTAATTTTATATTCCGTATTGTTAACCATGAAACTAGTAATTTTAAGTATCTGACTGTATGGTGCGGCAAGCTATACATGGTTAACAATACGGAATATAAAATTAATACTTTTATTACTTGCCATACAACTAATGTTGTGTATCTGATAAAATGTGAGTGTGGGCTATTTTATGTGGGCAGAACGGGTAGAGCCCTAAAAACAAGAATAGCAGAGCATATACGCAATATAAAGAAAGGCCTGCAAACACACTCACTTTCAGAACATTTTTTTAAAAAACATAATTGTTCTACTTCTAAAATAATGTATTTTGTGGGCGTTCAGCAAATTAGATCGAATTGGAGAGATAGGGATATTGAGACCAATCTCGCCAAAGCGGAAATGCGCTGGATTTTTAGATTAAATACCCTCTCTCCTTGTGGTTTAAATTCGGATTTCGAATTAAAATGGTTTATGTAAAATGTTGCTGCTATAATCATAACCCATCTATTGTCATTCCATTGAGACGGTGAATTCTCCTATTATACAGTATTATTATGGGTTCTTTTATTTACTTATTATCTATTTTTTATTCGGTGTAATATATATAAAAGCTCTGTGGAAGAGGACCAAATATAAGGGGAATGCAAGTTGTTTTTATCCCTTATCCTTAGATGCACAAACTGATACTATTTGCAAAATTAACTGGTGTAGATACAAGTATGGACCACTTCCGGGTAAGTGGAACGCACAATGGAACGCGGAAGCGCGGCTTCTGTAAGAAAATATTTATTGGGGGAAGCCATTTACCAATAGTATAAAGTGCCCACACAGAATACACTTTGGTGAGCCTACACAAGTGTTACAGGATCATTAGATCACTGAACACTGAATATGTACTAATGGATTTTTTAGTAAGATACGATCACAGACTACTTCCGGTTCCGTGGAATACATGCTGGAACGCGGAAGTAAGTATTCCGCGATCTCATCCTAAAAGCTTTGCAACATTACCATTATCACCATAATATCCGAAAACCCATATACAAAACTCTTAAATATAATAAGTAGTCGTGTATAAACTAGTATATCTCTAGGCATGACGCGATCGCGGGCCATTTCCGGTCCCGTGGAACACATGCTGGAACGCGGAAGTAAATATCCCGCGATCTTGTCCTGGATTTGTTTTATGTTCTCTACGTCTACTGTAATACTTTTAATTATACATATGAGACTTACAAATATAAAGACTGGTCTCATAGATAGGAAATATTAAAGGTAATATAGAATTAGAGTGTGTTATCTTAATAGAAATCATTACCCATGCTCCTTCACTACTTCCTGTTTCATAGCATAAATATCCTGTCTATCACTGTCTGGGCACACACCTTGAAAAAGACCTTTGGGTCGAAACGGCGTTGGTGCTCCTAGACAGTGATCTATTCGTGTTTTTATTGCGTCCTCCTGTTACCATCCAAATCTTGAAGGTACAGTACAAGGGTGTTACCTGGGTGGAAGTCCGGAATTTGCCTATGTCAGTCTCATTTCATCTGACCCACCTTTTGTATATATACCTTGTGATGGTAATATATAAGGAGAAATTTTTATGTAATTTTTAAATACTATGACAATAAACAAGCTTTTTTGGAAAAAGACGGCTTCAGTCATATCCATTTTAAAGAAACTGCTACATGAGGATACCCACACTCCAAGAAAGTGAGTGTGGTACGTTCAATTGAACAAATTTCGTTTTAACTTCATTGTCCTTTATTCATTAATTGATAAAAGATACCTTGATATGTATGCTGTTACACTTTTTTAAGTGAGTTTTGGTACGTTTATCCTTGAATAAAAAGGTGGTGAGGAACTATCTCTTTCTCAGCTATCAAGATTTCCACTACATAGGGTTCTCTTTCCCGTTGGAGAAGTCACTGGAGTCATCTATATCATTTTATAACAAACATTACTACACATTGTGTGCCCCTTTCCCATTCTTGTTTCCTATGTACTTCACGTTGGAGATTTATCTGAACTGAAAAGAAAAAAATTCATTATACACATTGGATGTGAAAGAAATTCATATTGATACCAGCTCGTCGAGATTTCATGTGATGTATATATAATTATTTATATGCTCTATTTTGTTTTAATTATTTAGTATCGCCTTTGATTTCCCCTCAACTATCTTTATATTTCCCATTATTGTATGTGGTTTGAGATTGGGCAAATCACAAGAGGAGTGAGATTAGGCTGACACTTTAAACCGTGCCAGAATACACACACCATATTAGTATTCAGTGTTTCTTTTTCCCATACCGTGTGTATTTAGGCAGCAGTCATGTTTAAACATCTTAAAGAGAGACAAGAATCCCTCAAAGAAGTCTTTAAGTTAGATTGTTGTGTAGAGAATGAAGAAATGTCAGATGATGATTTGGAGACAGCAATGAATAAATTGGGCTCACTACTATTAAAAGAAAATGCCCTATGGTGGGAGGTGGCAACACTTGAAAAGTATCAAGCTGATGACATCATCCCAAAAGGTCTAAGAATCAAAAAATCTCCTAGTTTCTCTGACTCAAGCGAACAATTTAAGAGGGAGTGGGAAAAAATTATAAAGGCATGCTCTTTTTCTTTAATTAAACTAATTATAAAGGAAAGGAGAGATAAATTAATGGATCTTAATGAAAAAATTAAGACCCTACAAACTCTGGTCCAACCGTACCAACAGTTATCGGAATTTGTCATACTTGACAAAGAATTAGAGATTAGTATTAACAAACACACTAAAGAGCTAGTAGAGAAAAAACAAAAAAAGCTAAAAAGAGACCATGAATTCTATAGAAATGGTGGAAAAAATGGTAAGAAGAAGAACAAAAAGAAAAATAAGAAGATAGCAGATCAGAATCCAGGAATTGTAGAGGACAAGACTGAACGTAAAAATAAAAAAGTTACCTTTTCAAGGGATAATAACGACTATCAGGAAGAAAACATACCATCATATGAGGATTATTTAAGAGAGCAGAGAAACAGATATCCATCAAGAAATAGGGATGAAGAACACCACCAACAAAGTGACTGGAACTACCCGAGAAGATTCGCTAAAAGAGACTTCGGATACAATAGATGGAACAGAAGACCTCAGATTAATACATATAACCGATTTGATGCTCTTGACAACTTCAGAGGAGATCGGGGGCCTTTTTTAGGGAGACAGAACAACAGGTGGAATACCAGATACTAAAGTCAAAAAGTCGGGGCAAAAGAGGGGGACAAAAAAAGAGACAAAAAAGAAAGAAGAAACAAAAAGTATCAAGTGTGGAAGATGATAAAAGTGAGGGAAACGATATACAAATATTCAATTTAAGCTCACACGTATTAACAAAAGATGAAGAATGTCTCTTACAGAAAGGACTCAAATTTGCCCCTACAATGGCTACTGACCCCTTTAATGCTCATATTGATGTGCAGAAGTTTTCTAGGAAACTTACCTTAAAAAAATTCTTTGCCTCGGATACTACAATAAAGACTCAAGAAACAAATAGATCCGAAATCACTCCATTTAGGAAGAAATCCACCTTTTTTCCAGCTCATATGAAAGGATGCATGGTGGAGAGCTTCACAAAATCCGTGTCGGAAGATTTCAAGAAGATCATACCATCAGGAGCAACAATAAAGAAATCCCATCGGAAGTGTAATATGACAAAAAAAGAAAAAATAGCTTTGAAAAATCTCCAGAGTGATAAAAACATAGTGATAAAACCTTGTGATAAGGGTGGTGGTATAACAATTCAAGATAAGGGGGAGTATATTAAAGAGATCAATACACAATTAAGTGCAAATGGTACCTATCAGAAATTAAAATCTGATCCTACGTTAAAAATTAAGAATAATTATTGTAAACTCATTACTAAACATCTAGAGAAAAGGACATTAACAAAAAAAGAATTCGATTTTCTGAATATCGAACACCCCAAAACCCCGACCATCTACACCTTACCAAAGGTTCATAAAAACCCCAAACAACCACCAGGACGCCCAATCATTTCGGGGGTGGGCAGTCTGACCACCAATCTCTCCGAAATGATTGATTTTTATTTACAACCATTGGTTATTAAAGGAAAATCGCATTTAAAGGACACCACAGAAACCATTAAAAAACTGGCAGAAATTGAATGGCCGGAAGGAGCATTTTTAGTTACAGCGGATGTTACATCACTGTACACTATAATTAAACATGAAGACGGCCTGAATGCGGTGAAATGGCACTTAGAAAAATCAAATTTGGAGATAGAGAAGAGGGATTTTATCCTAGAAAGTATTGAATTTATACTTGAAAATAATTTCTTCTACTTTAACGGGGACTACTTCCTGCAGAAGATCGGCACGGCCATGGGCACCAAGTTCGCACCGAGCTACGCAAATCTGTTCATGTCAAGATGGGAGGAAGAACACATGTGGAGCCATACATCGGCCGGTGCGGACTTGGTGTCATGGTACAGATATATAGATGACATCATTTTTCTGTGGAAAGGAGATCAACAATGTTTAGAAGAATTCTGCTCCCATCTAAATTCTAATGATAAAAACATCAAATTAATATTTAATATAAGCAAAGAGGAAATCAATTTCCTTGATTTGACAATATACATCAAAGATAACACTATACATACTAAAGGATATACGAAACCTACGGATTCAAACAGCTTTATTCCTTTCTCAAGTCAACATCACCCACACTGGTTAAAGGGCATTCCAAAAGGACAATTCCTAAGGTTAAAGAGGAATTGCAGTGAGAATCACCACTACGAAACCCAGAAGAATATCATGAAGAAAAAATTCTTGAAAAAGGGTTATAATTCACAACTTCTAAAAAAAGCGGAAGAAGAAGTGGGAATCATGGATAGGAAAGACATCCTGATAAAAGAAAATAGCAAGTCCAAATCAAATCAGGCAGAATGGGCATTCATTTCAGAATTTGGAGCGAATTATAAAAATCAAGAGCAGATTATCCGACAACACTGGCACCTCCTCTTAAGAGACCCGGTGTTGAAAGAAATCATTCCAGCTCAACCAAGGTTTATTTATAGAAAAGGAAAAAATCTCAGAAGTACTTTGGTAAAAAGCGCTCTTTCAGTTGATTCCATTAATCCCATACGCACAAAGGGATTTCACAGATGCGGCACATGTATAGCTTGCCGCACCATACAGTCAGATACTTCAAAAATTACTAGTTTCATGGTTAACAATACGGAATATAAAATTAATACTTTTATTACTTGCCATACAACTAATGTTGTGTATCTGATAAAATGTGAGTGTGGGCTATTTTATGTGGGCAGAACGGGTAGAGCCCTAAAAACAAGAATAGCAGAGCAAATACGCAATATAAAGAAAGGCCTGCAAACACACTCACTTTCAGAACATTTTTTTAAAAAACATAATTGTTCTACTTCTAAAATAATGTATTTTGTGGGCGTTCAGCAAATTAGATCGAATTGGAGAGATAGGGATATTGAGACCAATCTCGCCAAAGCGGAAATGCGCTGGATTTTTAGATTAAATACCCTCTCTCCTTGTGGTTTAAATTCGGATTTCGAATTAAAATGGTTTATGTAAAATGTTGCTGCTATAATCATAACCCATCTATTGTCATTCCATTGAGACGGTGAATTCTCCTATTATACAGTATTATTATGGGTTCTTTTATTTACTTATCTATTTTTTATTCGGTGTAATATATATAAAAGCTCTGTGGAAGAGGACCAAATATAAGGGGAATGCAAGTTGTTTTTATCCCTTATCCTTAGATGCACAAACTGATACTATTTGCAAAATTAACTGGTGTAGATACAAGTATGGACCACTTCCGGGTAAGTGGAACGCACAATGGAACGCGGAAGCGCGGCTTCTGTAAGAAAATATTTATTGGGGGAAGCCATTTACCAATAGTATAAAGTGCCCACACAGAATACACTTTGTTGAGCCTACACAAGTGTTACAGGATCATTAGATCACTGAACACTGAATATGTACTAATGGATTTTTTAGTAAGATACGATCACGGACTACTTCCGGTTCCGTGGAATACATGCTGGAACGCGGAAGTAAGTATTCCGCGATCTCATCCTAAAAGCTTTGCAACATTACCATTATCACCATAATATCCGAAAACCCATATACAAAACTCTTAAATATAATAAGTAGTCGTGTATAAACTAGTATATCTCTAGGCATGACGCGATCGCGGGCCATTTACGGTCCCGTGGAACGCATGCTGGAACGCGGAAGTAAATATCCCGCGATCTTGTCCTGGATTTGTTTTATGTTCTCTACGTCTACTGTAATACTTTTAATTATACATATGAGACTTACAAATATAAAAACTGGTCTCATAGATAGGAAATATTAAAGGTAATATAGAATTAGAGTGTGTTATCTTAATAGAAATCATTACCCATGCTCCTTCACTACTTCCTGTTTCATAGCATAAATATCCTGTCTATCACTGTCTGGGCACACACCTTGAAAAAGACCTTTGGGTCGAAACGGCGTTGGTGCTCCTAGACAGTGATCTATTCGTGTTTTTATTGCGTCCTCCTGTTACCATCCAAATCTTGAAGGTACAGTACAAGGGTGTTACCTGGGTGGAAGTCCGGAATTCGCCTATGTCAGTCTCATTTCATCTGACCCACCTTTTGTATATATACCTTGTGATGGTAATATATAAGGAGAAATTTTTATGTAATTTTTAAATACTGTGACAATAAACAAGCTTTTTTGGAAAAAGACGGCTTCAGTCATATCCATTTTAAAGAAACTGCTACATGAGGATACCCACACTCCAAGAAAGTGAGTGTGGTACGTTCAATTGAACAAATTTCGTTTTAACTTCATTGTCCTTTATTCATGAATTGATAAAAGATACCTTGATATGTATGCTGTTACACTTTTTTAAGTGAGTTTTGGTACGTTTATCTTTGAATAAAAAGGTGGTGAGGAACTATCTCTTTCTCAGCTATCAAGATTTCCACTACATAGGGTTCTCTTTCCCGTTGGAGAAGTCACTGGAGTCATCTATATCATTTTATAACAAACATTACTACACATTGTGTGCCCCTTTCCCATTCTTGTTTCCTATGTACTTCACGTTGGAGATTTATCTGAACTGAAAAGAAAAAAATTCATTTTACACATTGGATGTGAAAGAAATTCAAATTGATACCAGCTCGTCGAGATTTCATGTGATGTATATATAATTATTTATTAGAGATGAGCGCCTGAAATTTTTCGGGTTTTGTGTTTTGGTTTTGGGTTCGGTTCCGCGGCCGTGTTTTGGGTTCGACCGCGTTTTGGCAAAACCTCACCGAATTTTTTTTGTCGGATTCGGGTGTGTTTTGGATTCGGGTGTTTTTTTCAAAAAACCCTAAAAAACAGCTTAAATCATAGAATTTGGGGGTCATTTTGATCCCATATTATTATTAACCTCAAAAACCATAATTTCCACTCATTTTCAGTCTATTCTGAATACCTCACACCTCACAATATTATTTTTAGTCCTAAAATTTGCACCGAGGTCGCTGGATGACTAAGCTAAGCGACCCTAGTGGCCGACACAAACACCTGGCCCATCTAGGAGTGGCACTGCAGTGTCACTCAGGATGTCCCTTCCAAAAAACCCTCCCCAAACAGCACATGACGCAAAGAAAAAAAGAGGCGCAATGAGGTAGCTGTGTGAGTAAGATTAGCGACCCTAGTGGCCGACACAAACACCGGGCCCATCTAGGAGTGGCACTGCAGTGTCACGCAGGATGGCCCTTCCAAAAAACCCTCCCCAAACAGCACATGACGCAAAGAAAAAAAGAGGCGCAATGAGGTAGCTGTGTGAGTAAGATTAGCGACCCTAGTGGCCGACACAAACACCGGGCCCATTTAGGAGTGGCACTGCAGTGTCACGCAGGATGTCCCTTCCAAAAAACCCTACCCAAACAGCACATGACGCAAAGAAAAAAAGAGGCGCAATGAGGTAGCTGTGTGAGTAAGATTAGCGACCCTAGTGGCCGACACAAACACCGGGCCCATCTAGGAGTGGCACTGCAGTGTCACGCAGGATGGCCCTTCCAAAAAACACTCCCCAAACAGCACATGACGCAAAGAAAAAAAGAGGCGCAATGAGGTAGCTGACTGTGTGAGTAAGATAAGCGACCCTAGTGGCCGACACAAACACCGGGCCCATTTAGGAGTGGCACTGCAGTGTCACGCAGGATGTCCCTTCCAAAAAACCCTCCCCAAACAGCACATGACGCAAAGAAAAAAAGAGGCGCAATGAGGTAGCTGTGTGAGTAAGATTAGCGACCCTAGTGGCCGACACAAACACCGGGCCCATTTAGGAGTGGCACTGCAGTGTCACGCAGGATGTCCCTTCCAAAAAACCCTCCCCAAACAGCACATGACGCAAAGAAAAAAAGAGGCGCAATGAGGTAGCTGTGTGAGTAAGATTAGCGACCCTAGTGGCCGACACAAACACCGGGCCCATTTAGGAGTGGCACTGCAGTGTCACGCAGGATGTCCCTTCCAAAAAACCCTCCCCAAACAGCACATGACGCAAAGAAAAAAAGAGGCGCAATGAGGTAGCTGTGTGAGTAAGATTAGCGACCGTAGTGGCCGACACAAACACCGGGCCCATTTAGGAGTGGCACTGCAGTGTCACGCAGGATGTCCCTTCCAAAAAACCCTCCCCAAACAGCACATGACGCAAAGAAAAAAAGAGGCGCAATGAGGTAGCTGTGTGAGTAAGATTAGCGACCCTAGTGGCCGACACAAACACCGGGCCCATCTAGGAGTGGCACTGCAGTGTCACGCAGGATGGCCCTTCCAAAAAACACTCCCCAAACAGCACATGACGCAAAGAAAAAAAGAGGCGCAATGAGGTAGCTGACTGTGTGAGTAAGATAAGCGACCCTAGTGGCCGACACAAACACCGGGCCCATTTAGGAGTGGCACTGCAGTGTCACGCAGGATGTCCCTTCCAAAAAACCCTCCCCAAACAGCACATGACGCAAAGAAAAATAAAAGAAAAAAGAGGTGCAAGATGGAATTGTCCTTGGGCCCTCCCACCCACCCTTATGTTGTATAAACAAAACAGGACATGCACACTTTAACCAACCCATCATTTCAGTGACAGGGTCTGCCACACGACTGTGACTGATATGACGGGTTGGTTTGGACCCCCCCCAAAAAAAGAAGCAATTAATCTCTCCTTGCACAAACTGGCTCTACAGAGGCAAGATGTTCACCTCATCATCATCCTCCGATATATCACCGTGTACATCCCCCTCCTCACAGATTATCAATTCGTCCCCACTGGAATCCACCATCTCAGCTCCCTGTGTACTTTGTGGAGGCAATTGCTGCTGGTCAATGTCTCCGCGGAGGAATTGATTATAATTCATTTTAATGAACATCATCTTCTCCACATTTTCTGGATGTAACCTCGTACGCCGATTGCTGACAAGGTGAGCGGCGGCACTAAACACTCTTTCGGAGTACACACTTGTGGGAGGGCAACTTAGGTAGAATAAAGCCAGTTTGTGCAAGGGCCTCCAAATTGCCTCTTTTTCCTGCCAGTATAAGTACGGACTGTGTGACGTGCCTACTTGGATGCGGTCACTCATATAATCCTCCACCATTCTTTCAATGTTGAGAGAATCATATGCAGTGACAGTAGACGACATGTCCGTAATCGTTGTCAGGTCCTTCAGTCCGGACCAGATGTCAGCATCAGCAGTCGCTCCAGACTGCCCTGCATCACCGCCAGCGGGTGGGCTCGGAATTCTGAGCCTTTTCCTCGCACCCCCAGTTGCGGGAGAATGTGAAGGAGGAGATGTTGACAGGTCGCGTTCCGCTTGACTTGACAATTTTCTCACCAGCAGGTCTTTCAACCCCAGCAGACTTGTGTCTGCCGGAAAGAGAGATCCAAGGTAGGTTTTAAATCTAGGATCGAGCACGGTGGCCAAAATGTAGTGCTCTGATTTCAACAGATTGACCACCCGTGAATCCTTGTTAAGCGAATTAAGGGCTCCATCCACAAGTCCCACATGCCTAGCGGAATCGCTCCGTGTTAGCTCCTCCTTCAATGTCTCCAGCTTCTTCTGCAAAAGCCTGATGAGGGGAATGACCTGACTCAGGCTGGCAGTGTCTGAACTGACTTCACGTGTGGCAAGTTCAAAGGGCATCAGAACCTTGCACAACGTTGAAATCATTCTCCACTGCACTTGAGACAGGTGCATTCCACCTCCTATATCGTGCTCAATTGTATAGGCTTGAATGGCCTTTTGCTGCTCCTCCAACCTCTGAAGCATATAGAGGGTTGAATTCCACCTCGTTACCACTTCTTGCTTCAGATGATGGCAGGGCAGGTTCAGTAGTTTTTGGTGGTGCTCCAGTCTTCTGTACGTGGTGCCTGTACGCCGAAAGTGTCCCGCAATTCTTCTGGCCACCGACAGCATCTCTTGCACGCCCCTGTCGTTTTTTAAAAAATTCTGCACCACCAAATTCAAGGTATGTGCAAAACATGGGACGTGCTGGAATTTGCCCATATTTAATGCACACACAATATTGCTGGCGTTGTCCGATGCCACAAATCCACAGGAGAGTCCAATTGGGGTAAGCCATTCTGCGATGATCTTCCTCAGTTGCCGTAAGAGGTTTTCAGCTGTGTGCGTATTCTGGAAAGCGGTGATACAAAGCGTAGCCTGCCTAGGAAAGAGTTGGCGTTTGCGAGATGCTGCTACTGGTGCCGCCGCTGCTGTTCTTGCGGCGGGAGTCCATACATCTACCCAGTGGGCTGTCACAGTCATATAGTCCTGACCCTGCCCTGCTCCACTTGTCCACATGTCCGTGGTTAAGTGGACATTGGGTACAACTGCATTTTTTAGGACACTGGTGAGTCTTTTTCTGATGTCCGTGTACATTCTCGGTATCGCCTGCCTACAGAAGTGGAACCTAGATGGTATTTGGTAACGGGGGCACACTGCCTCAATAAATTGTCTAGTTCCCTGTGAACTAACGGCGGATACCGGACGCACGTCTAACACCAACATAGTTGTCAAGGACTCAGTTATCCGCTTTGCAACAGGATGACTGCTGTGATATTTCATCTTCCTCGCAAAGGACTGTTGGACAGTCAATTGCTTACTGGAAGTAGTACAAGTGGGCTTACGACTTCCCCTCTGGGATGACCATCGACTCCCAGCAGCAACAACAGCAGCGCCAGCAGCAGTAGGCGTTACACGCAAGGATGCATCGGAGGAATCCCAGGCAGGAGAGGACTCGTCAGAATTGCCAGTGACATGGCCTGCAGGACTATTGGCATTCCTGGGGAAGGAGGAAATTGACACTGAGGGAGTTGGTGGGGTGGTTTGCGTGAGCTTGGTTACAAGAGGAAGGGATTTACTGGTCAGTGGACTGCTTCCGCTGTCGGCCAAAGTTTTTGAACTTGTCACTGACTTATTATGAATGCGCTGCAGGTGACGTATAAGGGAGGATGTTCCGAGGTGGTTAACGTCCTTACCCCTACTTATTACAGCTTGACAAAGGGAACACACGGCTTGACACCTGTTGTCCGCATTTCTGGTGAAATACTTCCACACCGAAGAGCTGATTTTTTTTGTATTTTCACCAGGCATGTCAACGGCCCTATTCCTCCCACGGACAACAGGTGTCTCCCCGGGTGCCTGACTTAAACAAACCACCTCACCATCAGAATCCTCCTGGTCAATTTCCTCCCCAGCGCCAGCAACACCCATATCCTCCTTATCCTGGTGTACTTCAACACTGACATCTTCAATCTGACTATCAGGAACTGGACTGCGGGTGCTCCTTCCAGCACTTGCAGGGGGCGTGCAAATGGTGGAAGGCGCATGCTCTTCACGTCCAGTGTTGGGAAGGTCAGGCATCGCAACCGACACAATTGGACTCTCCTTGTGGATTTGGGATTTCGAAGAACGCACAGTTCTTTGCGGTGCTACTGCTTTTGCCAGCTTGAGTCTTTTCATTTTTCTAGCGAGAGGCTGAGTGCCTCCATCCTCATGTGAAGCTGAACCACTAGCCATGAACATAGGCCAGGGCCTCAGCCGTTCCTTGCCACTCCGTGTGGTAAATGGCATATTGGCAAGTTTACGCTTCTCCTCCGACAATTTTATTTTAGGTTTTGGAGTCCTTTTTTTACTGATATTTGGTGTTTTGGATTTGACATGCTCTGTACTATGACATTGGGCATCGGCCTTGGCAGACGACGTTGCTGGCATTTCATCGTCTCGGCCATGACTAGTGGCAGCAGCTTCAGCACGAGGTGGAAGTGGATCTTGATCTTTCCCTAATTTTGGAACCTCAACATTTTTGTTCTCCATATTTTAATAGGCACAACTAAAAGGCACCTCAGGTAAACAATGGAGATGGATGGATACTAGTATACAATTATGGATGGACTGCTGAGTGCCGACACACAGGTAGCTACAGCCGTGGACTACCGTACTGTACTGTGTCTGCTGCTAATATAGACTGGTTGATAAAGAGATGTAGTAGTAGTAGTATGTATGTATAAAGAAGAAAGAAAAAAAAACCACGGGTAGGTGGTATACAATTATGGACGGACTGCCCAGTGCCGACACAGAGGTAGCTACAGCCGTGGACTACCGTACTGTACTGTGTCTGCTGCTAATATAGACTGGTTGATAAAGAGATGTAGTAGTAGTAGTATGTATGTATAAAGAAGAAAGAAAAAAAAACCACGGGTAGGTGGTATACAATTATGGACGGACTGCCCAGTGCCGACACAGAGGTAGCTACAGCCGTGGACTACCGTACTGTACTGTGTCTGCTGCTAATATAGACTGGTTGATAAAGAGATGTAGTAGTAGTAGTATGTATGTATAAAGAAGAAAGAAAAAAAAAACACGGGTAGGTGGTATACAATTATGGACGGACTGCCCAGTGCCGACACAGAGGTAGCTACAGCCGTGGACTACCGTACTGTACTGTGTCTGCTGCTAATATAGACTGGTTGATAAAGAGATGTAGTAGTAGTATGTATGTATAAAGAAGAAAGAAAAAAAAACCACGGGTAGGTGGTATACAATTATGGACGGACTGCCCAGTGCCGACACAGAGGTAGCTACAGCCGTGGACTACCGTACTGTACTGTGTCTGCTGCTAATATAGACTGGTTGATAAAGAGATGTAGTAGTAGTAGTATGTATGTATAAAGAAGAAAGAAAGAAAAACCACGGGTAGGTGGTATACAATTATGGACGGACTGCCGAGTGCCGACACAGAGGTAGCTACAGCCGTGAACTACCGTACTGTGTCTGCTGCGACTGGATGATAAATAATGATATAAAAAATATATATATATCACTACTGCAGCCGGACAGGTATATATTATATAATGACGGACCTGCTGGACACTGTCTGTCAGCAGAATGAGTTTTTTATAGAATAAAAAAAAAAACACACAAGTGAAGTCACACGACGAGTGTTTAACTTTTTCAGGCAATCACAATATAGTATACTATACTACTAACTATACTGGTGGTCAGTGTGGTCAGGTCACTGGTCAGTCACACTGGCAGTGGCACTCCTGCAGCAAAAGTGTGCACTGTTTAATTTTAATAATAATATGTACTCCTGGCTCCTGCTATAACCTATAACTGGCACTGCAGTGCTCCCCGGTCTCCCCCACAATTATAAGATGTGTGAGCTGAGCACAGTCAGATACGAGTGTTTAACTTTTTCAGGCAATCACAATATAGTATACTATACTACTAACTATACTGGTGGTCAGTGTGGTCAGGTCACTGGTCAGTCACACTGGCAGTGGCACTCCTGCAGCAAAAGTGTGCACTGTTTAATTTTAATAATAATATGTACTCCTGGCTCCTGCTATAACCTATAACTGGCACTGCAGTGCTCCCCAGTCTCCCCCACAATTATAAGATGTGTGAGCTGAGCACAGTCAGATATATACATAGATGATGCAGCACACTGGGCTGAGCAGTGCACACAGATATGGTATGTGACTGAGTCACTGTGTATCGTTTTTTTCAGGCAGAGAACGGATATATTAAATAAAACTGCACTGTCTGGTGGTCACTGTGGTCAGTCACTAGTAAACTCTGCACTCTCTACACAGTTCTACAGTACTCCTAATCTCCAGTAAATCAGGTCAATCTCTCTCTCTCTTCTAATCTAAATGGAGAGGACGCCAGCCACGTCCTCTCCCTATCAATCTCAATGCACGTGTGAAAATGGCGGCGACGCGCGGCTCCTTATATAGAATCCGAGTCTCGCGATAGAATCCGAGCCTCGCGAGAATCCGACAGCGTCATGATGACGTTCGGGCGCGCTCGGGTTAACCGAGCAAGGCGGGAAGATCCGAGTCGCTCGGACCCGTGAAAAAAAACATGAAGTTCGTGCGGGTTCGGATTCAGAGAAACCGAACCCGCTCATCTCTATTATTTATATGCTCTATTTTGTTTGAATTAGTGAAATGTACAGTGAATTCTGTTATAACTTTGATCTTAATCATATTGGAAATAAGCCAATGAAGCTATGAAAAACCAAAGCGTTTTGCTAGCTGTTACTTAATCTCCTGCTTTATGCAGTGCACCAGAAAGCTGCCAAATTCAGCTTGAGCACTCACAGTGGGGAAACAGCTGCCATTAGAAATATGTCCATTTCTTCACAGCATGGTGGCAATCAGCTACTAATCTCATAAACAGAAAAATGGACCACAGCCTTGCGCTTTCCTTTTCCCTTTTTACAGCAGGTAATCAGCATGTGAAGCACACCCACAAGCTTACAAAATCGTATGAAACATGAAAGACTATGCTATAACCAGCGCTGAAAAGAAGTCAATATTAATTCTAGAGATGAGCGGGTTCGGTTTCTCTGAATCCGAACCCGCACGAACTTCATGTTTTTTTTCACGGGTCCGAGCGACTCGGATCTTCCCGCCTTGCTCGGTTAACCCGAGCGCGCCCGAACGTCATCATGACGCTGTCGGATTCTCGCGAGACTCGGATTCTATATAAGGAGCCGCGCGTCGCCGCCATTTTCACACGTGCATTGAGATTGATAGGGAGAGGACGTGGCTGGCGTCCTCTCCATTTAGATTAGAAGAGAGAGAGAGAGAGAGATTGACCTGATTTACTGGAGCTTAGGAGTACTGTAGAAGTGTAGAGAGTGCAGAGTTTACTAGTGACTGACCACAGTGACCACCAGACAGTGCAGTTTTATTTAATATATCCGTTCTCTGCCTGAAAAAAACGATACACACAGTGACTCAGTCACATACCATATCTGTGTGCACTGCTCAGCCCAGTGTGCTGCATCATCTATGTATATATATCTGACTGTGCTCAGCTCACACAGCTTATAATTGTGGGGGAGACTGGGGAGCACTGCAGTGCCAGTTATAGGTTATAGCAGGAGCCAGGAGTACATATTATATTAAAATTAAACAGTGCACACTTTTGCTGCAGGAGTGCCACTGCCAGTGTGACTGACCAGTGACCTGACCACACTGACCACCAGTATAGTTAGTAGTATACTATATTGTGTGATTGCCTGAAAAAGTTAAACACTCGTCGTGTGACTTCACTTGTGTGGTGTTTTTTTTTTTATTCTATAAAAAACTCATTCTGCTGACAGACAGTGTCCAGCAGGTCCGTCATTATATAATATATATACCTGTCCGGCTGCAGTAGTGATATATATATATTTTTTATATCATTATTTATCATCCAGTCGCAGCAGACACAGTACGGTAGTTCACGGCTGTAGCTACCTCTGTGTCGGCACTCGGCAGTCCGTCCATAATTGTATACCACCTACCCGAGGTTTTTTTTTCTTTCTTCTTTATACATACATACTACTACATCTCTTTATCAACCAGTCTATATTAGCAGCAGACACAGTACGGTAGTTCACGGCTGTAGCTACCTCTGTGTCGGCACTCGGCAGTCCGTCCATAATTGTATACCACCTACCAGTGGTTTTTTTTTCTTTCTTCTTTATACATACATACTACTACATCTCTTTATCAACCAGTCTATATTAGCAGCAGACACAGTACAGTACGGTAGTTCACGGCTGTAGCTACCTCTGTGTCGGCACTCGGCAGTCCGTCCATAATTGTATACCACCTACCCGTGGTTTTTTTTTCTTTCTTCTTTATACATACTACATCTCATTATCATCCAGTCTATATTAGCAGCAGACACAGTATAGTACGGTAGTCCACGGCTGTAGCTACCTCTGTGTCGGCACTCGGCAGTCCATCCATAATTGTATACCACCTACCCGTGGTTTTTTTTTCTTTCTTCTTTATACATACTACATCTCATTATCATCCAGTCTATATTAGCAGCAGACACAGTACAGTACGGTAGTCCACGGCTGTAGCTACCTCTGTGTCGGCACTCGGCAGTCCATCCATAATTGTATACCACCTACCCGTGGTTTTTTTTTCTTTCTTCTTTATACATACTACATCTCATTATCATCCAGTCTATATTAGCAGCAGACACAGTACAGTACGGTAGTCCACGGCTGTAGCTACCTCTGTGTCGGCACTCGGCAGTCCATCCATAATTGTATACCACCTACCCGTGGTTTTTTTTTCTTTCTTCTTTATACATACTACATCTCATTATCATCCAGTCTATATTAGCAGCAGACACAGTACAGTACGGTAGTCCACGGCTGTAGCTACCTCTGTGTCGGCACTCGGCAGTCCATCCATAATTGTATACCACCTAACCGTGGTTTTTTTTTCTTTCTTCTTTATACATACTACATCTCATTATCATCCAGTCTATATTAGCAGCAGACACAGTACAGTACGGTAGTCCACGGCTGTAGCTACCTCTGTGTCGGCACTCGGCAGTCCATCCATAATTGTATACTAGTATCCATCCATCTCCATTGTTTACCTGAGGTGCCTTTTAGTTGTGCCTATTAAAATATGGAGAACAAAAATGTTGAGGTTCCAAAATTAGGGAAAGATCAAGATCCACTTCCACCTCGTGCTGAAGCTGCTGCCACTAGTCATGGCCGAGACGATGAAATGCCAGCAACGTCGTCTGCCAAGGCCGATGCCCAATGTCATAGTACAGAGCATGTCAAATCCAAAACACCAAATATCAGTAAAAAAAAGGACTCCAAAACCTAAAATAAAATTGTCGGAGGAGAAGCGTAAACTTGCCAATATGCCATTTACCACACGGAGTGGCAAGGAACGGCTGAGGCCCTGGCCTATGTTCATGGCTAGTGGTTCAGCTTCACATGAGGATGGAAGCACTCAGCCTCTCGCTAGAAAACTGAAAAGACTCAAGCTGGCAAAAGCACCGCAAAGAACTGTGCGTTCTTCGAAATCCCAAATCCACAAGGAGAGTCCAATTGTGTCGGTTGCGATGCCTGACCTTCCCAACACTGGACGTGAAGAGCATGCGCCTTCCACCATTTGCACGCCCCCTGCAAGTGCTGGAAGGAGCACCCGCAGTCCAGTTCCTGATAGTCAGATTGAAGATGTCAGTGTTGAAGTACACCAGGATGAGGAGGATATGGGTGTTGCTGGCGCTGGGGAGGAAATTGACCAGGAGGATTCTGATGGTGAGGTGGTTTGTTTAAGTCAGGCACCCGGGGAGACACCTGTTGTCCGTGGGAGGAATATGGCCGTTGACATGCCTGGTGAAAATACCAAAAAAATCAGCTCTTCGGTGTGGAGGTATTTCACCAGAAATGCGGACAACATTTGTCAAGCCGTGTGTTCCCTTTGTCAAGCTGTAATAAGTAGGGGTAAGGACGTTAACCACCTCGGAACATCCTCCCTTATACGTCACCTGCAGCGCATTCATAATAAGTCAGTGACAAGTTCAAAAACTTTGGGCGACAGCGGAAGCAGTCCACTGACCAGTAAATCCCTTCCTCTTGTAACCAAGCTCACGCAAACCACCCCACCAACTCCCTCAGTGTCAATTTCCTCCTTCCCCAGGAATGCCAATAGTCCTGCAGGCCATGTCACTGGCAATTCTGACGAGTCCTCTCCTGCCTGGGATTCCTCCGATGCATCCTTGCGTGTAACACCTACTGCTGCTGGCGCTGCTGTTGTTGCTGCTGGGAGTCGATGGTCATCCCAGAGGGGAAGTCGTAAGCCCACTTGTACTACTTCCAGTAAGCAATTGACTGTCCAACAGTCCTTTGCGAGGAAGATGAAATATCACAGCAGTCATCCTGCTGCAAAGCGGATAACTGAGGCCTTGACAACTATGTTGGTGTTAGACGTGCGTCCGGTATCCGCCGTTAGTTCACAGGGAACTAGACAATTTATTGAGGCAGTGTGCCCCCGTTACCAAATACCATCTAGGTTCCACTTCTGTAGGCAGGCGATACCGAGAATGTACACGGACGTCAGAAAAAGACTCACCAGTGTCCTAAAAAATGCAGTTGTACCCAATGTCCACTTAACCACGGACATGTGGACAAGTGGAGCAGGGCAGGGTCAGGACTATATGACTGTGACAGCCCACTGGGTAGATGTATGGACTCCCGCCGCAAGAACAGCAGCGGCGGCACCAGTAGCAGCATCTCGCAAACGCCAACTCTTTCCTAGGCAGGCTACGCTTTGTATCACCGCTTTCCAGAATACGCACACAGCTAAAAACCTCTTACGGCAACTGAGGAAGATCATCGCAGAATGGCTTACCCCAATTGGACTCTCCTGTGGATTTGTGGCATCGGACAACGCCAGCAATATTGTGTGTGCATTAAATATGGGCAAATTCCAGCACGTCCCATGTTTTGCACATACCTTGAATTTGGTGGTGCAGAATTTTTTAAAAAACGACAGGGGCGTGCAAGAGATGCTGTCGGTGGCCAGAAGAATTGCGGGACACTTTCGGCGTACAGGCACCACGTACAGAAGGCTGGAGCACCACCAAAAACTACTGAACCTGCCCTGCCATCATCTGAAGCAAGAAGTGGTAACGAGGTGGAATTCAACCCTCTATATGCTTCAGAGGTTGGAGGAGCAGCAAAAGGCCATTCAAGCCTATACAATTGAGCACGATATAGGAGGTGGAATGCACCTGTCTCAAGTGCAGTGGAGAATGATTTCAACGTTGTGCAAGGTTCTGATGCCCTTTGAACTTGCCACACGTGAAGTCAGTTCAGACACTGCCAGCCTGAGTCAGGTCATTCCCCTCATCAGGCTTTTGCAGAAGAAGCTGGAGACATTGAAGGAGGAGCTAACACGGAGCGATTCCGCTAGGCATGTGGGACTTGTGGATGGAGCCCTTAATTCGCTTAACAAGGATTCACGGGTGGTCAATCTGTTGAAATCAGAGCACTACATTTTGGCCACCGTGCTCGATCCTAGATTTAAAGCCTACCTTGGATCTCTCTTTCCGGAAGACACAAGTCTGCTGGGGTTGAAAGACCTGCTGGTGAGAAAATTGTCAAGTCAAGCGGAACGCGACCTGTCAACATCTCCTCCTTCACATTCTCCCGCAACTGGGGGTGCGAGGAAAAGGCTCAGAATTCCGAGCCCACCCGCTGGCGGTGATGCAGGGCAGTCTGGAGCGACTGCTGATGCTGACATCTGGTCCGGACTGAAGGACCTGACAACGATTACGGACATGTCGTCTACTGTCACTGCATATGATTCTCTCAACATTGAAGGAATGG
This sequence comes from Pseudophryne corroboree, assembly GCF_028390025.1. NCBI lineage: Eukaryota > Metazoa > Chordata > Amphibia > Anura > Myobatrachidae > Pseudophryne > Pseudophryne corroboree. Next base: position 176,643,580 of record NC_086453.1, on the reverse strand, counting down.
TGGAGGATTATATGAGTGACCGCATCCAAGTAGGCACGTCACACAGTCCGTACTTATACTGGCAGGAAAAAGAGGCAATTTGGAGGCCCTTGCACAAACTGGCTTTATTCTACCTAAGTTGCCCTCCCACAAGTGTGTACTCCGAAAGAGTGTTTAGTGCCGCCGCTCACCTTGTCAGCAATCGGCGTACGAGGTTACATCCAGAAAATGTGGAGAAGATGATGTTCATTAAAATGAATTATAATCAATTCCTCCGCGGAGACATTGACCAGCAGCAATTGCCTCCACAAAGTACACAGGGAGCTGAGATGGTGGATTCCAGTGGGGACGAATTGATAATCTGTGAGGAGGGGGATGTACACGGTGATATATCGGAGGATGATGATGAGGTGGACATCTTGCCTCTGTAGAGCCAGTTTGTGCAAGGAGAGATTAATTGCTTCTTTTTTGGGGGGGGTCCAAACCAACCCGTCATATCAGTCACAGTCGTGTGGCAGACCCTGTCACTGAAATGATGGGTTGGTTAAAGTGTGCATGTCCTGTTTATACAACATAAGGGTGGGTGGGAGGGCCCAAGGACAATTCCATCTTGCACCTCTTTTTTCTTTTATTTTTCTTTGCGTCATGTGCTGTTTGGGGAGGGTTTTTTGGAAGGGCCATCCTGCGTGACACTGCAGTGCCACTCCTAGATGGGCCCGGTGTTTGTGTCGGCCACTAGGGTCGCTTATCTTGCTCACACAGTCAGCTACCTCATTGCGCCTCTTTTTTTCTTTGCGTCATGTGCTGTTTGGGGAGGGTTTTTTGGAAGGGACATCCTGCGTGACACTGCAGTGCCACTCCTAGATGGGCCCGGTGTTTGTGTCGGCCACTATGGTCGCTTATCTTACTCACACAGTCAGCTACCTCATTGCGCCTCTTTTTTTCTTTGCGTCATGTGCTGTTTGGGGAGGGTTTTTTGGAAGGGACATCCTGCGTGACACTGCAGTGCCACTCCTAGATGGGCCCGGTGTTTGTGTCGGCCACTAGGGTCGCTTATCTTGCTCACACAGTCAGCTACCTCATTGCGCCTCTTTTTTTCTTTGCGTCATGTGCTGTTTGGGGAGGGTTTTTTGGAAGGGACATCCTGCGTGACACTGCAGTGCCACTCCTAGATGGGCCCGGTGTTTGTGTCGGCCACTAGGGTCGCTTATCTTACTCACACAGCGACCTCGGTGCAAATTTTAGGACTAAAAATAATATTGTGAGGTGTGAGGTATTCAGAATAGACTGAAAATGAGTGGAAATTATGGTTTTTGAGGTTAATAATACCTTGGGATCAAAATGACCCCCAAATTCTATGATTTAAGCTGTTTTTTAGGGTTTTTTGAAAAAAACACCCGAATCCAAAACACACCCGAATCCGACAAAAAAAATTCGGTGAGGGTTTGCCAAAACGCGGTCGAACCCAAAACACGGCCGCGGAACCGAACCCAAAACCAAAACACAAAACCCGAAAAATTTCCGGCGCTCATCTCTAATTAATTCTCGAGGTGAGTTGTTTAGATGAGTCGATTCTGTTAGGAGCAGTACACATTCATTCCCAAGTAGACGATAATCTCATCTCTCCCTTATGGACAAAAACTTACATTCCACTTCCACTGTATCTCGAGTGCACGTAAAGTTATCTTTAAAATAGGGAATGGTGCTTCAACCAAATCACACGCAATGCCCTCTAAAGAAATACACTTACATGTATATTTTACCTCGCATGCACTTCAATGTATCTTTATCTTCCCCCAAGATCATATGATGTACACAGATCCGCCAGGTAGATGTTAAAAAAATGTTTTATTGTAAAAAAGATTGTATATATATCGTGCTCCCACAGCATGTGGCAATACACTCAAAAATGCAACACAGTCTCTTTTCTTAAAAAGCAAAATAAAGAGCCGGATACCGACTGAAAGTCTCTATATAGAAGGACCTGCACGAGTCCCCGCTGCAGTCGTGGAATCCTCAGTGCTGATGGTAGAAGAGGTCCTGGATCCTTTCGGTATTTTCCCGGCTCTGTAGATGACGGTTTCAACGCGTTTCTGGGAACCTTTCTCCTTTGTCAAGAGGTGCCGTCTGAACAAGCTGATGGGGATTTTATCCCCATAGGAGAATCCGCATATGATTTTAATTATCCAAACAGAACGAGGAGAGTCATTACACCCGCCTCAACTTTGCTTAAACAATTCAGTAAATACATATAAAAACCATTCAAAATACATTCAAATACATTCTGGCTATCATTCCGAAACCTGGTGTTAAACCATACATGTGTTTCTGAGTAAAATATTCAAACATCTCATTAACGGATCAGAAATTAAATTCAGCTGTAGCCTCCCTCATATGTGCTTGATTACTGGGTATAGATCCCCTTTAAATATCAAATAACCTTCATAACATATACGCTTTAAACAGCAGGTACCGAATGTGCCATAATACTTATAATTAAAAGAAACATAATTTAATCGTCCTTTACATGTTCCTATGGCGGGACCTTTTTCAATAGTATCAGTGGACTGATGGTAAAAAATCATTATATTACCATTCAGTGTTATGTGACCTCAAAGTCACTGGGCTAATTATAGATATAAATTGTATTCCCATTCACGTATGGGTCTGGTGTCATGTGACCCGAAAGCACCAATGTGCTCGTTATAACATAAATGTTCCCATTCATGTATGGGTCTGGTGTCACGTGACCCAAAAGCACCAATGTGCTAGCTGCAAGTAGCGGCTCTATACTGAAGGGCATTTTAGTCACTACATCAATGTGCTTTTTGTAATATAAATATTACCGTTCATGTATGGGTCTGATGTCACGTGACCCAAAAGCACCAATAAGCTGGCTGTAAATAGCGGCTATATACTGAAGGGCATTTTGGTCACTTCTCTGAAAGGTCCCGCCGAATGAACCTGTAGCGGTTCACATAGTAACATTAAATTAAAACAGAAATACAAAGTATCAAACCCTGAAGGTTTCTATATTACAAACTTAGGAGAACTATCAAAAGAAAATACCACAATGTTCATTGTGTATCTTTGTCAATGTTCCCATCCATTACTCGTAGTGCAGACCATATTAACTCCATAGAATGAAAAAAATGACAGACACACATATAGAGAATGATTAAATGAACAATGTGCTTCACCTGCGCTACCAAACACTTAAGCAGCTAAAAGCACTGATGGAGTTCACCCTTTATACACTCCTAACGCACATATGAGAAATAAAAATATACAGTGTTCTCAGCGATGTGTCAGAAAAACATCCAGGTGACCAATGAAGAACTGCAATCACAGGTGCCCAAATGGTAACTTTTGGAAAGAAACTTACATTCGGGTTCTCACCCGTAGACCCTAAGAGGTTTCTTTAACAGCCTGAGTGACAGAGGTGTATGAGGTGAATGCAGGCAGACACGCCAGTAGGAAATACACTTACATTAGTGTTCAGTCCCACGTTCCCATAATGGTTTCTTTTAGATTACTCCAGGAGATCTCCACACCATATCAATTCCCAAAAAGGATTTTTTTATATATTCACAAAGATAAAAGATAACAAGATTAGACCAATGTCCGGATACTCATAAGCCGTATACAGGAGCACTCCGATATGGTCCGGCTGCAGACACGGACCACGATAGAACAGCGGCAGAGTTTCTTTCCAAAAGTTACCATTTGGGCACCTGTGATTGCAGTTCTTCATATGGTCACCTGGATGTTTTTCTGACACAGCGCTGAGAACACTATATATTTTTATTTTTATTTCTCACACATATAGAGAAATATAAGATTAGTGTGAAGGGACAAAAATTCCCTATTGGAATAAAACAAAATTAGTATATACATAAATATCCCTATAGAAACCACTACATTTCAAAATCCATACTTAACCCGTTAGGGGTCTATGTTTTTAATTGATATATAATTTGCATTTCCAGCTTAGTGAAGGATTCTTCTAGATTCTTTATCCTCCGGCTTCCCTTTGCAATTTTTATTCCACAGAAACTATTGAGGGATTTCATGTCGCAATTATGTGCATCTTTAAAATGTAAGGACACAGTATGTTGTTCTAAACCTTTCTTTATATTTCTCATGTGCTCATTCATACGTTCTTTTAGCATGTGCCCAGTACGACCTACATTTTGTAGACCACATTTACATTCCAATAAATATACAACATTTTTGCTTCCACAAGTGATAAACTCCTTAATCAGAAATTGTTGTTTTGTTTGGTTTGAAATATAATGAGTCATTTTACTCTCTGTTTTGCAGTGTTTGCAAATGTTACATGTCCCACAATGGAAAAAACCTTTGGATAAGACCCTGGTTTTTATTTTGTCTACAGGGAGCGCACTTTTGACTAACATGTTCTTTAAGTTATCTGCTTTCCTGTAGACTAACTTAGGTCTGTTAGTAATATGCCCTTGCAAAAGGGGATCTTTGGTTATAATACCCCAATGCTTTTTAATAATATTCTCCAATTGTCTGTGTTGGGCCATATATTTAGTAATAAACATTATACCTGGATTTTGTATCTCAATTTTCTTCTGTTTATTTTTTAAGTTGGATTCCCTATCCATTTCAGAACTTGTCTGACGTGCTTTTTGTACTATCACCGAGTCATAACCTTTTTTATGGAAATTCCTTTCCATTGTAATTGCTATGATTGTCAAATGAATTAATGTCAGTACAGTTCCTACGGAGGCATTGAAATTGGCTTCTCTGTATACTTTTAACCCAGTTTGCATGATGGTTGCTGTCATAATTTATATATGCATTACAATCCGTGGGTTTTACATAATTCTCTGTGCATATCGTATCACCCCTCTTGGGTATATTCTGAGATCTAGAAAATTTACGTCTACTGTACTAATCTGAAAGGTAAGTTCAATGTTTTTATTGTTAGAGTTTATATGAGTGCAAAACAGATCTAGAGTGGGTCTATTGCCCTCCCATATAAACAGCACATCATCTATATATGTCGACCAGAGCTCTAGGTTGGCACCCCACTGGTGGCCAGTCCATACCGACTGGTCTTCCCAGTGTGCCATGAACAAATTTGCATAGCTGGGTGCAAACCTGGTGCCCATCGCTGTGCCAAGGAGATGCAAATAAAATTGCCCGTGGTACCAAAAAAAAAATATTTTGTAAGATTAGTGAAACTCCCTCCATAATAAATTGTTTTTCTTTGTCCTCCAAATTTGACTTAATTAAATGATATTCAATTGCTTCAATACCCTGATTGTGATCTATGATTGAGTAGAGATTTAACGTCTGCAGTAACTAGCCAATAATTAGGTTTTCATTTAATTTGACTTAATTTATTGATTAAAGCAATAGTATCCTTGAGATAGAACTGAGTCTTCTCTACTAATGGTTGGATTTTGTAATCTATAAATTCGGACAAATTGGAGGTAACAGAATTGATGCCTGCCACTATTGTTTGTCCGGGCGGTTTTGCTAGAGCTTTATGTACCTTAGGCAATATATATATAAGACTGGAATCAATGGATTGTCCAGCCTTATATATGATTTTTCTTCTATTGTAATAGTCTTGTTTGTCATATATAATTCTAAAAATACATTCATTTTTTTCTGAACATTTGTGGAGGGATCGCCCCTTAATTTTTTTGTATGTCATACCATCTGTCAGTTGTTGTATAATTTCTGAGTGGTAGTCGTCTCTATTTAAAATCACCACCCCTCCACCCTTATCTGCGGGCTTAATTACAATGTTGTCGTTGTTCTTTAAGTCTTTGATTGCTTTTCTCTGGGCCGCTGAGAGATTAGTGTTTCTAGGGAGTTTAACGTTTGTTGTCTCTAAATCCTCTTTAACTAGATGCTCAAATATCTCTCCAAAACATCTCTTTTTGTGCTTGGGGAAAAAGGTAGAGCTTTTCTTAAACACCTTTATGTTTTCTAAAGGAACCTCACAATCAGGTCCATCTTTTTCTGAGAAAAAAACGTTTCAGTGTTAGTTTTCTCACAAACTTTTGTAAGTCTACATACACCTCAAAATTATTGATTTTACTTGTTGAGGCGAATTTCAGACCTTTTTCTAAAAGAGTTTGTTCATAATTAGTTTATTCGTTTATTTATAATTACTTAAATTATATATTTTAGTTTTACCTTGTTCTGGATTTATAGTGCAGGTGTACTCAGTATTATCTACCGTTGGTTCTGATACTTTTTTTATTTATTCCATTTAAGGCGTTTCTTTTTTTAAAACCCCAGATGTGGTCCTGCCCTGCATCTTTGTTTGTTCTTAGTCCTGTATCTTACGTATATGTTTCTGGTCTCTGACTTCTCCCTAAAAATGTTTACTCTTGATTAGTGTAGTAAAAACAATTTCTTGATTTCTGTGTATCTTTTTTATGTTCTCTCCTTGACTCCTTAAAGGGTCTTGGAGAGCACCTTCTGTTTGTAGCATTTGATGTATCCTCATATGTAGGGGATCTATGCCTTTCCCTCATTGAATGATCTAAACTCCTTTGACCTTGTGATCTGTCGTTGTGGTTGGTTCTTCCCATATATTGTTTATTTCTTGTAGAATGGAAATTATCTCTATTATATCTATAGTGATTAATTTGTCTCTCTGATCACTCCTTTACATTGCCCTGAAAATTCTTATCTGTTTTTTGTTCATTGTCCCTATAATGAGAACTGGAGGCTCCAATGTTTTTTTTCTTCCATCTTATTTACGGGATTACTTCGATAATAGACATTATTCTCTGCATAGTCTTTTTTTGACTCTATTGTACTTTATTTGTTTCTTATTTTTTTCCACTCTATGACTGGTTCTTTCCTCTAATATTTTATAATCCCTTTGATCTATATATGGTCTTATAAGGGTCTCCATAGTTTTTATTTCTTGTTCTATTGTACTTAGTGTGTCTTTCCTTTCACCAATTATCAGCTCCATCAGTATAAACGAGCATACATCTAGAATTTTAAACCACTCTATTTTAAACTTTTCGGTCTCCCCTTCAAAAGAAGGGACCTTATTTAATCTAAGACCTCGAGAGATTACATTTTCTTTCATATATTGGTCCAAGGTGGCTATTTCCCACCATATGTTACATTCCCTTATTAAAAGTTTCCCAATTTTGCGCATGGCACTTTCCAAATTGTGATCCATTAAATCTATATGACTTTCATCTGTATCAAAAAGATTATTTAACAAATCCCTTCCAGTCTTCCTGTGTTTGAACATAGTAGATATTTAGAAACTAGAAGACTTCAATAAGTGAAAGCAGCAGGGCTGGTTCCTGGGTGTAATTCAAGAACACAAATCATAGACAGAAAAATGGACCACAGCCTTGCGCTTTCCTTTTCCCTTTTTAGCAGCAGGTAATCAGCATGTGAAGCACACCCACAAGCTTACAAAATCATATGAAACATGAAAGGATATGCTAAAACCAGCGCTGAAAAGAAGTCAATATTAATTCTCGAGGTGAGTTGTTTAGATGATTCGATTCCGTTAGGAGCAGTACACATTCATTCCCAAGTAGACGATAATCTCATCTCTCCCTTATGGACAAAAACTTACATTCCACTTCTATCTCGAGTGCATGTGAAGGTATCTTTAAAATAGAGAAGGGTGCTTCAACCGAATCACACGCAATGGACTCTAAAGAAATACACTTACATGAATATTCTGCCTCGCATGCATTTCAAGATATCTTTAAAATCGTCCCCCAAGATTATATGATGTACACAGATCCGCCAGGTAGATGTTAAAAATATGTTTAATTGTAAAAAAGATTATATATATCATACTCCCACAGCATGTGGCAATACACTCAAAAATGCAACACAGTCTCTTTTCATAACAAAAAAATGCGCCCCCCCATAGACATAAAAAGTACAAGGTATGCGTGCACTCCTGGTAAAGGGGGCATGGCCTCGATAAACTGGGCGTGGTCTCGATAAAATGGGTGTGGTCTCATCTGAAAAGACTACCTTACACCCCAGTTTTTGACCTTGCACTGACAGATCACGGCGAGCACAGAAAAAAAAATATATATATTATGCCATAAACCGCAATGCCCTTGATACATTAAATCTCCATTTTCCACATTACGGCAGGCAAGAGTCCCCATTTTCCACAATACGGCAGGCAAGAGTCCCCATTTTCCACAATACGGCAGGCAAGTGTCCCCATATTCCACAATATGGCAGGCAAGTGTCCCCATCTTCCACATTACGGCAGGCAAGTGTCCCCATTTTCCACATTACAGCAGGCAAGTGTCCCCATTTTCCACAATACGGCAGGCAAGTGTCCCCATTTTTCACAATACGGCAGGCAAGTGTCCCCATTTTCCACAATACGACAGGCACGTGTCCCCATTTTCCACAATACGGCAGGCAAGTGTCCCCATTTTCCACATTACGGCAGGCAAGAGTCCCCATTTTACACAATATGGCAGGTGTCCCCATTTTCCATATTAAGGCAGGCAAGAGTCCCCATTTTACACAATACGGCAGGCAAGTGTCCCCATTTTACATATTACGCAGGCAAGTGTCCCCATTTTCCACATTACGGCAGGCAAGTGTCCCCATTTTACACATTACGGCAGGCAAGAGTCCCCATTTTACACATAATGGCAGGCAAGAGCCCCCATTGTACACATGATGGCAGGCAAGAGTCCCCATTTTACACATGATGGCAGGCAAGAGTCCCCATTTCAGATTTCGTCATGTTTGACATGGTCAGTGCACCTGCTATTGAAAGTAAAAAAGGCACAACAATTACTTTTTTTCCTGCGACGTTTAAGGGCAGCAGGTGTTGGTGCGCAGACCATGTTAAATTTTTACAGGTGCTCGATAGAGAGCATACTTAGTTACGGTATTGTGGCATGGTATGGCGGCTGCACTTTAAAAGATCGGTGTGCATTAGAGAGAATTAGGAAAACTGCTAGTAAAATCATTGGCATGCCATTGCCTAGCTTTGATGAGTTGTATAGGCGCAGGGTTTTAAGCAAAGCTAGGTGTATTTTATCGGAAAGCGAGCATTCTTTCAGGGAGTTCTTTGTCAAACTTCCATCCCGAAAGAGGTTTCATGCTTTGTTAACTCGAACCAGTCATTTTAGGATTAGTTTTATTCCATCCGCAGTACGTGTGTTAAATGTATATTTGTATGTTTTATGTTCTGTTTGTTTTGATGATGTCGCCTGCTACTTGATGCTATGTACTATTATAATTTTGTTTGTCAATTTGTTTTGGCTGATGACAATAAACTGAACTTGAACTTGAACTGATTTTACACATTCCGGCAGGTGGCGGAGGGGGGGGGGGGGGAGACAGAGAGAGAGAGAGAGAGAGGCTGATTTACGTTTGAAGCCGTTCTTCCCGCTCTTTGGCCGCCTCTCCCTCGTCTTTGCCGCGCCGGCTCTTACTGCAGCTTGGCTCCCCCTCCTCCCTCCTCCTGAGTACCCAGCTCGGGGGGCATAGTTTCACAGAATGACGCTGGGTAGTCGGGAGGAGGGGGAATCAAAGAACACAAGAAGTGCCACGGCGGGCGCCCCGTGCGGTTGCACGGCTCGCCTGCCGCAAGAAACGGCCCTGGTCGCTATATAGAAGTACCTGCACGAGTCCCCTAGTTTCTGTGGAATAAAAATTGCCAAGGGAAGCTGGAGGATAAAGAATCTAGAAGAATCCTTGGCTAAGCTGGAAATGCAAATTATATATCAATTGAAAACATTGATTCTTTTGATAGTTCTCCTAAGTTTGTAATATAGAAACCTTCAGGGTTTGATACTTTGTATTTCTGTTTCTGTTTCAATTTAATGTCACTATGTGAGCCGGGACAGGTTAATTCGGCGGGACCTTTCAGAGAAGTGACCAAAATGCTCTTCAATATAGAGCCACTATTTACAGCCAGCTTATTGGTGCTTTTGGGTCATGTGACATCGGACCCATACATGAATGGGAATATTTATATTACAACGAGCATATTGGCGTAGTGACTAAAATGCCCTTCAGTATAGAGCCGCTATTTACAGCTAGCACATTGGTGCTTTTGGGTCACGTGATACCAGACCCATACATGAATGGGAACATTTATGTTATAAAGAGCACATTGGTGCTTTCGGGTCACATGACACCAGACCCATACGAGAATGGGTATACAATTTATATCTATAATTAGCCCAGTGGCTTTGAGGTCACATAACAATGAATGGTAATATAATGAATTTTTACTATCAGTCCATTGATACTATTGAAAAAGTCCCGCCATAGGAACATGTAAAGGACATTGAAATTAGGTTTCTTTTAATTATAAGTATTATGGCACATTCGGTACCTGCTGTTTAAAGCGTATATGTTATGAAGGTTATTTGATATTTAAAGGGGATCTATACCCAGTAATCAAGCACATATGAGGGAGGCTACAGCTGAATTTAATTTCTGATCCGTTAATGAGATGTTTGAATATTTTACTCAGAAACATATGTATGTTTTAACACCAGGATTAGGAATGATAGCCAGAATGTATTTAAATGTATTTTGAATGATTTTTATATGTATTTACTGAATTGTTTAAGCAAAGTTGAGGCGGGTGTAATGACTCTCCTCGTTCTGTTTGGATAATTAAGATCATGTAAGGATTCTCCTATGGGGATACAATCCCCATCAGCTTGTTCAGACTGCACTTCTTGACAAAGGGGAAAGGTTCCCAGAAACGCGTTGAAGCCGTCATCTCCAGAGCCAGGAAAATATTGAAAGGATCCAGGACCTCTTCTACCATCAGCACTGAGGATTCCACGACTGCAGCGGGGACTCGTGCAGGTCCTTCTATATAGAGACTTCCAGTCGGTATCCGGCTCTTTATTTTGCTTTTTAAGAAAAGAGACTGTGTTGCATTTTTGAGTGTATTGCCACATGCTGTGGGAGCACGATATATATACAATCTTTTTTACAATTAAACATATTTTTAACATCTACCTGGCGGATCTGTGTACATCATATGAACTTGGGGGAAGATTTTAAAGATACCTTGAAGTGCATGCGAGGCAGAATATACATGTAAGTGTATTTCTTTAGAGGGCATTGCGTGTGATTGCTTGAAACACCATTCCCTATTTTAAAGACGCCTTTACAATTTACATGCACTCGAGATAGAAGTGGAATGTACGTTTTTGTCCATAAGGGAGAGATGAGATTATCGTCTACTTGGGAATGACTGTGTACTGCTCCTAACAGAATCAACTCATCTAAACAACTCACCTCGAGAATTAATATTGGCGTCTTTTCAGCGCTGGTTTTAACATAATCTTTCAAGCTACTCATCTCAAATCACTGTTTGAACAGCTGACTTCTAATTTGTTCTGCTCATCTTGATGTCTAGCTAATCTGTTCTGTTTAAGGGATTTAAAGTATGAACTGCAGAGAAGTATAGTACAGAATTTACATAATTTCCTTCTCTTGGTCCCTGAAGTATAATAAGTAGGGTGCAATATCAGGCATATCCTACCAGACAAGTATGGAATGTATACTTCATTTTATCGCAGCTCACATAAATGTGAACTACATCCCTGTAAGCAGCCTAGATTTAATGTAAACTGGGCACTGGCATTTCTTTAAATTAACAATATCTAAAATATATGTACAATTAGAACACTATTAAAAATCAGAAAACTGAAAGACTACTTTAAAAAAAAAAATTTGAGTTCATTAATACCCCTTTCACACTGCCAAAAATAACCTGGCTTATTGCACGTGAATGCACAACAACCTGGGTTTTTGTGCAGTGTGAAAGGGGCCAGGGGAAATAACCTAGGTTGAGCAACTCAGTATTTCATCCCGCTATTAAAGCAGGGTTTTACACGGGTATGACCCGGGTTGAAGTGCAGTGTGAATTGGTTGCCAGGCTGATGCGAACTGCTACCTATTCACTGTTATGGGAGCAGGCAGCACTTGGAGATCTTCTGATCTCCAAGTGCCATCTCCACACATGACGTCATTGACACAGCAAAATGCCGTGTCAGGGCCGCCAGTCTGAAATGGGTTTCAAGCGGGTCACACCCGGGAAGTACCCGTCACAGGAAATCCTGGGTGTGGCCCGCTAAACGCGATGTGAAAATGGTATTACTCTTCACATTATTCACCTCCTGATTGTTTAATCTGGTTACTCAGCATTGAACTCCCTGCTTTGGACATTTCAAAAACTGTCCATTTCACCAGCAAAATGCTTTTATTTGTACTTTTAGTTTTTTAATGCACAACTGAACCAGTGCAATTTGCTATCAAACACTTAAAAGTTCTGTTTGAACTAACCTCTATCATTAACTCAAGACTCACAGGTGATCTCATTTCAAGATATGCAAATACAAATTTTCCATGATCTGGCCCCTTCCACAATTCAAAAGTGGTGGGACCTCCAACCAGTCACAAAAAAACTTACGACAACATCAGAAGACCAGATCCAATACAGATGGGGGTTTTCTTTTATGCTCCAAATTTCTGCAAATAATTCCACCCACATTGTGAAAAATTTACCCCAGGGTCAAGAGTTACCAGCCAAACTTGACCTCTCCCAGTCCCATCTTCAGCTGCTGCACCTACCACCCACTCACCCAAACCCCATGGCTCCAAACCACCATCACTGGACTGGTCAAGAGTGTCTCATCATTATGAGGACACAACTACTGCTTTTCACTCTGACCCACAGGGTTCAAAACTCCTCTCACCAATCCAGTCCAGAGCTACTCATCACCGACATGAATGTGACCACACCTGAAACCTCTGTAGCTGACTGTTAAACCCCCTCTTCTAAAAAGTACTGCAAAATCTAATAACTGTTATATTGTGTTACAAAGGTTACTGTTAATAAACATGTTTCATTTGATTTCTGTCTTTTTGTAATATAGCATAACATAGTATTCATATAACAGAAGAACAATTTTTGGTAGGATGAGGAATTTTATCTCCAGTAGAAAGGGACAGCAATGGGAACATTGTTTGTGCCAAGCTACACAAACTTGTTTGTAGCTTGGTGGGAGGAAAGGAAGATCAGGAACAACAACCAATACAGAAGTAAGATCATCTGCTGGAAAAGGTACATAGATGAACTATTTTTCATTTGGGAAGGTTCTCAAGAACTTCTAAAAGAATTCATCAAGTACATAAATGACAATACTTTGAATTTAGAATTCGCTACAGTTTACAGCACTGAAATAGTCAACTTCCTAGACTTGGAAATATTAATCATTGGTAATTCACTCTATACCAGAAAACAGCAATTATCATCGAAATTGGCTAAAGAACATACCAGGAGGCCAGTTTAGAAGATTGAAAAGGAATTGTACAGACAACTTGAACTTCATCAAAGTGCACAAATGAAAAAAACAATTAATGCAAAAAGGGTATAAAGAATCCTATTTACAAAAGGAAATTGAAAGAGTATCAATATTAGTGTGAACAGAACTTTGCAACTTTAAAAGTAAAAGTACGGAGTGCTATTAGGTCAAATGCTGAAAAAAAGAGAATTGTTAGTTAAAAAATTAGTTAAAATTAGTTAGTTACACATTTTACTATCTACTGAAAATTCACAAGTCACTCTCTGCACCACCTGGGAGACCTATTATTTCGGGAGTGGGTTCACTCACCAACAATCTTTCTTTTTTTGTTGATTATCACCTACAGGGCTATGTAGAGAAGCTGAAATCATATATTAGCGACACTAAGAGTTTTTTTAATTTGGTAAACGACGTCGTTTGGAAGCCAGGTTCCTTCCTGGTAACATACGACGTGGAGTCACATTATTCTAATATCCCTCATGAACTAGGTATCAAAGCCATTGAACACTATTTGAGAAATGATGCACAAGTTGAAGGAAATTTAACCGAATTTATTCTGGAATCAATTCGATTCATTCTCACTCACAATTATTTTACTTTTGATTCCTTTTATTATTTACAGACACGGGGGACTGCCATGGGGACCAGGTTCGCCCTGAGCTTCGCAAACCTATACATGGGGCTCCTTGAGGAGCAACATGTGTGGGGGAGCGAGCTCGGGGGGCAGGTATATAGATGATTTATTTATGATTTGGACGGGGGATTTAACCACATTGCATGCTTTCACTGAAAGTCTCAATAATAATCTATTTGGTCTTAGGTTCACTTGTTCGTTTAGCCCAATTAGTATCAATTTTTTAGATATCACTTTGACTGTACAAGAGGGTAAATTAGTCACACATACGTATGTTAAGCCAGTGGATCAAAATTGGTATTTGCATTATGAGAGTTCACATTTGGAGGGGTGGAAAAAGAATATTCCCAAAAGCCAACTGGTTAGGCTGAAAAGGAATTGTTCATCAAGTACCAAGTTTAGACAACAGGCGGATAGGATATTGGAATCTTTTGAGGAACAAGGTTACCCTCGTGAATTATTACAAAAAGCACTAACAGAAGTAGAAAAAATGGATAGGGATTCGTTATTAGTGACAAAAAGTGTTAGAACAGATAAAGAAGGTACATTTAGGTCTGTCACCTTTACTACCCAATATAACAGCCATGCGAGGGAAATAAAAAAGATCATTAAAAAGAACACTAATCTGCTATGTTTGGATGAGATACTAAGAGAACAGATTAACCCTTTGGGACAAGTTACTTTTAGGAAATCAGAAAACTTAAAATCCAAGTTAGTACACAGTCATTTCACAAACCCAGAAACATCTAACACTTCGGTAGAAACATGGCTGCCGTCAAAACCAGTTGGGTTTCATAAGTGTGGAAGAAATGCATGTACTACATGTATGTGTACCCCTAGAAAGAGTATAAGTTTAAGCTCATCTTCCACGAAGGAAACCTACCAAATAAAGAAATTTCTTAATTGCAATTCAACCTATGTGATTTATTTAATTACATGTGGATGTGGTAAACAGTACGTGGGACGTACAACACGTACCATCCATGTACGATTCTCTGAACATAGGAGAAATATCCAAAAGGGTCTCAATACACACCCCCTCTCGCTCCATATATCACGTTGCCAAAAACAAGGTATGAATGAAGTGTCAATAAAAGCAATAGAACAGGTAGGGGTAACTAAACGTGGAGGAGATAGATTTAATCTATTATGTAAAAGAGAGGCCTATTGGATTTTTGTTTTAGGAACCTTGACACCAGGTGGTCTAAACTATATGGTTGAATTGAATAACATTTAATATGAATGGGCTCATTCATTTACTTTTATTTTTTATTTTATTTTATATTTATTTTTATTTTTATTTATTTCATTTTATTTATCTCTCTTTATGTCTCCTCTGCTAATATTTCTAATAATATTTCTAATAATAACAATGGTAATATTAACAATAATAATAATAAAAATAAAAATTACTTTGTACGAAATATAATGTATCGAAAATATAGGCGAATACTCTAGGTCCGTATATTTATTCTGATCTGTACTACAGAGATATAGACGCTGCTAGAGACATCTATTTAGTCTTAGGTGGTAATGATTGGTGTCTTATCTGTTAAAGTCTTTTTGATTATTTAACATCTCCTCTTTCTATGTGCGAATGCACTTACACTCTCTAGATATATTTAAAATGAATGCTAAAGAGTGAGGGAAAATATTATTTTCTTTATGAAACATCTGAGTGGTGCAAATAATAGAAAATAGCAAATAATAAATTACTATAAAAAATATATATATGCAAAATTATTTACATGAAATAAATTATTTTAAAACTATTATGATTAAAAATATGGACAAGTAGGTCCTTAGAAATGTATATGTAGTGTGTGCATTTAGGTATTACTATATATATATATATATATATATATCCATTTATTTATTTTTTATATTGTATATGATTGTCTAATTCTATCGAGTATAATATAATAATCTACTCTTTGGAACTTTAACTTCGTGCAACTGAATTCTGTTAGGATTATAGGGTATTAAGCGGACGTTTGATTACTCCCTCTCTGGAAGTTAAGTGGAACGCATTTAAGTTCTTTAATACTGCATCAACAAAGCAACATTGTATCTCTAATCGAGGTGTGAGACGCAGTTATGTGACTATGAGACGTCACTAGTATGCTGGAGCCCGCTGACGTATGCGCTCCGTTCCGAAAATGAGGCTTGGTAGAGACACGTGATGCGCATTGCGCCCCTGCAGGCGGGAGAATGTCTGCTATTTAAATGGAAGCACGGAGAGACGGTGATATATTTCTCTGAGGAAGCCGCTGAATAAGTGACAGGCGGAGAAACGCGTAAGAGTCTTCACCAGTTGTCCGGTACCGGAAGTTTAAAGTTTCTTTCACCGGCTCATACCTTTACCCTTGTTGGGATACTCCGGATAAGGCCCACGAAAACGGTTATTAAAAGCACCAGGAGCCGGGAGACACCAACTATTGGACCATAAAGGGTCAATTCTGGATCCTTGAAGCAGGTTGTATTCATTAATAACACGGACTCTTTCTATAAGTCTGACAGTCTAAAGTACAGCATGCACTAATTCACCACTATTGCTTTGAATATTCTTTGCAACTAATTGACAAGCTTGTCACAGTGGGAACTGCCAATTACTGTCTCACATGCTGCTACTAATTGATCAGCTTTCACTGCTAACTAACCACTGCTTTGCAAGAGACTGTTACGTTAGAAAGAGCTTAAACATATCAGATCTGCTTGAATTAATTAATGGACTAAAACACCAGTATAAAGGTTCAGAATTGCACTGTGCTAACTATGCCAATTATGTTATGCTTTGCAGGACTAACCGGTATTCAGGATCTAGTTATTCAAATGTGATTTTTTTATTATTGTTTTTAATTGTGTAAAATAAAAAGCACACATATGTTTTAAATCAGCGCTGTTATTGGTGTGTTTGTGTTTAGTTAAAAAATGTTTAAGCTCTTTTGGTAAATAAGTTTAAAAAGTCCCGATAACATAGAGTCAGTCCGCCATTTTCCAACACTATTATGAGGGCCCAGGTGGGCAATCTAACTTTCCCTACCCTACCTCTGGTCGTAATAGCGGCTCTCCAAACTCCGCCGGCGTCTCTCTCTCCTAATCAGAAGTTTGGACGGCGCTGCGGAACGTCACATCCGGGTGACGCGATGCGGGGTTTCTGGTGTCCAACGCGTTTCATGCACTGCGGCACTTCATCTTGGGTATTTGGTGCTTGTACTGGAGTCCTTATTTATAAGGGATTTTAAATTAACTTTATTGAAAACTTTGTTAAAAACGGAAGTTACATCACAGGAACTTCCTTATAAAAAGCGGCAAGCACATGTTCATTCAGCATTTGACCTTATGTTAGATGTATTTAATTTTAATTCTGCTAAAAAGAGTAAAATAGTTATTGTCTATAAAAAAATATATAATAAGTGTGTTTGTGTTTTTATATTAAAAAAACATTTAGTTCAATCTCTATATTCAATCCATGAGGTCTCAAAGTTTGCAATTCATAGATCCACTTGGTTTCAATTTTTTTCAAGTTTGTAGTTATATCCCCTCCACTCCAATACTTTTCAACTTTCTGGATGTGGATAAATTTAAGTCCACTCAGATCTTTTCCATGGTGTGTTGAAAAATGGTGCGACACACTGTGGCTTTCCAAGCCCCTCTTAATATTAAAGATGTGTTCTGACAATCTGGTCTTTAATTTGCATTTAGTTTGGCCCACGTATTGTTTGCCACAGGGGCATTCCAACAGGTATACTACTCCTTCTGTCTCACATGTTATTACTTTCCTTATGGTATATGTTTTGTCCGTTTGGTTTGATTTGAATGAGGACAGTGGTTTTACTGTTTTTATTTTCGTTGTTTTACAACCCATGCATTTTAAACATGAGAAGAAGCCGTTGGTATTTCTCCTTTTATTCTCTTGTTCTAAGGGGATGTAACTTTGAATGAGTTCTTGTTTAAGATCTGTTGCACGTTTATATATGATTTTTGGTTTTGCTGGAATAATGGTGTTCAAATTTTCATCCAACATGAGAATATGCCAGTTTTTCTGGAGTATGTTCTCTATTTCTTTATGATTCGAGCTATACTGTGTAATGAAGGACATCTGTAATTCTGTATTTTCCTCAGTTTTTCTTGTGTATTGGAGTGTTTCTTTTCTTTCAATCTTTGCAATTCTCTCTATTTCTAAGTTTATTTTTTCCTCTTTGTATCCCTTTGTGATGAATTTTCTTTTTACTTCTAAGCTTTGTTCCTCGTAAACCTTTGTCGATGTACAGTTTCTCCTAGTTCTTCTCAATTGGCCGCCGGGGATGTTGTTTGGCCAATTTTTGTGGTGATTGCTATTATATGGTAGAACGTTGTTTCCATCAAACTCTTTGGTGTGTGATTTGGTAAATAGTCGGTGGTTCTCTGTATAGATTTCCAGATCAAGGAATATGGCTCTTGTATTGCTGGTAACTGTTGTAAATTCTAATCCCACGTTGTTCTCATTCATATAGGATGTAAATTCTTTTAATTCTGTTTCTGAGCCTCTCCAGATGAAAAGCAAATCATCTATGTATTTTTTCCAACATAGCAGTTTGTCTAAGTGCTTATTATTATCCTTATTCCAAATCATCTCATCCTCCCAGTATGCAACAAAAAGGTTAGCATATGATGGCGCGAATGAGGTCCCCATTGCGGTTCCCTTAATTTGCAGAAATAATTCTTCTCTATACCAGAAGTAGTTGTTATGGAGTATAAATTCTATTTGTTCCATGATAAAGTTGATTTGACTATTTGGAATTGTGGTTTGTTTGGTTAAGTAATGTCTTGTGGCCTCACAGCCTAACGAATGTTGGATGCATGTGTATAACGATTTAACATCGATAGTGCAGATGAAATAGGTGTCTTCCCATTTAATTTCTTCTAAAATCTGAAGAGTGTGTATTGTGTCCTTCAAGTAACTTTACACACTTTACACAGTAGGTCATTTTAATCAGCATAAAAACATGTTACAGCATGTAAGTCGACATTTCTTTCAAGGCATTAGATCTTTTTCAAGGCATCATAGGGTCAATGGGTGGAAAATATACCCAGCGCAGCATAAGCAACATGTCCCCAAGCTAAAGTATTTATACCCAATCCAACCTTAATGAGGACACTCCCCCAATGCCAGCACTTCCTATCATCACTAATGCAGGAAGTGTCAGCAAAAAACTATGTATACATTGAATAGACAGGTGTTAGGGTCTCCTGCCCTGTGCTGCCACGTCGTCATGGCAACCGGGAGACAAGTGCTAGCGGAGTAACCTGAGCGCAGCTGATACTCCGGTTCGGGTCTTTTGCTGTGCAGTGGTTACAGGCTCTGTGCACGGCAGGGGATCCGGTGCTGGTTTTTGTGCTCACAGTCTGTGAGGTCTGAGTGGGGCGTGGACAGCACCTGCTTTATAAGGCCTCTTCTCAGGTTAAGCAGATGCTGCTGAATCTTTGTTGGTTAGTCAGTTCCTGAAAGTTAGCCAGTACTGTGTAGCTTTGTATTTGTTGTTGCTTACTGCAAATAGGCCTGGGGATTTGGTACTACACTCTGCCAATCCAGACCTAGCAGTAAGACTGGAGTCAGTCGTTTAGCTTGCTGGGGTTCTTTTACTACTCTGTGAACTTAGCAAGTTTGCGGGAATATGTTATGCACACCAGTGCCTGCAGGAATGTACTGGTGTTTGAATTGTTATGCACACCAGTGCCTGCAGGAATGTACTGATGTTTGAACTGTTATGCACACCAGTGCCTGCAGGAATGTACTAGTGTCTGAACGGATAGGTATGCAAAACAAATGAACTCACAGACAGACTGGGGAATATGACATTACGTACACAGAAGGTGATAGGGTAACAAAATAACACAAAGTGAACAGAGAAGCCCAGAGGCTAAGAAACTGGGTGTCTCCCTAGTATTAGTAATGCTCAGATGGGAAAAGCAAGATGTTGTGTTTTAATACGTAGAGAACCCAAAATGCTGTTGCTAAGGGCAACAGCAAAACCCTAAAGGGTTACCAACGGGTGTGGCAGTAAACTCCTTGGTCAGAGATGGAATGATAGACACAAGGAGAGTCTCCACAATCCTAATCCTCACTTGCAGTGCACAGGTTCAGCTTACTGCCACTAAACTGACACCTGACACCTTGCACAGTGAGACAGGATTTAGGCAGGCAAGTCTTAGAATACAGCCGCAAACTTGCTAAGTTCACAGAGTAGTAAAAGAACCCCAGCAAGCTAAACGACTGACTCCAGTCTTACTGCTAGGTCTGGATTGGCAGAGTGTAGTACCAAATCCCCAGGCCTATTTGCAGTAAGCAACAACAAATACAAAGCTACACAGTACTGGCTAACTTTCAGGAACTGACTAACCAACAAAGATTCAGCAGCATCTGCTTAACCTGAGAAGAGGCCTTATAAAGCAGGTGCTGTCCACGCCCCACTCAGACCTCACAGACTGTGAGCACAAAAACCAGCACCGGATCCCCTGCCGTGCACAGAGCCTGTAACCACTGCACAGCAAAAGACCCGAACCGGAGTATCAGCTGCGCTCAGGTTACTCCGCTAGCACTTGTCTCCCGGTTGCCATGACGACGTGGCAGCACAGGGCAGGAGACCCTAACAACAGGCTCAGACATATCAATATTGCTAGTATACAGTGCATTCATCAACTACTTCAAATTATACACAGAAGAGTGTCAACATACAAGAGAAAACTTGGCTAGGCACAGATCAGGGCTCTAGCCATGCCGCCGAACTGGAAGTGCCTTGCATTCCACCAGCAGTGGAACGCATATCGGAACTGGAAGTGATATTGCGCCACTCCGGCAATGGCTAGGCACAGATCAGGGCTCTCCAGCCCAGTGCACACCAGCCAAGGGAAGAAGAGAAGACAGCTGTTATGATACTCACGTATTATCATATAAGACTCCTAGAGTCACTCTAGAGAGTCTTATGCCTATAATAATTGCCCATTGTTCCCAAGTACAATACACTAATGGGTACTTAGGATGCCACCAGGTCTTAAACTCTGGACAGTAAGAGCTTATATAATGAACAGGAGATCGCAGGTAAATAAGATGAACCAAGTAACAACTGAAACACAAATAAGCATATGTGTAAGACTGTGCCAGAATAGCAACATAAAATGGTTAAAGCAGCAGTGTAGGAGTGTACAAATCTCTCACACCAGAGAAACACAATATGGCTGACAGGTTCAGTATTGCAGCAATGCAGGAGATTACAGGTTTTCATAATAACTGTAAATGAGGTAGCAGCGGTGATACACAATAATGCATGCAATCACGGGAATCCACAATGAGAGGAATGTACACAGATTTGCACAGAATCTTTCAATATGAGTAGCAGTGTTAATACTTAATGATTCATGAAACATGCAATCCACAGGTGAATCCATAATGAGGAATGGGGGTCATTCTGAGTTAATCGCTAGCTGCCGTTGTTCGCAGTGCAGTGATCAGGCTAAAAATCGGCATTTCTGCGCATGCGTATGCACCGCGATGTGCACGCGCGATGTACGGGTACAAAGACCTAGGTGGCTTTGCACAGGTTCTTGCAAAACTTTAAGTCGCACGGCACAACGCAAGAAGATTGACAGGAAGGGGGCGTTTCTGGGTGTCAACTGACCGTTTTCAAGGAGTGTTTGGAAAAACGCAGGCATGCCGGGGAAAACGCAGGCGTGGCTGGACAAATGCTGGGTGGGTGTGTGATGTCAAAATCCAACCCTCCAACGTTAGAATTAACGCACATGAAGAGTAAGTCCAGGGCTGGTCTTGTTTTGCACAAAATGTTTTTGCAGGCGATCTGCTGCACAGGCGTTCGCACTTCTGCAAAGTGAAAATACACTCCCCAGTGGGCGGTGACAATACGTTTGCACGGCTGCTAAAAACTGCTAGCGAGCGATCAACTCGGAATGACCCCCTATGTACACAGATTTGCACATAACCTTCAATATGAGTAGCAGTGGTTACTCATATGATACGGGCACTTAGCTGAGGAAACAGGTCTGGAAGCACAGCTAGTCAACAGCAGCAAGACACCAGAATACAGTAAGTCAAGAACAGGGACTGTATAACAAAGCTCCAGGAAGTACTATCACCAGCATGGGTGTGTGGGACTGACTGCCTTTTAACACCAACTGGAAACAATCAGAGAGACCAGTCCCCTAATGACAGTAATGGATTGCAGCTGTAAAGCTGCACGTACAGCCAGTGTCTTGACTTCTAGGCAACAGACGCGACCAGGAACCAATATGGCCTCCTGGAGTCCTGGTGGCCTAGCAACCATCGGGCAGTGCGGCCGACGTAACGCAGTGTCCTGGTCGCCTAGAAATGACTGCACCCCTGGGGGGATTTACTGCATTTTCATATGTACTAAGACCCGACTGACGGGTTTTCACCACTGAGAGTATCGCTATCTTTTTCTGGCGATACCCTATAGGAGTATATGGGCTTTTTTCGCACCCGCCACCGTATTCCACCGCCGAGCGCTGCACCGCCAACCAGTGTTGCACCTGCCGACCTCCCCCCCCCCACACCTGATTCCAAGCAGTGCTCCATGATCCCGCAGCTCCTTCTCCCCCGCAGCACAGCCATTTCTGCTTCCGGTTGCAGGGGGGGAGGAGGGGGAGCCTGGGGCTCCCAGCACACATCACCTCCCAGGGCTGAGAGGTGACGGACCCCACAGAAACCTCTGCACACCTTCTAACAGGTATAGCGGGGAGCCTCTGTCACTGCATTGCGATGTTAATCGCATATATTAGTACATATGCGATTAGCATCACTGCGAGGGGCAACGATGTATTTTAATACATCCCGCCAAAAAGGGCCTAAGCTTTCTACTAACTCTGATGTGGTAGACATTGGGACAGGTCCTGTACTTACAGAGAGTCACAAGGGCAAAAGAACATTAGACGCACCTAAACCAGTGTGCGTTACATCTAGCTCACTCGCATTATCAGTTCAGTAAGACAATGACATTAATGGAACTAAACTGAGAAATTGAATTTTAAGGGAGGTTAAAATGAATAAAGGAGCCAGTCTTAAAGTACAGGTTGGAGATTGAAGTGGCTATTTAGTGTTTCAACAATCTACATTTTTAGTTGGATCCACAACTGCACAAAGTGTGTTGCGGTTTCATTTTCTTGGGCAAAACCTAAGTAACGAGAAACGGGCATGCAACCCAAAATGTGCTTGGCAAATAAGCTCACTTGTTGAAAATGATGCAGCAGTGCGGGTCTGAATTTTGTTTGTGGTTGTGTAAATCAACATTAGATGGAAAAGTAGGGCTGAGGTTGTTTGATTTTTTTTTTTTTTAAGGGGCGAGGGTGTAGGAGTGTGCAGGAGGATTGTGGTTGGCTCAATCTCACACACAGTCAGATTCTATATAAGTTTTAGAGTTGGAAGATAAACTTCTGTAACGTGGTTTATCTTCTCTTTATCTTAAATACAGTATTATGCTTTGGCTGAAACTTCTGTGTGATGATGTTTGAACTGATATACACAGTGATTTCATAAGTAATATATTGTGTGTATGCATGCTGCGGCTAGTCACAGCGTACTGCAAATAGTCACTGCTGCAATGCATTTGCATGCAGCAGCAAGATGATGGTGGACACATCTGTATAAAGACTGACCAGTCTCTCTGTGATGTAAATGTAATTGTGACACCAGCTGCTTCTGCTTTTCAAACTTTCCTCATTCCCTCCAAGCTAGCACCATGTTGGATCACCACACTGGATCTCATGCATAGACTGACAGCGGAGAGTTGCAGTGTCACAGATAAGTCATTACATTGTTGTTGGTTCTAAATTGAGAAGCTCTGCTGGGTTTTGTCTTCACATTAACTCCTTCTCTGCAGTTTGAACTAATGAGCAGTAATGATGTGATACAGGTACATCCAGCTGAGGCAGCAGCAAACCAGTATGAGTATCCAAGCTCATATGTAATTCCTGGGACTGCCAGAACCACCTGTTAACAAGGGGGAAAAAATTATATATATGAGAAAAAGCATGACCTCTAAGTCCTGCCCACAATCACTTTGAACTATTCCCTGAGCTAATTAGTATAACCGCACTCTCAATGTAATGTTCAAAATTATCTTTCTTTGATTACTTACAATCCTAAAATCTCAAAATTTCAATCTTACATTTACAATAAATAAAAAGAAAGATCAACCTCATATATATCAAATATATAATAATATATAAATCAGGTATAAATGATCTATACAGTACTAAGAAGCAAACTGATTACATATATAACTAAAGTCATCTGTATTCTAATTTACAGAACATAATTAAGTCTCTGTTAGAAAATGATTTTTATAATTAAAGTTTGACACATTTGAGAAACCCTCTGTCTCAGCAACCGTAAGCTAGCAATGAGTCAGTTTTTATAATGTGTAATATCAATATCCCTGCAAATCAGTAAATTGTTGACTGTCCAATTAATTGACTTTAAATCACTGCATGATCTTCCAACAGTCGTTTCATGCACCAATGCCCCACACACATGGGGCAACTTGTCCTGTGTGCTAAGCGATCTAGGTTAACACAGATCACTCAGCACACATCGCTAGACACACAGCGATCTGTGCTAACCAGTGTTTTTTATGCACTAAGATCTAACTAGATCTTGCCTGCATGTGCAAAAGATCTGAGTGGGCGATGGCGACTCGCAGGACCATGCAACACCATCTCTATGGGGTGTACACACGGAGCGATCTGTGCTTAATTCCTAAGCAATCTAGACAGATCACTTAGGCAAAAGTCGCCCCGTGTGTGGGGCATTAGAAGGGCTGCTAGCTGTGGCTTAACATACTTTTGCAATGTAAGTCTGCCTGTGATTACATTCATCCAGCAAAATATTTCCTCCACAGATGTAAGATAGAAATTCATCAGATGTTTCTACCTCAAACAATCAAAAGCACCCAACAGACTTATGGCTTTATTTGCAACAATCATAATTTCATCATATGTGCATTATGGCAATACTTCTAATAAGCGCCAAGTTGCACCAGCCCCATGCTAGGTGCAAGAGATCTGTCAGCAATAGGCTTCTCTAGGCCATACACATGACTCAGAAGCAGAGGTACTGAGCATATTAAGGCCTAGGGTCAGGGTTGCCATTAGGAGGGTACTGGCAGTACAGCAGTCCTGTGCCTAGGCGCTTCGACAGTGAAGGGGGAGGGGGCAGCCCACTCCTACCACCCCTTCCCCCCAAGAATTGTTTTACCGGTACGTGAGCAGAGCTGCAGATAATATGGGTGGAGCTACAGTGATGGTAAGGCATCAATTGGTTGTGTAAACCAAATAAAAAAAGGGGATGCAGGGCAGGGGGGGGGGGGCTGGATCTGGGAGCGTGCAGGGCAGGGAAGGCTAGGCCAAGGGGAAATACAGGACAGGGAAGTCCGGATCTATTGGGGGCACAGGCAAGGCTAGTGGGGGGTCGCACAGGGCAGGGAAGGCTGGACCTTAATGGTGGGCAAATTGCAGGGAAGGCTTGATCTGGGGGGGGGGGCTCAGGACAGGGAAAGCTGGACTGGGGGGTGGCACAGTACAGAAAATGCTGGACCGGGTGGGGGGAGTCACAGGGCAGGATAGCCTGGACCATGCAGGGTGGCGAAAGGCCACTGAGGCATGCACCTGGGGCAGGAGTACCTGCTGACTGTGGTGCGTCCTCTGCATCACCAGGAACACTAAGCTGCCTATTGCAAATGAGGACCACAGCCAGCAATGGAAAGACATGGGCTGCAAGCTTAAATGCTTAAAAAGCTTGATCAAAAATATGACAAAACCCTCTATTTTATTTGCTACATACACACAGATTTGCAGTATATTATTGTAAGCACCAATAGCAAAAGTCTTATTGTTTTGTATACATGTATGGCATTCATATGCCACGCAGATGGTACCATGTATAAAATAGGTAAAACTGGGCACGGGCATATTTCTTTTCTGTTTTGTTCAAAAAATGTTGCCTAGTGCTATCGGGTGTGGATCATAGGGTCTACAGTAACTAGGCAGACAGTCATTAGGTTGACTCGACATTGACTAGGTCGACATCTGAAATAGGTCAACACGATCATTAGGTCGACGTGAACAAGGTCAACGTGGAAAAAGGTCGACATGAGGTTTTTTTAAAAAAAATTAGTGTGTTTTTATTAGTAAAGTGACAGGGGACCCCAAATAGTGTACCGTATCCACTCGCATGGCTCGCTTCACTCGCCATGCTTTGCGCTCGGCACTGGTTACTATTCCCAATCATAGTCCACGTGGATCATAAAGTATGAAAAAGTTCCAAAAATGAAAAAAATTGTGAAAAACTCATGTCGACCTTTTTCCATGTTGCCCCCAGTACAGTGCCCCCAGTAGTTTTGCCCCCAGTAGTTTTGCCCCCTGTAGCTGTGCCCCAGTATTAATGTCCCTAGTAGCGCCGCTTGCACAAAAATAAAAAAATAAATACTCACCAGCCCCGCTCCTGCTTCCCGACCGCTGCTGTCCTCTGTCTCCGGCCGTCGGCGCTGCTCCTCTGATCTATCGGAGAGACGTCATGACGTCTCTCCCATAGCACTGCACACACACTAGAGGTCATTTATGACCTCTAGTGTCTACGGCCGCTCCCACAATGCTGTGTGGTGTGCGATGACGTTATGCGCACCGCATGGCACCAGTAGCAGCTCCTGCCACGGCGGCGGCGCCGCCCTCAGTACAGTGGTGCCCTGGGCAAAAAGCCTGCTTGCCCGTGGCAAGAGCAACTACTGGGTAGTGTAGGGACTTACAAAAATCTGGGGTCCCTTGACATGGGCTTCAAACTTAAATGTTTTGATCAAACTATGACAAAACCTAAGATTTGCAGTATATTGGGGGTAATTCCAAGTTGATCGCAGCAGGAAATTTTTTAGCAGTTGGGCAAAACCATGTGCACTGTAGGGGGGGGGCAGATATCACATGTGCAGAGAGAGAGAGATTTGGGTGTGGTGAGTTCAATCTGCAATCTAAATTGCAGTGTAAAAATAAAGCAGCCAGTATTACCCTGCACAGAAACAAAATAACCCTCCCAAATCTAACTCTTTCTGCACATGTTATATCTGAATCCCCTGCAGTGCACATGGTTTTGCTCAACTGCTAAAAAAAATCCTGCTGCGATCAACTTGGAATTACCCCCATTATTGTTAACTCCGATAGCAAAAGTCTTTCTGTTTTGTAGCGATGGAAAGACAACGGCCGCTGACTGCTGACTAATCACAGCTCATGGACCAGCAGCAAATCAGGAGTGGCCACAGTGGCCGCTCCTGCTTGGCTGCCAGACCACAAGCTGTGATTGGCTTGCGCCCAGTGTCAAATTCAAAATGTCAATGCTGTAAGTCCATGGCTGGCTGCTGTACCCTGGCAATCCCTATCTGATGGCAACCTATTTTTTGTAACAGCAACCAGCATTGGTTTTGTCTATCACAATGACAATAAATAATTTGATTGAGTCCCGAACCACCAAAATGTGGCACGAATGGTGGTGTAACCTGTGCATTGCACCGAGGCCCACCACTATAAAGGGGCCCACTGCCAGCGGTGGCCTTATAGTGAGTCAGCCTCACTCATTTAATGCTGCCTCGCACTGCAGACAGCAACAAAGGTGACAGTGGGATGGAAGGGGAACAGGCGGCTGCAGTGTCATCAGATCAATGAAGGGTGATGAGTTCAATCATCACCCTTCACGTTGGCACCGCAGCAGCTCCCCTCGACTCGACATGTGCACTGAATGCTGGGGAGGAAGCAGGAAAGAGGAGGGAAAGGTCGCGACATAGCGCACTGCACTGCCCTGCCTGTGGGTGTGCAATGTGCAGAGGCTGGCTGGAGTGAGCACCTCTGAGTGAGGGACAGAGGAACCTTACTGCTGAAGCCAGCCACAAGAAAGTTGGTTCAGCCTGTAGTGTGTTTTTCCACTTTAATTTTGAGTGTAACTCCAAATCCAGACCTCCATGGGTTAATAAATTTGATTTTCATTGATAATTTTTGTGTGATTTTGTTGTCAGCACATTCAAGTATGTAAAGAACAAAGTATTTAATAAGAATATTTCATTCATTCAGATCTAGGATGTGTTATTTTAGTGTTCCCTTTATTTTTTTTGAGCAGTGTATATATCACACATTTATTTATTAACAGTTTCTTATATAGCGCAGCAAATTTCAGTGCACTTTACAATTGGACACAATGATAAAACAAAACTGGGTAATAAACAAACAGTCATAGAGGTAGGAGGGCCCTGCTTGCAAGCTTACAATCTATAGGGAAATAGGCATTGATACACAAGGAAAGGCACTATCTATTGCAGAGGTTCTCAAACTCGGTCCTCAGGGGCACACACAGTGCATGTTTTGCAGGTCTCCTCACAGAATCGCAAGTGAAATAATTAGCTCCACCTGTGGACCTTTTAAAATGTGTCAGTGAGCAATTAATACACCTGTGCACCTGCTGGGTTACCTGCAAAACATGCACTGTGTGTGCCCCCGAGGACCGACTTTGAGAACCTCTGATCTATTGCATATTTGTCTACCGGATTGCAAAGGTTCTAGTTGGGTTGCAAGATATCACATCACAGCAATGATGAACCATGGTCAGAAATAATGGAAAGTGAAGAAAGAGAAAATAGGTGGAGGATATGTGCAGACTGTACAGTGGAGATATAATCGTATAGGAAAGCTTATGAAGGTTGAGTGAGCGGTTCTGGAATGTAATTAGCTAGCCCGAAGAGGTGAGTTTTCAGGGAACGCTTCAAGGTTTGGAGACTATGGGAGAGTCTTATTGTGCATGGTAGGGCATTCCACAGAGTTTGTGCAGCTCGAAGAAAGTCCTGCAAACGTGCATGGGAGCAAGTAATGAGTGTGGATGAGAGATGTAGATCTTGTGAAGAGCGGAGAGGTCGGGTTAGGAGATATTTTGAGATAAGCAAAGAGATGTACATTGGTGTAGTATAGTTAATGGCCTTATGTGTGAGTAAAAGTATTTTATATTGAATACGGTAGAATACAGGTAACCAGTGGAGGGACTGACAGTGTGGATCTGCAGACGATGAACGTCTAGCAAGGATGATTAGTCTTGCAGCTGCATTCAGAATGGATTGTAGTGTTGAGAGTCTCTTTTTGGTAAGACCAGTTAGGAGACTATTGCAATAATCAATGCTGGAGATAATGAGAGCATGGATTAGAGTTTTTGCAGTGTCTTGTGTAAGGTATGGATGGTATTTTGGATGGTATTTTGGATGTGTTTTTTAGATGCATGTAACATGATTTTGAGACAGATTGAATGTGGGGAGCAAAGGACAGTTCTGAGTCAAGTATGACACCTAGGCAGTGAACTTGTGGGGTAGGACTGATTGTTGAGTTCTCAACAGTGATAGAGATGGGATGCAGTCAATTTACCTCCAATCAAAATCACGATGGTCGAAATCCAGACAGCAATTGACCGACGGTCAAAATCCCAACAAGGTCAAAATTCCAACATTGACAAAATACCGACATTTAAAATACTGACAAGGTCAAAATACCGACATGTAAAATGCCGACAGGTCAAAATGACATGAGTTTGTCATGATTTTTTCATTCAAACCGACTTGTTCATACTTTACCATCCCAGTGGACCTGGAAGGGGAATATAATAGTGTGCCCGAAGTGTGGCAAGCACAGCGAGCCATGCGAGGGGACGCGGTACACTTATATGGTGTCCATGTCAACCTATGTTGACATACACCCAAAAAACAATGAAAAATGCATGTCAGTATTTTGACCTGTCAGCATTTTACATGTTGGTATTTTGACCTTGTCGGTATTTTTAATGTCGGTATTTTGTCCAGGTCGGGATTTTGACCTTGTCGGGATTTTGACCGTTGGTCAATTGCTGTCAGGATTTCGACCGTCGGGATTTTGATTGGAGGTATTTCATACCGATCCCATAGAGATATCAGGTTGGTAACTACTATTGGCCGGTGGAAATATAAGTAGCTCTGTTTTGGAAATATTAAGTTTGAGGTGGCAAGATGACATCCAAGATGAAACAGCAGAAAGGCCTTCAGTGACCCTGACCAATACAGATGGTGACAAATCTGGGGAGGATAGGTAGATTTGTGTATTATCTGCATGCAGATGATACAGAAATCCAGAAGAGCTGATTAGTTTCCCAAGAGATGAGGTATAGATTGAGAAAAGCAGAGGACCTAAGACCGAGTCTTGTAGTACTCCAACTGAAAGAGGTAGCGAAGAGGAGGTGGATTCAGAGAAGTGAACACTGAAGGAGCGATTAGATAGGTAGGATAGGAACCAAGAAAGGACTGTGTCTTTAAGACCTAGAGATTGTAGTGTTTGTATGAGAAGAAAATGGTCAACAGTGTCAAAAGCAGCAGAGAGATCTAGAAGAATAAGAAGTGAGTAATGGCCTTTGGACTTTGCAGTGACTAGATCATTCACTACTTTAGTCAATGCTGTCTCTGTGGAGTGCTGGGAATGAAAGCGTGACTGAAGTGGGTCAAATAAATTATGTGATTTAAGAAAGTGTGTGAGGCGAGTGTAAGCAAGTCTCTCAAGTAGCTTGGAGAGGCATGGCAGCTGAGAGATGGGACGGTAGTTTGAGAGTGTTAGGGCCAGAATTTAGTTTTTCCAGAATGGGAGTAATCAGTGCTTGAACAGTGAAGGAAAGATACCAGTAGAGAGAGAGAGAGAGAGAGAGAGATTACAGATGTTAGTTAAGGTTGGGATGAGCACAGGAGACAGAGATTTATTTACTTGTGAGGGTATAGGCTCAAGAGGAGAGGTAGTAGAGTAGCAGTCTGAGAAGAGTGTTGACACTTCATCTACACTTGTGGGATCAAATGAGGATAGAGTTCCAGATGCTTAAGATAGAGAATTGAGCAGGTCACTGGCTGAGGAAGAGCATACCATTTCATCTCGGGTCTCATCAATTTTGTCCTTGAAGTAGGAAGCAAGATCTTGCGCCTTGATAATGGCTGAAAGGTTGGGTGAGGGAGGGTTCAGAAGTGAATTAAATGTATTAAAAATTTGTTTGGGGTTAGAGGATTGAGAAGAGATGAGAGTTTGGAAATATGTTTGTTTGGCAGAGTCCTGGGCATTACGATAAGAGTGGTAGACAGTCTTATATGTGAGAAAGTCGCTAGGAATACGATATTTATGCCACTGACGTTCAGCTTTGCGTGAGAGTTTTTGTTGGTGTCTTGTTAATTTAGAGTGCCACGGTTGACATTTTGACCTACGTGCAGTGTGATGGGTAGCTGGAGCTGGTCAGGGCTACTTCTAGAGTCTGGTTCAGTTGTGATACAGCAGTCTCAGGAGAAGTAAATGCAGAAATAGGTGAGAGCAGTTGTTGCAGAGAGGTGGCCAGTTGTTGAAAATTAATTGTGTTAATATTTCTGCGGGCTTGAGGAGGATTAGAGGACTTCAATAACTCTGAGTTTGAAGTAATGGTGGAGAGCATGCAGGTGATAGGGTTGTGATATGAGAGAGGGAAAAGGGTGTTAATGAATTCAGAAACTGAGCATAGTCTAGTGAATACTAGATCAGGGCAGTGGCCCTCCTGATGAGTAGAGGAGTCAGTCCATTGGGATAGGCCGAGAGAGGAGGTTTGAGAGAGTAGTTTGGAGGCATGAGCAGCAGATTTGCAATCTATATACTCAAAGAGAGAGTGGTGCAGATGCAGCTCTGGTAACTGCTGGAGAACATCTCTGTTATATCTCCAGTAAAAACAAAAGCGCTTTCAAGTAGTGTGGGATAGAGTAAGCAGCACAGAGGAGCTGATTTGTGACCGTTATTAACACTGTCATCATTTAGTGCTCCTAGTGGGGTGACCTATAGCGTGTTACTACAGTACTTCATACAGGATACATATGATATACCACCAGGCGGGATGCCATCTGTCACTATACCGACAGCGGCATCCCGTTGGCCAGAAGACCGTGGGCAAGGCAGCAAGCCCCCTGGTGGTCTTGCAGCGCTCAACACGCATCGGGCACGGTGGCTTACTTCGTTCGCCACAGGTTCTATTCCCGCTCGGTTGGTGGCATGGACTCACCAACCGAGTTTGAATACCCGGCAGCGTTCAGGCATTCAGGATTCCAGCTGTCAGTATTTCACCAGCTATCAGGTCTCCTGAATGCCGGGATCCCGACAGCTGGTATATTGACTGCATCCCCTTCATACAGTGGCGCGCGCAGGGGAGGTTTCTGAGTACCCAGAAACTTCCCTGATGGACATTTTTTTCCCCTGACATATGGAGACAGCCATGTCTCCATCTCAGCTCCCACTGGTGTGATAAGGCAGGGAGCTCTTATCGTCTGCGCTCCATCCTGCATCTGAATGTAAAGCAGTGATGCACATACCGCTGATATTACTGTATATAACCTGTAATCCCAGTGGACTGCCATCCTGGTACAGTTTGCCAGCCTCACAGTGTAAGCTCCTGTACACGGAACCCTGCTGCTGCACATAGTAGGGTTAACACAGCTCTACCAAGAGTATGAAAAAGAAGATAGAGCTCCAGAGCTCCACTCTTATCAGCAGACTGTCACCTCTGGATTTCCAACCAGTAGACTGACAGCTATTTACCATCAACCAGTATACAGTTCTACCTTGATCTTCCTTTCTGAGAAACATATAGAAGGACTGGACTATGGGCCTAAATCAGACCTGATTGCAGCAGGAAATGTGTTAGCAGTTGGACAAAATTAGTGATGAGCGGGTTCGGTTCCTCGGAATCCGAACCCCCCCGAACTTCAGCCTTTTTACACGGATCCGAGGCAGACTCGGATCTTCCCGCCTTGCTCGGCTAACCCGAGCGCGCCCGAACGTCATCATCCCGCTGTCGGATTCTCGCGAGGCTCGGATTCTATCGCGAGACTCGGATTCTATATAAGGAGCCGCGCGTCGCCGCCATTTTCACACGTGCATTGAGATTCATAGGGAGAGGACATGGCTGGCGTCCTCTCCATTTAGATTAGAAGAGAGAGAGTGAGAGTGAGACACTTGATTTACTGGAGCTTAGGAGTACTCAGAGAGTGCAGAGTTTACTAGTGACTGACCAGTGACCACCAGTGCAGTTTTATTATATTATTATTTAATATAATCCGTTCTCTGCCTGAAAAAAAACGATACACAGTGACACAGTAACAGTATACCATATCTGTGCTCAGCCTCAGTGTGCTGCATCATCTATGTATATCTAACTGTGCTGAGTGCTCAGTGCTCACACAGCTTAATTGTGGGGGAGACTGGGGAGCAGTAGCAGGAGTACATATTATTTAACAGTGCACACTTTTGCTGCCAGAGTGCCACTGCCAGTGTGACTGACCAGTGACCACTGTCTGACCACCAGTATATTGTGATTGTCTGCCTGAAAAAGTTAAACACTCGTCGTGTGGTGTTTTTATTCTATAAACGCATTCTGCTGACAGTGTCCAGCAGGTCCGTCATTAATTATATAATATATACCTGTCCGGCTGCAGTAGTGATATATATATATTTTTTTTATATCATTATCATCCAGTCTATATTAGCAGCAGACGCAGTACGGTAGTCCACGGCTGTAGCTACCTCTGTGTCGGCAGTCGCTCGTCCATCCATAATTGTATACCACCTACCTGTGGTGTTTTTTTTTTTCTATCTTCTTGATACTAGTAGCTTACTTTAGGAGTCTGCAGTGCTGACAGTGTCCAGCAGGTCCATCATTATATAATATATACCTGTCCGGCTGCAGTAGTGATATATATATTTTTTTTATATCATTATCATCCAGTCTATATTAGCAGCAGATGCAGTACGGTAGTCCACGGCTGTAGCTACCTCTGTGTCGGCAGTCGCTCGTCCATCCATAATTGTATACCACCTACCTGTTGTGTTTTTTTTTTCTATCTTCTTGATACTAGTAGCTTACTTTAGGAGTCTGCAGTGCTGACAGTGTCCAGCAGGTCCGTCATTATATAATATATACCTGTCCGGCTGCAGTAGTGATATATATATATTTTTTATATCATTATCATCCAGTCTATATTAGCAGCAGACGCAGTACGGTAGTCCATGGCTGTAGCTACCTCTGTGTCGGCAGTCGCTCGTCCATCCATAATTGTATACCACCTACCTGTGGTGTTTTTTTTTTCTATCTTCTTGATACTACTAGTAGCTTACTTTAGGAGTCTGCAGTGCTGCTGACAGTGTCCAGCAGGTCCGTCATTATATAATATATACCTGTCCGGCTGCAGTAGTGATATATATATATATTTATATCATTATCATCCAGTCTATATTAGCAGCAGACGCAGTACGGTAGTCCACGGCTGTAGCTACCTCTGTGTCGGCAGTCGCTCGTCCATCCATAATTGTATACCACCTACCTGTGGTGTTTTTTTTTTTTCTATCTTCTTGATACTAGTAGCTTACTTTAGGAGTCTGCAGTGCTGACAGTGTCCAGCAGGTCCATCATTATATAATATATACCTGTCCGGCTGCAGTAGTGATATATATATATTTTTTATATCATTATCATCCAGTCTATATTAGCAGCAGACGCAGTACGGTAGTCCATGGCTGTAGCTACCTCTGTGTCGGCAGTCGCTCGTCCATCCATAATTGTATACCACCTACCTGTGGTGTTTTTTTTTTTTCTATCTTCTTGATACTACTAGTAGCTTACTTTAGGAGTCTGCAGTGCTGCTGACAGTGTCCAGCAGGTCCGTCATTATATAATATATACCTGTCCGGCTGCAGTAGTGATATATATATTTTTTTTATATCATTATCATCCAGTCTATATTAGCAGCAGACGCAGTACGGTAGTCCACGGCTGTAGCTACCTCTGTGTCGGCAGTCGCTCGTCCATCCATAAGTATACTAGTATCCATCCATCTCCATTGTTTACCTGAGGTGCCTTTTAGTTGTGCCTATTAAAATATGGAGAACAAAAATGTTGAGGTTCCAAAAATAGGGAAAGATCAAGATCGACTTCCACCTCGTGCTGAAGCTGCTGCCACTAGTCATGGCCGAGACGATGAAATGCCAGCAACGTCGTCTGCCAAGGCCAATGCCCAATGTCATAGTACAGAGCATGTAAAATCCAAAACACCAAATATCAGTAAAAAAAGGACTCAAAAATCTAAAATAAAATTGTCGGAGGAGAAGCGTAAACTTGCCAATATGCCATTTACCACACAGAGTGGCAAGGAACGGCTGAGGCCCTGGCCTATGTTCATGGCTAGTGGTTAAGCTTCACATGAGGATGGAAGCACTCAGCCTCTCGCTAGAAAAATGAAAAGACTCAAGCTGGCAAAAGCACAGCAAAGAACTGTGCATTCTTCGAAATCACAAATCCACAAGGAGAGTCCAATTGTGTCGTTTGCGATGCCTGACCTTCCCAACACTGGACGTGAAGAGCATGCGCCTTCCACCATTTGCACGCCCCCTGCAAGTGCTGGAAGGAGCACCCGCAGTCCAGTTCCTGATAGTCAGATTGAAGATGTCAGTGTTGAAGTACACCAGGATGAGGAGGATATGGGTGTTGCTGGCGCTGGGGAGGAAATTGACCAGGAGGATTCTGATGGTGAGGTGGTTTGTTTAAGTCAGGCACCCGGGGAGACACCTGTTGTCCGTGGGAGGAATAGGGCCATTGACATGCCTGGTGAAAATACCAAAAAAATCAACTCTTCGGTGTGGAAGTATTTCAACAGAAATGCGGACATTTGTCAAGCCGTGTGTTGCCTTTGTCAAGCTGTAATAAGTAGGGGTAAGGACGTTAACCACCTCGGAACATCCTCCCTTATACGTCACCTGCAGCGCATTCATCATAAGTCAGTGACAAGTTCAAAAACTTTGGGCGACAGCGGAAGCAGTCCACTGACCAGTAAATCCCTTCCTCTTGTAACCAAGCTCACGCAAACCACCCCTCCAACTCCCTCAGTGTCAATTTTCTCCTTCCCCAGGAATGCCAATAGTCCTGCAGGCCATGTCACTGGCAATTCTGACGAGTCCTCTCCTGCCTGGGATTCCTCCGATGCATCCTTGCGTGTAACGCCTACTGCTGCTGGCGCTGCTGTTGTTGCTGCTGGGAGTCGATGGTAATCCCAGAGGGGAAGTCGTACTCGTAAGACCACTTTTACTACTTCCACCAAGCAATTGACTGTCCAACAGTCCTTTGCGAGGAAGATGAAATATCACAGCAGTCATCCTGCTGCAAAGCGGATAACTGAGGCCTTGGCATCCTGGGCAGTGAGAAACGTGGTTCCGGTATCCATCATTACTGCAGAGCCAACTAGAGACTTGTTGGAGGTACTGTGTCCCCGGTACCAAATACCATCTAGGTTCCATTTCTCTAGGCAGGCGATACCGAAAATGTACACAGACCTCAGAAAAAGACTCACCAGTGTCCTAAAAAATGCAGTTGTACCCAATGTCCACTTAACCACGGACATGTGGACAAGTGGAG
Source organism: Pseudophryne corroboree (assembly GCF_028390025.1). Lineage (NCBI taxonomy): Eukaryota > Metazoa > Chordata > Amphibia > Anura > Myobatrachidae > Pseudophryne > Pseudophryne corroboree. The sequence goes on along the minus strand of NC_086453.1, from coordinate 176,607,111 downwards.
CAGGGCAGGCTCAGGACTATATGACTGTGACAGCCCACTGGGTAGATGTATGGACTCCCGCCGCAAGAACAGCAGCGGCGGCACCAGTAGCAGCATCTCGCAAACGCCAACTCTTTCCTAGGCAGGCTACGCTTTGTATCACCGCTTTCCAGAATACGCACACAGCTAAAAACCTCTTACGGCAACTGAGGAAGATCATCGCAGAATGGCTTACCCCAATTGGACTCTCCTGTGGATTTGTGGCATCGGACAACGCCAGCAATATTATGTGTGCATTAAATCTGAGCAAATTCCAGCACGTCCCATGTTTTGCACATACCTTGAATTTGGTGGTGCAGAATTATTTAAAAAACGAGAGGGGCGTGCAAGAGATGCTGTCGGTGGCCAGAAGAATTGCGGGACACTTTCGGCGTACAGGCACCACGTACAGAAGACTGGAGCACCACCAAAAACGCCTGAACCTGCCCTGCCATCATCTGAAGCAAGAAGTGGTAACGAGGTGGAATTCAACCCTCTATATGCTTCAGAGGTTGGAGGAGCAGCAAAAGGCCATTCAAGCCTATACAACTGAGCACGATATAGGAGGTGGAATGCACCTGTCTCAAGCGCAGTGGAGAATGATTTCAACGTTGTGCAAGGTTCTGCAACCTTTTGAACTTGCCACACGTGAAGTCAGTTTATACACTGCCAGCCTGAGTCAGGTCATTCCCCTCATCAGGCTTTTGCAGAAGAAGCTGGAGACATTGAAGGAGGAGCTAACACAGAGCGATTCCACTAGGCATGTGGGACATGTGGATGGAGCCCTTAATTCGCTTAACAAGGATTCACGGGTGGTCAATCTGTTGAAATCAGAGCACTACATTTTGGCCACCGTGCTCGATCCTAGATTTAAAACCTACCTTGGATCTCTCTTTCCGGCAGACACAAGTCTGCTGGGGTTCAAAGAACTGCTGGTGACAAAATTGTCAAGTCAAGCGGAACGCGACCTGTCAACATCTCCTCCTTCACATTCTCCCGCAACTGGGGGTGCGAGGAATAGGCTCAGAATTCCGAGCCCACCCGCTGGCGGTGATGCAGGGCAGTCTGGAGCGACTGCTGATGCTGACATCTGGTCCGGACTGAAGGACCTGACAACGATTACGGACATGTCGTCTACTGTCACTGCATATGATTCTCTCCCCATTGAAAGAATGGTGGAGGATTATATGAGTGACCGCATCCAAGTAGGCACGTCAGACAGTCCGTACTTATACTGGCAGGAAAAAGAGGCAATTTGGAGGCCCTTGAACAAACTGGCTTTATTCTACCTAAGTTGCCCTCCCACAAGTGTGTACTCCGAAAGAGTGTTTAGTGCCGCCGCTCACCTTGTCAGCAATCGGCGTACGAGGTTACATCCAGAAAATGTGGAGAAGATGATGTTCATTAAAATGAATTATAATCAATTCCTCCGTGGAGACATTCACCAGCAGCAATTGCCTCCACAAAGTACACAGGGAGCTGAGATGGTGGATTCCAGTGGGGACGAATTGATAATCTGTGAGGAGGGGGATGTACACGGTGATATATCGGAGGATGATGATGAGGTGGACATCTTGCCTCTGTAGAGCCAGTTTGTGCAAGGAGAGATTAATTGCTTCTTTTTTGGTGGGGGTCCAAACCAACCCGTCATTTCAGTCACAGTCGTGTGGCAGACCCTGTCACCGAAATGATGGGTTGGTTAAAGTGTGCATGTCCTGTTTATACAACATAAGGGTAGGTGGGAGAGCCCAAGGACAATTCCATCTTGCACCTCTTTTTTCTTTAATTTTTCTTTGCGTCATGTGCTGTTTGGGGGGTGTTTTTTGGAAGGGCCATCCTGCGTGACACTGCAGTGCCACTCCTAGATGGGCCAGGTGTTTGTGTCGGCCACTAGGGTCGCTTAGCTTAGTCACACAGCTACCTCATTGCGCCTCTTTTTTTTCTTCTTTGCGTCATGTGCTGTTTGGGGACTAGTTTTTTGAAGGGCCATCCTGCGTGACACTGCAGTGCCACTCCTAGATGGGCCAGGTGTTTGTGTCGGCCACTTGGGTCGCTTATCTTAGTCACACAGCTACCTCATTGCGCCTCTTTTTTTTCTTCTTTGCGTAATGTGCTGTTTGGGGAGTGTTTTTTGGAAGGGCCATCCTGCGTGACACTGCAGTGCCACTCCTAGATGGGCCAGGTGTTTGTGTCGGCCACTTGGGTCGCTTATCTTACTCACACAGCTACCTCATTGCGCCTCTTTTTTTCTTTGCGTCATGTGCTGTTTGGGGGGTGTTTTTTGGAAGGGCCATCCTGCGTGACACTGCAGTGCCACTCCTAGATGGGCCAGGTGTTTGTGTCGGCCACTCGGGTCGCTTATCTTAGTCACACAGCTACCTCATTGCGCCTCTTTTTTTTCTTCTTTGCGTCATGTGCTGTTTGGGGATTGTTTTTTGGAAGGGCCATCCTGCGTGACACTGCAGTGCCACTCCTAGATGGGCCAGGTGTTTGTGTCGGCCACTTGGGTCGCTTATCTTACTCACACAGCTACCTCATTGCGCCTCTTTTTTTTCTTCTTTGCGTCATGTGCTGTTTGGGGAGTGTTTTTTGGAAGGGCCATCCTGCGTGACACTGCAGTGCCACTCCTAGATGGGCCAGGTGTTTGTGTCGGCCACTTGGGTCGCTTATCTTACTCACACAGCTACCTCATTGCGCCTCTTTTTTTCTTTGCGTCATGTGCTGTTTGGGGAGTGTTTTTTGGAAGGGCCATCCTGCGTGACACTGCAGTGCCACTCCTAGATGGGCCAGGTGTTTGTGTCGGCCACTTGGGTCGCTGAGCTTAGTCATCCAGCGACCTCGGTGCAAATTTTAGGACTAAAAATAATATTGTGAGGTGTGAGGTGTTCAGAATAGACCGAAAATGAGTGGAAATAATGGTTATTGAGGTTAATAATACTTTGGGATCAAAATGACCCCCAAATTCTATGATTTAAGCTGTTTTTTAGGGGGTTTTTTTAAAAAAAAACCGAATCCAAAACACACCCGAATCCGACAAAAAAAATTCGGTGAGGTTTTGCCAAAACGCGTTCGAACTTCGAACCCAAAACACGGCCGCGGAACCGAACCCAAAACCAAAACACAAAACCCGAAAAATTTCCGGTGCTCATCACTAAAAACCATGTGCACTGCAGGGGGAACAGATATAACATGTGCAGAGATATTAGATTTGGGTGGGGTGTGTTCAAACTGAAATCTAAATTGCAGTGTAAGAATAAAGCAGCCATTATTTACCCTGCACAGAAACAATATAACCCACCCAAATCTAACTCTCTCTGTAAATGTTATATCTGCCATACCTGTAGTACACATGGGGGGTCATTCCGAGTTGTTCGCTCGCAAGTGAATTTTAGCAGATTTGCTCATGCTAAGCCGCCGCCTACTGGGAGTGAATCTTAGCATCTTAAAATTGCGAACGATGTATTCGCAATATTGCGATTACACACCTCGTAGCAGTTTCTGAGTAGCTTCAGACTTACTCGGCATCTGCGATCATTTCACTGCTTGTCGTTCCTGGTTTGACGTCACAAACACACCCAGCGTTCGCCCAGACACTCCCCCGTTTCTCCAGCCACTCCTGCATTTTTTCCCACACGCCCATAAAACGGCCTGTTTCCGCCCAGTAACACCCATTTCCTGTCAATCACATTACGATCGCCAGAACGATGAAAATGCCGTGAGTAAAATTCCTAAGTGCATAGCAAATTTACTTGGCGCAGTCGCAGTGCGGACATTGCGCATGCACATTAAGCGGAAAATCGCTGCGATGCGAAGATTTTTACCGAGCGAACAACTCGGAATGACCCCCATGGTTTTGCCCAATTGCTAACAAACTTGCTGCTGCGATCAACTCAGAATTACCCCCATGGTTTTGCCCAACTGCAAACAAGCTAGTGAGCTTTTGGGTCCCCAGTGTTCCTGATATTGTGTGTGATGCACTAATTTTTTAATAGAACTTAAAAAAAAAAAAGTTTTTACCACTATGGAAATACTTATGTAATTTTATTGATGAATATACCTGCAATTGCTGAATTTCCATACATGACGTATTAGGGCTGTTATTTATTTTATACGATAAAAAGAATTTTGTTGTATTTATTTTGATTCATACATTTTTGGTGCTTATTGAAGTGTTTATTACATTACTTATATTTGTGTGTGGAGGGTAGGCGCTACCTTCTTCTTGTATGTGTGTGTGTGTGTGTGTGTATATAATATATATATATATTATGTATACATATATACACATACATAACATACACACAGGTCTGCCTTCAGAAATTGTAGGGCCCAGGACCGACAAAATAGACAGGGCCCCCCCTCAAAAAAAAGATTCCGCCACACCGCTCCACCCCCCTATGTGATGTCACACATCGTGATGTTACATATGGGTGGAGCTTTACAGATCTGCAGGAATGATTCACGGAGAGCTGATGCACAGGAAAGGTTCTTTTAAGAATTCCTCCCTGCATATCAGCCCGCTGTTGCTGGACAGTCTGGTGCAGCTCTCCAGATATCAGTGGTAGGAGCCAGGGAAAGGCCCCCCTCTCTGTAAGGGCCTGAGACTCCAGTCCCCGCAGTCCCCCCGATGGCTGCCCTGCATACACACACACACACACATACATATGTATGGAAACCCCTGCATGAAAATCCTGCGGTTGCCACTGTCACACATATTGATTGCCGACCCCATCTACCTCCTGTGCCATGTTAGTAATGCTGGTCACCATTGGGCAGTTTATGGGCATTATACTTGAGGTACCAGTAGATGTCAGATATCAGTAGCTAATTATTGCAATGCAATGTTACGTATTGTTGCAGAGACCTTAATAAATAAAACTGTCCTTTCTTGGGTATTTAGGAACAAGATTGACATTGCAAAGCTGTTTCTCATAAAACAGTGGATGTAAAGTGTAATGGAATTACAGATCTAGAACTGTATTTAGCTACTACACTTTTTATTTAAGATCAAGGCAATGTATTTTCAGTACTGAAAAGATGACCTCCATAGTGTACAGTAGCCTTATGTGTATGACATGTGGGGTGTTCTAACGGCAAACAGGCTGCTCAAAAGCATAAATTGTGATGGGACCAAGAAAAAGTGGAGTAGGTCCCCAATTATTTAAAGTGAGGGGTCCCCGGGATCCACTATTTTTTTTGCTCAGCGCAATCACTGACCTTCTCAGAAAGGTTATTTTCATCCCTGATGAGGAGGAAAATGAGGAACCCCATGCCCTCATTTCTCCAGGTCCCTGGCTCTTTCTCTTTCTCTCTCCGGTTGTCCTGTTCTTGCTGCCAGTGTCAGGGATCTGACATAACAATCTTGTGACCGTCTCTGTGTAAAAACAAAGGGAGGAGAGGAGGAGCCGCCCTCTACATTCTGCAGTTCTGGCGTGCGTGAAGATTAGTAAAGACTCTTCGGAAACTCAGCCCACCCCTTTCGCACTTATGCTGTACCATCTGACCCATTACCTAAATACACAGCACTCACTCCACACAGGGGACGGGATGTACCAACCTCTTGCGGTACATCTCGCAGCACATCACACCAACACTAATTGCATATATACTAACATATGCAATTAATACTGCAAAGGACAGGTCTCCCGATAAGAGTTGTCCTTTGCGATGGCCGCACTTCTGGGTTTCGGCACCTGGGAGTCCTTCTGCGTATGTGCAGAGGAATGCAGTGGCCGCGGGGCATGTTAGGAGGGATCCCCCTACAGCACTAATGCAGTAAGAAGCCTATAGGCTTCTATAGGGTAACGCCAGCAAAAGCTTGAATTACTCTCCGCGATGGAGCCCTGGGCTTAGTACATTTATAAATGCGGTAACAACCCCAAAAACAGGGTTTTTAACAGGTTTTAGTATTATTCATGTACAATGCAAAATAGTCTTATACAGATTTGATTGATGACTATTTTGCACTGTATATGAATAATACTGATACCCTGTATCAGGGGCGGATTGGGTTTGAAAACCAGCCTGGGAAATTTCTGGAAGCAGCCCTAACGAGGGCGGAGTTTGTTGAAGGATGAGGTCTGTTGAGGGGCGGGGTCTGGTGACAGGGCAGGATGTGACCTTCAACCAACCCTGTGTTGACTGTTACAGGGTACTAAACAAACACACCTGTCTGGCCGTACCTCCGGCGTGCATTCTACCCAAGTTTTTGTATGGACGGGTTGTGATGCTTAGTGGGAGGGCACTGAAGCAGCATAGAACATTCACACTGTGAGTGCCGGACATTTGAAAAAATAAATAAATAAATAAAAATAATAATTATATATATATATATATATATATATATACATATATAAACGTGGTAAAAAAAGACCTGCGGCACTCAGAGACTTAAGCAGTGAAACCGTGTATTCACATCAGCAAATGAACCAACGTTTCGGGGCTCGCACGCCCCTTTGTCAAGGTGATCCACAAGATAGTCGATCAATCATTATTCATCCCCCAGCACTCCAACACTTACAATACACTTCAGAACGTTTCCGTTTCTGTCTTCCCTTCTCTCACCCCCTGAATTCCCCCTTTTTTTTCCGACTCACTGCCCTTTCTTTCTTTCCTTTGCTTCCCCGTTCCTCTTCTCCCCTCCTTTCCTCACGCCCCCGTCCCCTGTATGCCATTTCCTTGTCACAACTTCCAACCCTTTTGCTCCTCTTATACTAGAGACACGGCAATTTTTTCATTGTAGCTGCATAATCATCGTCACAATCTCATTGAAGCGTTACATCATTTTTTATTTTTTTATTTTTCATGCATGTCCTGTGACACTATACACACATCCTTTTTTTAGGATACAGTAATTTAGTATGACATCCTAGTAACATGATAACAGCTGCACGAGAATAGCCACAGTTACATTGCAAAGATAGACCATGTCAGTCCCCGGGCACCGGTAGACACACCTGCCCAAGTAGGACTCAACATTACAACATGATAAATACATTCCAGCAACGATCAGGCCTCCCCTGAACATGGTTAACGACCGCAGCTCCCATTACATCTATCTTTGTTTATTATCCTTGTTGCCTTCATTGGTGTGTGGTTCGAGGGGCCCTGTCACTAAATGTCACTGTTATGTTATGTTTTGCACAGCACCGGCTCGCGTTGACGCGACCTCCGGCTTCCCGGTTACCATGGCTACACAACGCCACGTCAGCACGCCGCGCCGTCTGTGCGCCAGTTCCGGGTTCCGAAGGCGCATCCGCGGGCGGTGCTTCTTCACGGCGGGCTTCTCTCAGGTATTTAGGTAAGTAATGTTTGCATGATGTTTATTTCTGATCACCTTGACAAAGGGGCGTGCGAGCCCCGAAACGTTGGTTCATTTGCTGATGTGAATACACGGTTTCACTGCTTAAGTCTCTGAGTGCCGCAGGTCTTTTTTACCACGTTTATTAACACGTTTCTTCTGGAGGCACCGGAGCCATTTTTCCACGGATGAGAGGAGTGCCTGTCCATGAACAAGTTTATATATATATATATATATATATACACACTCCATATACACATGGAGTATATATACAGTATAAATCATGTGTTCACCCCTAGCTGGGACAGGAGGCGGTGAGAGCTTGGTAAAGAGAATGAAGCAGGGACTGGGTGGCAAGTTTTAGAGGAGAGGGGAGCTGGGGACAGGAGGTAGTGTGAGCCAGTCACTGAGACAGAGAGACAGGACTGCTGTTGCCAGGTGCGCTGCGGTACTGGCATGTCCAGTTGTCCACTCCTCATTCGTGGCAGGTGCCTAGTGGTTCAGTAAAAGGCTGCCGCTGGCAGTTGAATTAGTATGAAGACACGCAGCCACTGCACTCACTGGCCTCTGAAAGCAAGCAAAGGAAGAGATGGAGAGTGTTATAGAGAGGGGGTGGGGCCACGCGTCTTCACCATACTGATCGGCACGACCTATCGAAATAGTACGGCGGCTGTGCTGCAACACAAGTTGCTGAACTGGAACTGGTGCGTCGCCCAGCCCAGCTCACCTCTGCGGGGCACCCACATTTGATAGAGTAGCTTGACGGACGGTCACAGAGCTGTAGGTGGAGCTGTCAGCGGTGACTGATGGTCCTCTCTATGAAGGTAAACTAGATGCTAACGTGACGGATGGCCTGAACTCAGTAAAGCCTTATGGGGGACCGGCTGCGCATGCAGAGCAGCTCCCCCGGCGCCCATCTTATGTGTGGCACTAAGCAGGTCATGGTTTATGCTGCCGGAATGGAGCTGAGCTCCGATCGCAGCAGCGGCCGGTGCGGGGGTGACGAGTGGCCGCTGAGGGGGTAAAAAGAACCAGCCAATCAGGATCTGGTCCGGCATCCCGGCGTCCCAATCAGCCCCTGCCCTGTATGCAGTGAGGTCATGCTCCCTTCCCATTTCATAAAGACCGGGAAGGTGAGGGCCCAAAGCAAATTGTTGCACCTGGGCCCACCACTCATTAGTTCGACCACTGTGTGGCACCCCTGCAAGTGCCCCACAGTACCCCAGGCTGTCATGGCACCCAAATTGGGTACCAATGCTTTAAACCATACCCCTCCCTCTAGTGCCTAACCTTCACTGCCCTTACTGTATCCTAACCTCCTCTTAGTGCCTAGCCCTGACCTCCCGTAGCCTAACCTTGTACCTTCACTGTCGGTCCATGCAGAATATCGGCTTTTAACTTGTCGACATTGTGAACATGTCAACCTTCTGCAGGTGCTGACATGTTTAATGCCCAGGGGGAAACTCAGGATTTCTGGAGGGGAGTTTCCAGATGCTAAAATTTAGCGTGTGGTCGGCCAATGGAGGGGCAATTTGATCAGGTGCACTACTGGAGAGCTCAGATTCACACACACACACCAGATTTGGTAGGAAAAATTGCAGTCTTTGGGTATGTTCAGTAGCTCAAATCCATCCCTTTTGCTACATGTTGTGGCAGGGGTATTTTAAAAGAGGAGGGGACCCGCGTGCAGCCTTCGTCACGGGCCTCCTTCTCTCCGGCATCTAGTAGACTCTGGCTTAAAGCCAGAGCCTACTGCGCATGCGCAGGTGTCTGGGAACATGGCGCCTGCACCTTGATCTTGGGTACACCTCCAGTGCGCATTTTCCAAGTGATTTGTGCCTGTACTGGAGAGCCGCCGCTGTGGGACTCCGGAGGGGTACGTATGTTCTAGGGGTGCCAGGGACAAACGCAGTATTTATAAGGGGGGTTTCCGTGTGTGTGTTGCTATATTAGTGCTGCATATAGCAGCATTTAATAGCAGCACTGCGATGCATATGCATCACGGTATGCCACGCTCAGTCGCAGATAATGGATAGTGGGAGCATGCCATATTATGAATGACGCGATGTTGCCACAATATAGGACACATCTATATATATATATATATATATATATATCTGTATATATATATATATATATATATATATATATACTATGTGTATATATATATATATATATATATATATAGTCCATGGATAAGTCCGGCACTCAGCTTCCCCGTTGGTCATAGCCACAGACCCTAATCTAACCTCTCTTAAGCGCAGTAAGATCATGTCGTGTTATACCAGAAGCGCGAATATTAAGGATTTAGTGGTTAAAAATGATGTTACGGGTTTCAATAATCCCCCGGCCGCCACACATTTCCTCAGCCGCAAAGCAGGTTGTTTTAAATGGCTGGGCTGCACAACGTGCAGCTGCATGCTCACGGGTGATTATATTACACACCCACATACAGGTAAAAAGATTTCCATCAGATGGCCCCTCACCTGTAGTTCAACGTTTGTAATTTATGTTTTAATTTGCCCGTGTAGTATGTACTACGTCGGCAAAACGCAGTGCCACTTCAAAGAAAGGATGGCCCAACATAGGTCAGCCATCAGGGCAGCCTTGCAAACTGGGAAAAGTGATCAGCCGGTGGCACGCCACTTCGCACAGATGCGACATTCATTAACATCCGTGCGTTACAAAATTGTGGACCACATTCCAGCCGCAACACGAGGTGGTGACCGCGTCACAAAATTATTAAAACTCGAGGCAAGATGGATCCACAAACTTGATACCATTCACCCACGGGGTTTGAATGAATACCTAAGCCTGCAGTGCTTTCTATGATATCCCCGGTGCTATAGTATTCAGTACAGTGTCACAGACATAATGCCAGCATATTGTGTCCTGCTCCTGCGCCAAAGATGGAGTCCACCTCAACAGTTAGCCATTCATTTAGCTACTTTTTACATAGATTGATGTACAGTCAGTTATGTCCGTTTGCTTTAATGGTTGGTATTCAGGAAATGCTATATACTGCTGAGGTAGCAAGACTGCCAAGATTTTTATTTATTTATTTTTATTTATTTACTTAGCTATGCATAGTTCTGTTTTCTTAAGTGTTCACCAGGTACCATACACAAATGGTATGTATTCTTATCACCCATCACACACGGAGAGATCCGAGGTGTGTCTTAACTAATTGTTTTTATTATTTTGTCACCTTCTTTCTTGTTGCTGTGTAGCCTATTGATATGTTTTAAGCACTTGTGTTAATGTTGTTTCTGTACCTGGCAGCAGCGCACGCGCCGAATGCACGGTGTGTACGCTGATCCCATGGTAACCAGTCCCTCTGTGTCCGCAGCTGCAGTGGAGGCGGTTCTCGGCGGCGCAATGACGTCACTTCCTTTGCCGGGTGAGAGCCGCGACCGGAAGTGCGGATCGCGTGTGCCGGGATGGCGCTGACACTGCGGGGCGGCTGGGGTCCTGGTAAGTAAGCTATTTAAGTTTGTCTCACTTTGTTGTACACTAGTGTGTTGTGTCCTGAGGAAGGGGGTGCGTCCCCCGTAACGTTGACTTCAATAAAACTCACCTGGCTGTTTTTCACCAACTTTGTGCAAGTCTCTGAGTGCCGCCTGTACCCTTGGCCTATATATATATATATATATATATATATATATATATAGATAGATATATATATAGATATATATATATATAGATAAATAGATAGATGTCACTCAAATGGCAAATGGTTCGGTACTCCGTTTATAAATGACATTGAAACATTGACTTTTATAAACATGGTCGTTTGTATGCAACACCATTTGTGTGACCTGTACTATGGGCTGTAGTTATGTGACCAGTGGTCAGGAGACCGCTGGTCACATGACCTTCCCCTACATCCCGCCCCCTCACAATCCCGACGGTCGGCATGCCTACCAACAGGGACTATTCCCACTCGTGAGTGTCTACGACACCCATAGAGTGGGAAGTTGCCACTGAGCCCGCAAGGGGATTGTTGCACTCAACCCCCTTCGCCGGCATTCCGCTGCCAGTATGCCTGCGTCAATATGCTGACTGCCGGTCACGCAATACACACCTGTACTATGAACCCTATGTGAGAGCACCCAGCTAAATATATATATATATATATATACACCACTCCAAAAAGAACGGCACTGGAGGCAATGAATTCAAGAATGATGATGTGTATTTAAAAGCGACAGCTGTTTCAGGGCAATAGCCCTTTCCTCAAGCAGCAACAACACCAAATGCTGTCCAGCATTTGGTGTTGTTGCTGCTTGATGAAAAGGCTATTGCCCTGAAACAGCTGTCGCTTTTAAATACACATCATCATTCTTGAATTCATTGCCTCCAGTGCCGTTCTTTTTGGAGTGGTGCATTGATGTATTGAACGTCGCACGGGGGCTGGTTGTGATATTTAACCCTGTGAGTGCCGACTGCATTGTATGTATATATATATATATATATATATATATATATATATATGTTGTAACGCTGTAAGGGTACAAGGTGCCGTTTCCTGGGTTAGATGGCAGCATGCAACAGCTGAGGAACCACACAAGTCCAGTTTCTGGTACAACTGGCCCCAGCCAGTTTTATTATACAGAAAATAAAACAAAAACCAAAAGAAAATACCTTGCCTGTCCGGCACTAACTAAACACAAGATGTTCCTAACTTTCACTAAACAAAAAAACACAGAGTTCTCCAGTAAACACTGTATAGCTCACTTGTATCAGAAAGCGTGTTTCTCTCACAGAGATCCTGCAGTCTTCCCAGGCAGTCTGCACACGTTCATCAGGCTAGAAGCCCTAGAAGACTCTTGCACAGCTGAAAGCCCTGATTAGCCCTCTCTGAGGCCAAAGATACGAACTGGGCCCAATGTCTGGAACTCGCCCTATCTCTCTCCCAGGGCCCTTATCCTGCTTTTCCAGCAAACTGAAAAGGTTCTAACAAAACAAAAGCATTTTCCTAGAAGTTTTCATTTTCTAAAACATGTAAGACAAGAACCTGGGACAAACATACCTGCCCTCAAACACTATCCCAGTGTTCTTGTCACATATCCCCCTCCCGTTTCCAGTGACGTGCGGTGAGGTTAATGACTGGGGAGGCACTAGCTATCATTAGAGTCGGATTTACACACATTATATATATATATATATATATATATATATATACACAGTATATATATATATATATATATATATATATACACATACAGTGGTCGAAGTGGAAATTTTGAAGTGGGGGTATGCAAAAGTCAAGGACGTAATTATGCGCGCGCTCCAGAAAAGGGGGCGTAATCACCCAAAAGGCGGCGTAGTCACCCAAAGGGGCGTGTCCAGTGTAGTAGAACCCCTTATACTATCTAGTACTGGTGCCCCTTTCACCTTATAGCACACGGTACGAGCCGAAATTCACATTGTAGCACACAGAATGAGCCGAAATTCACCTTGTAGCACAATGAATGAGCCGAAATTCACATTGTAGCACACTGAATGAGCCGAAACTCACATTATAGCACACTGAATGAGCCGAAACTCACATTGTAGCACACTGAATGAGCCGAAATTCACATTGTAGCACACTGAATGAGCCAAAATTCACCTTGTAGCACAATGAATGAGCCGAAATTCACAATATAGCACACTGAATGAGCCGAAATTCACATTGTAGCACAATGAATGAGCTGAAATTCACATTGTAGCACACTGAATGAGCCGAAATTCACATTGTAGCACACTGAATGAACTGAAATTCACATTGTAGCACACTGAATGAGCCAAAATTCACCTTGTAGCACAATGAATGAGCTGAAATTCACATTGTAGCACAATGAATGAGACAAAACTCACATTGTAGCACACTGAATGAGCCGAAACTCACATTATAGCACACTGAATGAGCTGAAATTCACATTGTAGCACACTGATTGAGCCGAAATTCACATTGTAGCACACTGAATGAGCCAAAATTCACTTTGTAGCACAATGAATGAGCCGAAATTCACATTGTAGCACAATGAATGAGCTGAAATTCACATTGTAGCACAATGAATGAGCCGAAATTCACATTGTAGCACACTGAATGATCCGAAATTCACATTTTAGCACACTGAATGATCCGAAATTCACATTGTAGCACACTGAATGAGCCAAAATTCACCTTGTAGCACACTGAATGAACCGAAACTCACATTATAGCACACTGAATGAGCCGAAACTCACATTATAGCACATCGAATGAGCCGAAATTCACATTGTAGCACACTGAATGAGCTGAAATTGTGACAGCAGGGACAGCCAGAGTGATGACAGGGAGAGAGAGAGAGACGACAGGGAGAGAGAGAGAGAGACGACAGGGAGAGAGAGAGATGACAGGGAGAGAGAGTGATGACAGGGAGAGAGAGAGTGATGACAGTGATGACAGGGAGAGAGAGAGTGACGACAGGGAGTGACGACAGTGATGAAAGGGAGAGAGAGTGACGAAAGGGAGAGAGTGACGATGGAGAGAGTGACGACAGGGAGAGAGAGTGACGACAGTGACTACAGAGAGAGAGAGTGACGACAGGGAGAGTGACAACAGGGAGAGTGACGACAGGGAGAGTGACAACAGGGAGAGTGACGACAGGGAGAGTGACGACAGGGAGAGAGAGTGACGACAGTGACGATAGGGAGAGTGTCGACAGGGAGAGAGAGTGACGACAGTGATGACAGGGAGAGAGTGACGACAGGGAGAGTGACGACAGTGACGACAGGGAGAGAGAGTGATGACAGGGAGAGAGAGTGACGACAGTGACGATAGGGAGAGAGAGTGACTACAGGGAGAGAGAGTGACGACAGTAATGACAGGGAGAGAGTGACGACAGGGAGAGAGAGTGACGACAGGGAGAGAGAGTGACGACAGTGACAGCAGGGAGAGAGAGAGTGACAAGTAGGGACAAGGACGGTAACGACAGGGAAAGCGGTGACAGCAGAGGAACATTACCTCATTTGTTGCTGGTGGCTTGGCAGCGGTGAGCGGTGGGCTGCTGGTGGCTGGCGGCGGACAGGGGACTCAGGTCTGCGCCCCTCTCCCCAGGTATACGGCCAGGCTTCCTCTGGTCAGTACTGTAATCTCCTCCCTGGATGCGGGTCCCTGCGTTGTGAGAGAGACGGCGTCAGCTCCTGTGTGTGTGTGGGGGGGGGGTACGCTCATTATAACAGCGGGACCGGGGGGACGGACGTGCGGTTACTTTAACAGCGCGTCCGGGCTGGGGGGTTAACGGTAGATGCGGCCACTTTAACAGCGGGTGGGGTGGGGGGTATGCGGCCACCTTAACAGCGGGTCCGGGGGGGGGGGGTTATCGGGAGATGCGGTTACTGTAAAAGCTGTTCCGGGGGCGGGGGTGTATTGCGACACCTTAACAGCGGGTCCGGGGGGGGCGGCGGGGTGATCAGGAGATGCCGTTACTTTAAAAGCTGGTCCGGGGGCGGGGGGGTATGCGGCCATTCTTAACAGCGGGCCCGGGGAGGGGAAGGTTTCAGGAGGGTGGGTGTGCAGTCACTATACCGCGGGTCCGGGATGCAGACGATGGCCAGCCAGCGTTAATGTTTCCTGACGCGGTGGCTCGGTCTCTTCCTGGATGGTCACATGACCGAGGTCCCCAATCACAGCTCCAGCCAGTGTGAGGCATGCCTCACTTGGAACTGTTTTGACTGGTGTGATTGGCCGCTGTGTATCCCCTCCTCGCTCCACAGGCAGCTCTGCAGCAGTTCCCAACTATGAGACGTGAGGCAGAGCTATTGATGCCTCACGTCTCATTTCTCCCTTCAGATCCACAGTGATCTTAAATCCTAAAGAGTTTTTACTATACAAATGATCACTTTAATACAAAGAAGATGATTATTTGTTATAAACATCTTCTTTGTATTATTCTAATCATTATATAGTCAAACCTCTGGAGAATGACAGGGAGCATGACAGGTGAGGCTCTGCCTCCCCTGCCTCCCCTGACTGCACGTCCCTGCCTGTTTCGACCTAGGGGCCGGAACACTTGTAGCCCCCAAACAGAAGATGCGGGACAATGCATCTGCGTTGGCCAATTGTGTACCCGGTCTATGTTCGACAGTAAACTTAAAATCCTGCAAAGCTAGAAACCATCTAGTTACACGAGCATTCTTGCCTCTATTTACATACATCCATTTTAAAGGGGCATGATCTGTCACTAGTCTGAATTGTCTACCCAAGAGGTAATATCTCAAGGTATCTAGTGCCCACTTAATGGCCAAAGCCTCCTTTTCCACAATAGCATACCTTTTTTCATGCTCATTGAGTTTCCTACTCAAATAAATGATAGGGTGTTCGTCCCCATCTCTGGTTTGGGACAACACAGCCCCTATCCCTACCTCTGAGGCATCTGTCTGTACCACAAATTCTTTTGAAAAATCTGGTGTTATCAATAGCGGTTGTGAACACAAAGCAACTTTTAATGCTTGGAACGCTTTTTCTGCATCAGGGTTCCATTTCACCATATTTGACTGCTTCCCTTTTGTAAGGTCTGACAACGGCACCGCTGTGGCCGCAAAATTGGGAATAAACCGTCTATAGTACCCAGTTATTCCCAAAAAAGCCCTTACCTGTTTTTTATTCACTGGACGAGGCCAGTTTTGAATAGCATCAATTTTATTCAATTGGGGCCTAATCAGACCTCTGCCTATGGTGAAGCCCAAGTATTTGACCTCCTCCATTGCGAGGCAGCACTTCTTTGGGTTAGCAGTTAACCCTGCCTCTCTGATTGAGTCCAGTACTGCTTGTACTTTAACCAAATGGGACCCCCAGTCTGTACTGTGAATTACCACATCATCCAAATAGGCAGCTGCATATTTTCTATGGGGCCTCAAAATTTTATCCATTGCCCGTTGAAAGGTTGCTGGAGCCCCATGCAACCCAAAGGGTAACATCTTATACTGGTACTGCCCCTCCGGAACCGAAAAGGCTGTTTTTTCTTTGGCGCTATCAGATAAAGGTATTTGCCAGTAACCTTTGGTCAGGTCCAACGTGGTGAGAAACCTGGCTGTTCCCAGCCTTTCTATAAGCTCACCCACATACCATGGGGTATGCGTCAAACTTGGACACCTCATTTAACTTACGAAAGTCATTACAGAAGCGTATGCTACCGTCGAGCTTCGGGATGAGCACTATGGGACTGGACCACTCACTGTTAGATTCCTCTATGACTCCAAGTTCTAACATGGTTTTAACTTCTTTAGAAACAGCTTCTCGCTGAGCTTCAGGAATCCTATATGGCTTTAAATGAACCCTGACCCCTGGTTCTGTGACAATGTCATGTTTTATTATGGTCGTTCGGCCAGGCAGCTCTGAAAATATCTCCCTATTTTGGATGAGAAATTCTTTAACCTGATTGTTCTGATCAGCTGATAATGTCTCTGACACCTTTACTGCTGGAAGCAACTGAGGTCAAGACACCGAAGGGCAAGGCTCCGCTGACAGAGACAACCTATCTTTCCAGGGTTTGATTAAGTTAACATGGTAGATTTGTTCGGGTTTTCTCTTTCCCGGCTGGTATACTTTGTAATTAACCTCATTCACTTTTTCCCTAATCTCAAATGGACCCTGCCATTTAGCTAGGAATTTGCTTTCCACAGTGGGTACCAAAACAAGAACTCTATCTCCAGGAGCAAATTCCCATATCTTGGCACTCCGGTTATAGACCCTCTGTTGAGCACTTTGGGCCTGTTCCATGTGCTCTCTGACAATAGGTACTACGGCTGCAATCCTATCCTGCAATTGTGTTACATGTTCAATAATGCTTCTATAAGGAGTGGGCTGTCCTTCCCACATCTCTTTGGCAATGTCCAACAGCCCTCTGGGGTGTCTACCATACAACAAATCAAATGGAGAAAACCCCATAGAGGACTGAGGAATTTCTCTGATGGCCATTAACAAGTAGGGCAACAAACAATCCCAGTTTTTCCCATCTCTCTCAACAACCTTTTTTAACATACTTTTTAATGTTTTATTAAACCTTTCCACCAACCCGTCAGTTTGGGGATGGTAGATGGACGTTCTGAGGTGAGTGACCTTAAATAATTTGCACAATTCTTTCATGATCCTTGACATAAATGGAGTACCTTGGTCAGTCAAAATTTATTTTGGTATTCCCACTCTACTAAAAACCTGCACCAGCTCCCTAGCTATCGCCTTGGTTGTGATAGTGCGTAAAGGGACAGCCTCAGGATATCGAGTGGCATAGTCCATAATTACCAGGATATACTAATGGCCCCGAGCAGACTTTAACAAGGGCCCCACGAGATCCATGGCTATTCTGTCAAACGGGACCTCTATAATAGGCATGGGAACTAGTGGGCTCCTGAAATGGGGTCTAGGGGCATGATACTGGCATTCAGGACAGGAAGAACAATATTCAGACACTTCTTTATAAACCCCTGGCCAAAAGAACCTTTGTAAAACTCTTTCAGTGGTTTTTTCTGCCCCTAAATGTCCTGCAGTAACATGACTATGAGCTAAATCTAGTACCGTTCTCCGATAAGGCTGGGGAACTACCAGCTGTTCCACCACATCCTCACCCCTTTTGACAATGTGGTACAAGAGCTCATTACAGATGGCCATGTGGGGATACGTAACCCTGTCACCTGGTACCACAGGTTCCCCATTAACAACCTTAACATTCTCTCTAGCCTTTATTAAGGTAGGATCCTTTAACTGTTCAGACGCAAACAGATCCTTCTTTACCTCCAGGTCAGGCACGCTTTCAGTTCTAACTACTATGTCTCTGTTCCCAGCAAGAGGGTCCTCACTGGACTCCCCATCTGTCACTTCCCCAGCCAAACTAGCAAAAGGCAAAGGGTCAGAAAGTTCCGAAGACACACGTACATCCATAAAATCACCGGTATTATCAACTGGCTCTTTACTTCTCACATCTGTTGATAACCGTGATTCCCACAGTTTCCAAAAATGAGGAAAATCCCTCCCTATTATGGCCTCATGCACCAAGGTGGGGACCAGTCCTACTTTAACAATTGCTGACCCACAACAAGTTTCTATATTCACTTCAGCAGTGACATAATGTTGGGTATCCCCATGTATGCAAGTTACCCCAATAGGTATTTGCTGGACCTTTAAGGGGTTCACTAACCCAGCTTTCACGAGGGTAACTAAACTTCCTGAATCTAGCAAGGCCTCTACCCGGTTACCCCTTAAGAACACATCACACATTTGTTTTTCCAGCTCAGGTGAAGGTACCACAGTACAGGCTAACCTAGCAAAGAAAGACATTCTGCGACATTCAAAGGCAGCATCACATTGCATGGGTTCTTGCGTGACTGGGCAATTGGCAATAACATGACCTGGCATATCACACCTAAAACATTTAACCACACGATTATCAACCCGTTTGGGCAGCATAGACCGTTCTAGCACCATTGGCCTGTCTCCAGGGCCAGTGTTTACAGTCTCTCCAGCCTTGTGTTCTCTTAACCGCCCAGCAACATTGGGCGGAACAGTCTTACCAGTCTTTACTGAAGGGCGCTGTCGAGGATCTATGGGTTGCTGGGTGGTCATCAGTAGTTCCTCTGCTGCCAAATACCTCTCTACCATGTCCACTAATTGGTCAGCAGTACCCGGGTTTCCATGGCTCACCCACTTGCGCAGGACCATGGGCAAAGATCTCAAGTAGCGGTCCATGACGACTCTTTCAACCATCTGGGGACCAGTTAATGTCTCTGGCTGTAACCATTTTTTTGTTAGCTGAATAAGGTCGTGCATCTGGGAGCGAGGAGGCTTCTCCATGGCGTACACCCAACGGTGCACCCGTTGTGCTCGTACTGACAGCGTAACTCCCAGGCGGGTCAGGATCTCAGTCTTTAGTTTATCATAGTCCCGAGCCTCAGCAGGGCTTAAATCAAAGTACGCTTTTTGGGGCTCACCTGACAGAAAAGGTGCCAGCAGACTGGCCCACTGTGCTTTCGGACAGTTCTCACGCTTCGCAGTCCTTTCAAACGTGGTCAGGTAGGCCTCCACATCATCAGCCTCTGTCATTTTCTGCAGGAAGTGACTGGCCCGTATAGTACTAGAGCTGGTCGTAGCACTGACGGCCACATCTCCAATCCGGGCTGCAAGGCTCTGCACCACTTCTGTTAAGGCCTCTCTATCCTGACGCTGTTGCCTGTAAAGTTCATCAATAGCCACCTGCTGCTGTCTCCTGTTTTCCTCCATTGCCACCTGCTGCTGTCTGTTGGCCTCCTGCTGTGCTGTTGTAGCTTGCAGCAAGGCTTTAAGCAGTTCCTCCATGTCGAAAGATTTTTCAGACGTCTTTGTAGCTGCTTTCACCCAGGACATATATCAAATCATCAGGAGTGAGTCTCAGCAACTTCCCACCGGGCTGTATCTGCATAAACCACCGTTTTCTGCAGGCCTCACAAAGCTGCTGCTTTCACTTATGCGCAGAATGGCATGCTCGCATTCTCCACCAAGTTGTAACACTGTAAGGGTACAAGGTGCCGTTTCCTGGGGTAGATGGCAGCACGCAACAGCTGAGGAACCACACAAGTCCAGTTTCTGGTACAACTGGCCCCAGCCAGTTTTATTATACAGAAAATAAAACAAACAGCAAAAGAAAATACCTTGCCTGTCCGCCACTAACTAAACACAAGATGTTCCTAACTATCACTAAATAAAAAAACACAGAGTTCTCCAGTAAACACTGTATAGCTCACTTGTATCAGGAAGCGTGTTTCTCTCACAGAGATCTTGCAGTCTTCCCAGGCAGTCTGCACACATTCATCAGGCTAGAAGCCCTAGAAGACTCTTGCACAGCTGCTGAAAGCCCTGATTAGCCCTCTGTGAGGCCAAAGATCCGAACTGGGCCCAATGTCTGGAACTCGCCCTATCTCTCTCCCAGGTCCCTTATCCAGCTTTTCCAGCAAACTGAAGAGGTTCTAACAAAACAAAAGCATTTTTACTAGAAGTTTTCATTTTCTAAAACATGTAAGACAAGAACCTGGGACAAACATACCTGCCCTCAAACACTATCCCAGTGTTCTTGTCACAATATATATATATATTCCACACGGACCGGCACTCCCTCCTCCACTTTATATTAGCTCCGGTGCCCTCCATGGAAATCCAGACAGACGAGAAGAAAGGGGCGGCACCCGGAGACTTTAAAGTTGAAAAAGTGTATTTCACAAATAGACACTGCTCAAAAAAATAAAGGGAACACTAAAATAACACATCCTAGATCTGAATGAATGAAATATTCTTATTAAATACTTTGTTCTTTACGTAGTTGTATGTGCTGACAACAAAATCACACAAAAATTATCAATGGAAATCAAATTTATTAACCCATGGAGGTCTGGATTTGGAGTCACACTCAAAATTAAAGTGGAAAAATACACTACAGGCTGATCCAACTTTGATGTAATGTCCTTAAAACAAGTCAAAGTGAGGCTCAGTAGTGCGTGTGGCCTCCACGTGCCTGTATGACCTCCCTACAATGCCTGGGCATGCTCCTGATGAGGTGGCGGATGGTCTCCTGAGGGATCTCCTCCCAGACCTGGACTAAAGCATCCGCTAACTCCTGGACAGTCTGTGGTGCAACGTGGCGTTGGTGGATGGAGCGAGACATGATGTCCCAGATTTGCTCAATTGGATTCAGGTCTGGGAAACGGGTGGGCCAGTCCATAGCATCAATGCCTTCATCTTGCAGGAACTGCTGACACACTCCAGCCACATGAGGTATAGCATTGTTTTGCATTAGGAGGAACCCAGGGCCAACCGCACCAGCATATGGCCTCACAAGGGGTCTGAGGATCTCATCTCGGTACCTAATGGCAGTCAGGCTACCTCTGGCGAGCACATGGAGGGCTGTGCAGCCCCCCAAAGAAATGCCACCCCACACCATTACTGACCCACTGCCTAACCGGTCATACTGGAGGATGTTGCAGGCAGCAGAACATTCTCCTTGGCGTCTCCAGACTCTGTCACGTCTGTCACATGTGCTCAGTGAGAACCTGCTTTCATCTGTGAAGAGCACAGGGCGCCAGTGGCGAATTTGCCAATCTTGGTGTTTTTTGGCAAATGCCAAACGTCCTTCACGGTGTTGGGCTGTAAGCATAAACCCCACCTGTGGACGTCGGGCCCTCATACCACCCTCATGGAGTCTGTTTCTGATTGTTTGAGTAGACACATGCACATTTGTGGCTTGCTGGAGGTCATTTTGCAGGGCTCTGGCAGTGCTCCTCCTGTTCCTCCTTGCACAAAGGCGGAGGTAGTGGTCCTGCTGCTGGGTTGTTGCCCTCCTAAGGCCTCCTCCACGTCTCCTGATGTACTGGCCTGTCACCTGGTAGCGCCTCCATGCTCTGGACACTACGCTGACAGACACAGCAAACCTTCTTGCCACAGCTCGCATTGATGTGCCATCCTAAATGAGCTGCACTACCTGAGCCACTTGTGTGGGTTGTAGACTCCGTCTCATGCTACCACTAGAGTGAAAGCACCGCCAGCTTTCAAAAGTGACCAAAACGTCAGCCAGAAAGCATAGGAGCTGAGAAGTGGTCTGTGGTCACCACCTGCAGAACAACTCCTTTATTGGGGGTGTCTTGCTAATTGCCTATCATTTCCACCTGTTGACTATTCCATTTGCACAACAGTATGTGAAATTGATTGTCAATCAGTGTTGCTTCCTAAGTGGACAGTTTGATTTCACAGAAGTGTGATTGACTTGGAGTTACATTGTGTTGTTTAAGTGTTTCCTTTATTTTTTTGAGCAGTGTGTATATATATATATATATATATATATATATGCACCAAGAAGATGAGCCGCACTCACAGACTGGTAGATAGCATAAACACTCCGGCGTCAGACCAAAATAAGTCACATAGCCTGGATGTATCTCCAACGTTTCATGTCTTTATGACATTTTTTCAAGGATAAAAACAAACAATGAAATGTATCACACTTTTAAACACTCACCCAGGTTTGTGCGCTGGCTGCCGTCCCGCTCCACGGAGAGACGTGATGACGTCACTGACATGCGACTAGCGCTGACGTACCGTCTCTAGGCAACGCGGACGTATTGCTGATAGTGCTACCATCACCATAGCTACATACAATAAACAAAAAAACAAAAAACACGTAGAAGCTGTCACCACACTGCAATCAGACCATGCAGCTAAAATCATCTACTTGATACGATGTATCTGCAATACTATTAGACTGACTGCATGAAAAAATACTATTAATACAGACTAGGTAAACAAATACTATTAATGCAGGCTGGAAGACAAAACGGATTATACTCAAATAAAGCAATTAAAGGAACATTGCTCATTTAATCCTGACGGGTGCAAAGTCTGTAATTTATATATCCACATTGATTCCTTTTGCAATAATAGACGTCCCCTGTCCCCCCCCTCTATTGTTGAGGGGTACATGGTCTATCATTTTGTATTTTAAACTCGCCAGATTGTGTCTGAAATTCTTGAAATGTCTGGCCACTGGTTGATCTTGATCCGTTCCTTCTAGGGCTTGTCTGATGGCCGTTCTGTGCATGGCCATGCGTTCCTTGAATTGTCTGATCGTTTTACCGATGTATAATAGTCCGCATGGACATTTAATGTAGTATATAACATACTTGGATGAACAGGTTAAAGGATATCTGATCTTGTACAATTTGCCTGACCTAGGGTGTGAGAACGTGTCTCCCGTGTCGAGATAGCTGCATGTAGTGCACCCGAGACAGCGGTAGTTACCCGGTTTTCTGGATAGAAAATGTTCCGAAGGTGTACCCTTTAATTTGGAAACATCATTGTGTACTACATAGTTCTTTATGTTCTTGCCCCGTCGCTGGCCAATCATCAAATGTTTGTTATAGAGAGCTGGTAATTCTTGTTCTGAATTCACCAAGGGCCATAATCTTTTGGCAGCTGAATTGATCTCTCCACTAGCCGTGGAAAAATCCGTGACCCAGATCATTGAGTCATGATGATCCGAAGCAAGTTTTTCTTCCAAAGATTTGTTCCTGGACATGGATAACACTTGAAGCATGATTTTCTTTAGGGATATAGGGTTGTATCCCCTAGCAATGAATTTGTTCATCATCAAGTTGAGTTGTATTTTGAGATCCTGGGGATCACTGCAAATTCTGAGGGCACGCATGAACTGTGAAAATGGCAATCCTTGTTTTAGAGACCATGGATGATGACTTTCAGCTCTCAAAAGTGTATTGCGGTCGGTTGGTTTATGATACACTGTCGTGTTGAACCGTCCATCCTGCATTGTAATGGAGACGTCTAGAAAGTGGATAGTACAGTTACTGATCGTATATGTAAATTTGATGCTATCATCCGCTTGATTGATAAATAGCATCATCGAGGAAAACTGTTCTTTACTTCCAGTCCATATGACAAAGATGTTGTCTATATATCTATAGAAACTGTGGATGGGTAATCCAAATCTGGGGTCTGAAAAAAACAAATCTTGCTCTAAGGCAAACATGAACGCATTAGCGTAGCTGGGTGCTACGCAAGAACCCATCGCACAGCCAAGTCTTTGGATATAAAATTTCCCATCATATTGGAAATAATTCCTAGTCAAGGTCAGTTCTAGAAGGGACATGGGGCTATATATATATATATATATATATATGTAGATACAGTCAGGGCCGGCTCCAGGCATGTTCCAATAGAGCGGCCGAACGGGGCGCTGCACTTTATGGGCGCCGCTAGCTCTGGCGGCCATATTGGAGCCTGGAGCCGTCCCTACAGCTGCAGCACTGCAGTGTCCGTCTCCTAGCAGAGACATCCACTACATGCAAAGCCCAGGCCCTGTGTAAACCACCCCCCGGCGCCGGCCCATGAGCCAACCAGAGCTCACGGTCCAGCAGCTGAGGCTGATTGGCTGCCGGACCGCGAGCTTTGATTGGCTTGCGGACCAGCACCTAGTTGAAGCTGTACACCACCGCGGCCGCCGGAGATTGAGAGCTAGGAGAGGTGAACGCTGCACTCTCCTCCCCAACCTCAGCTAAAGAGCAGCAGCAGAACAGAAGCGCGGTGAGCAGCACGGTGCAGGTGGTGGGGGGGGGGGATATCTGGCACTGGGGAAATGTCTGGCACTGGGGGCATGGGACATGTGTATCTGGCATTGGGGGCATATCTGGCACTGTGGGGACAAGTGTATCTGGCATTAGGGGCATATCTGGCACTGTGTGGGGCATATATATATCTGGCACTGTGTGGGGCATATATGACACTATACTGGAAACATTGTGTGTGAGGAACACAACTGTGGCTGCTATGTGTAAGGCTGCTAATTGTGTGCGTAGAGGGCGTGCGAAAATATATTTATTTATAGTTTGATAATATGAAGTTACGAGACCACGCCCACTTTTCCAGGAGCGCGCATGACTTCGGCCCACGCATGGGGGGGTGCGCTTTTAAATTTTCTCGCTCAGGGTGCTAGTAGGCCTGGAGCCGGCCCTGGATACAGTAGATAGAAACCCCCTAGAGATAGAGATTGAGACACAGAGGGAGAGATATTGTAGATAGATCACACACAAAGCTAAAATTTATGTCTTCTGTAGGATCCCAGCTCCTGAGTGTGATAATCTCTGGAATCCCCTGTCAGGTCTCTCCCCCACGCTTCTTCATGCTCCTGCCTCAGCTCAACGTCGTTCAGTTTGTGCTCAACAGGGACGACTTCTGCACAAATGGAGATGGGGGCATCTAGAAGCACCCGGCAGTACTGCACTCGGCAGTGACAGTGATAGGTGCTCTCTGTCAGCGTCCGGCCGGCTCATAACAGCCGTTCCCAGGTCGGAGAAGTAGACAGAGTGTCTGCCGGCCAGCACTGATCAGGGGGGGTTTCTGGGTACTCAGAAACACCCCCCCCCCCCCTGCGTGCGCTACTGGGTGCAGTGTGTGCGGTGTGGAGCCCCCCCCCCCCGGGCCTAGGGGCCCGTGTGCACTACACACACTGCACCTATTATAGAAACACCTATGTGTTGTGGTCTCAACATGTAGTAAAAGGGATTGTATTATACAATAAAGCTATTGTCATGATTTGAGCTGCTAGCTTGGAGGAGGGTTTCTGGGCAACTGGAAACCCCATGCGTTTGCCTATGATGCCGACATTTCGACAGTGTCTGCATCATAACTGATGACCCTTGTGGGTTCGGCATTGTAAATGTCTGCATTATGACTACATTACCTTTGAATCTCCTAGTGTTAATTAGCCTGTGGGGATATTTAAATGTCTATTAGGACTATTCCTATCATGTGCCTTTAATGAATTCATGATTGTCATAAAGAAAATTCTGTTGGGAGCAGTTAATGTTAGAGACGGAATCATTTCTGTTGCATATGTCGTTACACTGTTGTCGGTGATAAACAGCAGATTTAAATTAAAGTCAGCTGTAACGACACAGCCGGCGCGTTGTGTCGCACAGTGGTAAAAGACACGCAATTACTTCCTAGCCCTGGTCCAATCCCATGGACTACACTGATTGCCTATCTGTATTTGGCTATATACTAGGCAATATTGTATTATATTGTATGATGTTATTGTTACAGTGTACAGTTATATTTATCTGCTATATTTGGAAGATGTAGGTAATTAGTTATACTGTGTGCAATGTAACTGTTAACAGGATAAGTGGAGGCCAGAGCTGTTTAATATAGTTAAGTCAGTCCATTGTAATTTAAGTCTCCTAGCTGCACAATCAGATGGGAGTAAGATGAGCAGGTTAAACAGTAACCAGGTTATGTATGGGCTTGCAGATAATCTGATCACACCTATTGTGTGCAGGAACCCAGACACCTCGTTTCCACTCCTCTGTGACACTGACCTGCTTGTATGAGGCATAGACAAGTAGGGGGGGAAGATGGGGGGGGGGATGGAACTAGGGGAGTGACCTCGACTGAGGGACAGGGAGAGTGTGAGCTGTGGAAAGGATAGAATTTTGCAGGTGACTGGCTAAGAAGAAATGTTCTGTCAGGAGTTCCGAGAGGGAATCGTTGTGTAGAATTGGATTACAGAAGTGTGTTGAACTGGGTATTAACTAGAGATGAGCGGGTTCGGTTCGTTGAGATCCGAACCCCCCCGAACTTCACCCATTTTACACGGTTCCGAGGCAGCCTCGGATCTTTCCGCCTTGCTCAGTTAACCCGAGCGCGCCCGAACGTCATCATCCCGCTGTCGGATTCTCGCGAGATTCGTATTCTATATAAGGAGCCGCGCGTCACCGCCATTTTCTCTTGTGCATTGGAGATGATAGCGAGAGGAGGTGGCTGCGTTCTCTCAGTTTCTGTGTTCAGTGTGCTGCAAATATCTGTGCTCAGTGTGCTGCAAATATCTGTGCTCAGTGTGCTGCAAATATCTGTGCTCAGTGTGCTGCAAATATCTACGTTCTCTGCCTGAAAAACGCTCCATATCTGTGCTGCATTGTAGTATATAGTAGGAGGACAGTGCAGAATTTTGCTGACCACCAGTATATATATATAGCAGTACGGTACAGTAGTCCATTGCTCTACCTCTGTGTCGTCAAGTATACTATCCATCCATACCTGTGCTGCATTTTAGTTGTGTGCAGTATACAGTAGGAGGACAGTGCAGAATTTTGCTGACCACCAGTATATATATATAGCAGTATGGTACAGTAGTCCATTGCTCTACCTCTGTGTCGTCAAGTATATTACCCATATCTGTGCTGCATTGTAGTTGTGCGCAGTATTATAGTAGGAGGACAGTGCAGAATTTTGCTGACCACTTTTTTTAAGTGCTGACTATTTTTTTTAGTGCCATCCTGTCTGACACTGCAGTGCCACTCCTAGATAGGCCAGGTGTTTGTGTCGGCCACTTGGGTCGCTTAGCTTAGCCATCCAGCGACCTTGGTGCACCTCTTATTTTCTTTGCATCATGTGCTGTTTGGGGACAATTTTTTTAAGTGCCATCTTGTCTGACACTGCAGTGCCACTCCTAGATGGGCCAGGTGTTTGTGTCGGCCACTTGGGTCGCTTAGCTTAGCCATCCAGCGACCTTGGTGCACCTCTTTTTTTCTTTGCATCATGTGCTGTTTGGGGACTATTTTTTGAAGTGCCATCCTGTCTGACACTGCAGTGCCACTCCTAGATGGGCCAGGTGTTTGTGTTGGCCACTTGGGTCGCTTAGCTTAGTCATCCAGTGACCTTGATGCAAATTTTAGGACAAAAAATAATATTGTGAGGTATTCAGAATTAGTGATGAGCGGGTTCGGTTTCTCGGAAACCGAACCCCCCCGAACTTCACCCATTTTACACGGGTCCGAGGCAGGTTTGAACCTTCCCGCCTTGCTCGGCTAACCCGAGCGCGCCCGAACGTCATCATCCCGCTGTCGGATTCTCGCGAGATTCGGATTCTATATAAGCAGCCGCGCGTCGCCGCCATTTTCACTCGTGCATTGGAGATGATAGGGAGAGGACGTGGCTAGCGTCCTCTCCGTTTATTGTTGAACTTGATTGCTTTATTGCTTAATTGTGGGGAGGACTGGGGAGCAGCTGCTAGGAGGAGTACAGTGCAGAGTTTTGCACCACCAGTTTTATCCGTTCTCTGCCTGAAAAAAACGCTCCATACCATATCTGTGCTCAGTGTGCTGCATAATATATCTGTGCTCACACTGCTTATTTGTGGGGACTGGGGAGCAGCTGTATTATATAGCAGGAGTACAGTGCAGAGTTTTGCTGACAGTGACCACCAGTATACGTTGTCTGCCTGAAAAACACTCCATATCTGTGCTCAGTGTGCTGCTTTATTGTGGGGACTGGGGACCACCAGTATAATTAATATTATATAGGAGGAGTACAGTGCAGAGTTTTGCTGACACAGTGACCACCAGTATACTATATATAGCAGTACGGTAGGCCACTGCTGTACCTACCTCTGTGTCGTCATTCATTAAGTATACTATCCATCTACATTCTATACCTGTGGTGCATTTTAGTTTTGCAGTTTGCTGACACAGTGACCACCAGTATACTATATATAGCAGTACGGAAGGCCACTGCTGTACCTACCTCTGTGTCGTCATTCATTAAGTATACTATCCATCTACATTCTATACCTGTGGTGCATTTTAGTTTTGCAGTTTGCTGACACAGTGACCACCAGTATATATAGCAGTACGGTACGGAAGGCCACTGCTGTACCTACCTCTGTGTCGTCATTAAGTATACTATCCATCTACATTCTATACCTGTGGTGCGCCTCTTTTTTTCTTTGCATCATGTGCTGTTTGGGGACAATTTTTTTGAAGTGCCATCCTGTCTTGACACTGCAGTGCCACTCCTAGATGGGCCAGGTGTTTGTGTCGGCCACTTGTGTCGCTTAGCTTAGTCACACAGCGACCTTGGTGCGCCTCTTTTTTTCTTTGCATCATGTGCTGTTTGGGGACAATTTTTTTGAAGTGCCATCCTGTCTTGATTGACACTGCAGGGCCACTCCTAGATGGGCCAGGTGTTTGTGTCGGCCACTTGTGTCGCTTAGCTTAGTCACACAGCGACCTTGGTGCGCCTCTTTTTTTCTTTGCATCATGTGCTGTTTGGGGACAATTTTTTTGAAGTGCCATCCTGTCTTGACACTGCAGTGCCACTCCTAGATGGGCCAGGTGTTTGTGTCGGCCACTCGTGTCGCTTAGCTTAGTCACACAGCGACCTTGGTGCGCCTCTTTTTTTCTTTGCATCATGTGCTGTTTGGGGACAATTTTTTTGAAGTGCCATCCTGTCTTGACACTGCAGTGCCACTCCTAGATGGGCCAGGTGTTTGTGTCGGCCACTTGTGTCGCTAGCTTAGTCACACAGCGACCTTGGTGCGCCTCTTTTTTTCTTTGCATCATGTGCTGTTTGGGGACAATTTTTTTGAAGTGCCATCCTGTCTTGACACTGCAGTGCCACTCCTAGATGGGCCAGGTGTTTGTGTCGGCCACTTGTGTCGCTTAGCTTAGTCACACAGCGACCTTGGTGCGCCTCTTTTTTTCTTTGCATCATGTGCTGTTTGGGGACAATTTTTTTGAAGTGCCATCCTGTCTTGACACTGCAGTGCCACTCCTAGATGGGCCAGGTGTTTGTGTCGGCCACTTGTGTCGCTTAGCTTAGTCACACAGCGACCTTTGTGCGCCTCTTTTTTTCTTTGCATCATGTGCTGTTTGGGGACAATTTTTTTGAAGTGCCATCCTGCCTGACACTGCAGTGCCACTCCTAGATGGGCCAGGTGTTTGTGTCGGCCACTTGTGTCGCTTAGCTTAGAAATCCAGCGACCTTGGTGCAAATTGTAGGACTAAAAATAATATTGTGAGGTGTGAAGTGTTCAGAATAGACTGGAAATGAGTGGAAATTATGGTAATTGAGGTTAATAATACTATGGGATCAAAATGACCCCCAAATTCTATGATTTAAGCTGTTTTTTAGGGTTTTTTGAAAAAAACACCCGAATCCAAAACACACCCGAATCCGACAAAAAAATTTCAGGGAGGTTTTGCCAAAACACGTCCGAATCCAAAACACGGCCGCGGAACCGAATCCAAAACCAAAACACAAAACCCGAAAAATTTCCGGTGCACATCACTAGTATTAACCTATTCTGTCGATAAACCACGGTTGGTTTTTCATCTACCACCAAGCTTGAGTGATTTGGAACCCGATATCTTCACATCAGCAAAGAAAACTTTTTATGAATGGTAGTGCATACCATGTAATACTACATTAAATTTATCATTGCAGTGCATTCTACTGATTCATTCCCATATAAGTGGCCACAGACAGTTTTACTGAACTTTCTATTACACAAAATCAAAACTGACTCATTGCAAAACTGAAACAAATGGAGTCTCCATGGTGTCAAATCTTGATCAATAGTAGAACAATTTACTAATGAAACTTTATTATGTTGTATAATTTAGAATATACCTGGATTTAGCTAGCTATGTACTAAGGAGTTTTCTTATTATAGTGTAGATAGTTTAGTCAAACACATTGCAGATTAATAGATATTTTAAGGCAGCGGTTCCCAAACTTTTTTGAATCACGACGCCCTAGTGTAACAAATTTTTTTATCAGGGCACGTCTAGGCCCAAAGTTTCTAATTGAGAAACAGAAAAAAAATATTAATTAAATTGTGTTTATATTAGTGATGAGCGGATTCGGTTTTACTCAACTTTATATGTCATCCTTGGGCTCAGTTTTGTGGTAAGGGTCAGGATTCGCTTTTTTTTGTCCACATATTTTATGATAGGAAGCCACCAGCTCTAGTTTTGCCTATTACATTGACCATAAATAATTTGAATTGGTCCTGGACCACTAATCGAAGGCACCCCTACAAATGCTCTGTGGCATCCCAGGGTTCCTAGGCACATAGTTTGAGAACCACTGTGTTAAGTCGTAAAGACTGATTAACGTGTAAAATAATTGAGATTTTGTGATTTTAAGATTTTAGAAGATAAACAAAGAAAGATATATATTTTGCTATAGTGGTGGTGTAGTTTTACGTATTGGTTATCTATTTTACTGATATATGTCTTTTTTTATTTACATACTGTATATTCTTTTTTGTGCAGTTGGTCTTTCACACAAATTAGAATAGTTCTGCCCTTCATGTACCTTGTGTAATTTTACAACATTGCAAACACCTTGGTACTGGTATGGGATCGTGGTGATCGGGATTCCGGCGGTCAGGAGACTGATGCCAGGAACCCGACAGCAAGAATCCCGGCAGCGAGCACAGCGTGTCCCCTTGCGGGCTTGCTGCGCTCACCACACTATTATATTCCCCCTCGGCTGGTGGCATGGACCCAAGTGGGAGTACCGGGCTTGGGTCGGGATTCTGACCGCCGCATTTCCCTGCTGTCGAGATTCTGGCATCTATATCCTGGCCACCGGTATCCCGACAGCCAGTAATTTAATCGCATACCTTGCAGATTACAGAATTAGTGGTTTGGCTGTTTAGCAGTAATATGAATACATAATTTGCCACTAGTGTAAATAGAGGCTAATACAATAGACTACTTACCTCTGTCTGGTATGTTAGAGCAGTATCTATAGCATACCAGAAGACTGCAACTCCTCCAGAGACACCTGCCAGGAGAGTTAAAGTATTTGGTATGTAAATATAAGATAATAGTTGAGATCAGTATTATGGGATGTACATGGAATTAAGTCTTAGGAGGGTATTCAATTAGCTGCGGGGTTTACCCCACAACTAATTGTCAGCAAAAATCCCAGCAGCGTAGGAAAAGAAAGGAAAATCGGGATTCACGCGCAGAAACACACTGATTCCACGTTAACTGCGGAATCAGTGTGTTTATTTCCACACGTGGCTGATTTGGGGGCTTTATACGCAGATTTTTCCTCACAGTTTCTGGAGCTGTGATGTTCAGTCCGACCGCAGGTACTCGCGCGTGGGACTGCAGAGACTTGCGCGCGGATAAACCCCACTAATTGAATAGGTCCATCACATCAATTAGTCGCAGTCGGAACGGGGCGGAACTGCGTTCCGTCAGTTCCATTTAGAGACGGAATGCAGTTCCGCCTCCTCCGGCTCACCTAACCCTTTGTCCCCGGCGTCGCACAGGGAGATGACGGGCACCCGCTGAGATCGTGTTACCAGCGGGCGCCCGTCTCTCCTCACCGAAAGCCGGAGGCAGGAGCGAGGAGCTCAGTACTGAGCTCCGGCGGCTTCCGGTGCTGTCACTGTGCGGTGTGCACTATGGGAGAGACGTCAGTCATGACGTCTCTCTCATAGTGCTGAGGAGCGGACGCCAAGAGAAGAGGACTGCAGCGGTCTGGAAGCGGGAGCGGGGCTCGGTAAGTCTGGTGAGTTTTTTCTTCAATAATACAGCGGGGGCACAAACGGGGGCAAACTATGGGGGGGCATTACTACTGGGGGCATCAACAAGGGGCATTACTACTGGGGCAAACTACTGGGGGCATTATTACTGGGGGCATCTACTGGGGGAATTACTTCTGGTGGGTCATCTATTGGGAGCATTACTACTGGGGGCAAACTACTGGGGGACATTATTACTGGGGGCATCTACTGGGGGCAAACTACAGGAGGGCATTACTACAGGCAGCGTAACTACAGGGCCAAACTACTGGGGGCATTACTACTGGGGGCTAAACTACAAGGGGGGCAGCTACTGGGGGCAAACTACTGGGGGACATTATTACTGGGGGGCATCTACTGGGGGCAAACTACTGGGGGACATTATTACTGGGGGGCATCTAATGGAGGCATTACTACTGGGGGGAAACTACTGGGGGCATTATTACTGGGGGCATTACTACTGGGGGGTCATCTACTGGGGGCAAACTCCTGGGGGGCATTACTACTGGGGGGCAGCTACTGGGGGCAAGCTAGTAGTGTGGTCCGGAAATCACCTCACACATGGGTTGAGAGTAGAGATGTGCGGGTTCGGTTTTACTCGGATTTACTTGGGTCTCATGGATTTTTCTGTACACAGATAAGTGGATGTTACTGGATGGCAACTGGGCATTCGTTTGTAGGATAAACGGGCTGTGAGCTTATGCAGACGTCCGACTGATTTCAGATGGACCTTTTGCACCAAAAAAAGGGCATGTGCTAATGTAAGCCGATAGCGATGTACAATGGTGGTGCAGATGCATAAATGCGGTGACAGCAGATGGTGATCCACATTTATTTCCAAATAAGCAATACAGTTGCTTCGCATACAACTATGAATCAGCCATTTGGTACATAGGTGGTAATGTATCAAACCTTAGATAGAGATAAAGTGGAGAGACAGTACAATACCAACCAATCAGCTACTAACAGACATTTTACAGGCTGTGTTTGAAAAATGGCAGTTAGAACCTGATTAGTTTTTACATTATCTCCAGTAGCGGATCTTGCCACGGGCAAGCAGGACTTTTGCCCGGGGTGCCGCCTTCTGGAGGGTGCAGGGCGCCATCCGGAGGGCGCCGCACCAGGGCAAGATCCGCTGCTGCTGTGTGCACCCCGCTGCCCCCCTGCTGCCGCTGGCCGCTGCCGCTGGCCGCTGCCCCTCCCCCTGCTGCCGCTGTAAAGGGAAACTAGACGCGTACACGTCTAGTTTCTCTTCGTGGAGAGGTCCTTTACTGTGCGGTGCGCGATGACGTCATCGCACACCGCACAGCAAAGGTCCTCTCCACGAAGGGAACTAGATGCTACGCGTCTAGTTTCCCTTCGTGGAGAGGACCTTTGCTGTGCGATGCGCGATGACGTCATCGCGCACCGCACATCATTTCAGTCTGTACAGGGGGCGTAAATGACAACGCCCCCTGTACGAAGCCACGCCCTATTGCCGCCCGGGGTGCACAGAGCGCCAGAACTGGCCCTGATTATCTCCCTCCACTTTATCTCTTTCCAAACTTTGTTACATCTCACCCATAGTTTGCCTCCCCTGCCATGAAATGTACCTGATGTCACTATGAGAAGTTACTGGCTCAGTTCTCCACACTTTTTAAAAGACCCCACTGTACATCAAACCAATTCATGTTGGATATGCATTGGTTATCTTATGGTCACAAGGTCAAACACCTACCTCAAAAAACTTTCTCCACTGGCTGAAACCTGAGTGATTATATAAAAATGACATAGCAAGAAAGGTGATCCCCTGACATTCAAATAGTTTCCTGCATTATAAGCTCCCAGTGAACTTAAAGATTGTGTTCCATGGAACATTGGATCAGCCCACAAAATAGATGCACTGTGTATGAACAATAGGTACACCATCATTTTTATTTTTTACTAGAGAACTTACCTCCAAAAAACAGCACTACGCCAGCGGCTCTGGAGAACTTCAGCTTGCAGTGATCAGCGTTGCTGACAATTGTTGTACATTTCATTCCCAAAATCAGAACTGGTACAGCAACAATGCTGAGAACTCCATTTATAATGACCAAGGCACGGGTAACCACTAAGGTCACTGTTATAAAAGTAAAGAGATGAACATAACTAAAAATGGACTTTAGACCACAATATTTTCTTACTATGATCCATTCCACTGTGTACTCACCTGGATGTTCACCAAGATAGGAGACAGGGATATCGCAGGTCCAGATATTGGCCATATTATCATATATGCACTCACTCCACAAGCCGCGGCATCGAGAACTCAACCCTACAGATGAGTAAGGATCCTTTGCATCTTGCTAGTTATCAAAAGGAAAGCTTTGTGTTGTCATTAGTACTATACATTGTTGTATATACAGTTCCCTTTTATAGATTATAAAGAACAACAACATTTTTCTCCATCCTTCCAAATATAACCTATATATTATATAAATATAATCAGTATCTCCTCTTCACCCATTGTGCAGGGCTTTAATGAAAAGCTCTGCTAGGTTACCCAATAGTATGGGCCCTAGCCTACTAGCACTGTGTTGAATTCCAGGGGCACCAGGTAATATAGTTTAAAATGCGATGGTCAAGAAGAGATATGTGGGGCACAGAGCTAGGGGCCGCAGGCGAAGGATTGCTGGGCTACCTTTGGCCATCACTGCTGCAGTCTCTCAATTGCTTTCAACACAATTGGTTTGCAGCAAGCGTTAAAATGCAAATATTAACCTTCCTAGTTATGGAAATGATAAAACAATTCTGTTTAACAAAGGGCAGTGGCTAACAAACAGATGTTACGTCAATGGCTAGAAAATGGAGGTTGGCGTCCAAGCTGGCACATAGGAACCCAACAGGTATATCAGGAATAGGTAGCAAGGAATCATTGAAATGCCTCAGGGGCAGTGGGTAAATGCCGTTCTGATCCAAGACCCCTATACATATCAATTCTATAAAATGTATTTACAAGTGGAGTAGCCCATCAATTGAGATTATTTGTATTTCATATTTGTTCTTAGATGGCAATTTACCTTTAAAATTGCTCTTTTCTGACAGAGCCAAACTGTGTTCAAAAGGGAGATTTATCTCTGTTGGACATCTGACATTTACACTGCATTAACCAACATAGTTGTTCCAGGTACTGAATTATTATTATACTGACTGCTAACCGAGAACGAGCTAGGTCTACCAGTTATCATAATGTATACAAGATTAGCACTGCTATCAGTGTTCTACGTAGCTAATAGTCCTTAAATATACAGTTGTTTGAAAATGAATATTGATAAAGCTTGCTCTTTGGTTTTTTTGTTATTGTTTATATTCTTTTTCTTGCAGTTCTTCCAAAATATAGACATTTGCACTAAGGGGTGAATTAGTCACATGGCTTGACCTACTGAGACCTCCTGGAGGCTATTTCTTTGTAGTCATTGTCTTTGATAAAGGGTTAGTGTGAGGCTGGGGCTACCTTTACTGTCTGAACTTACTGGAAACCACAAATTGGTCAAACATTAGGGACACATAAACTGATCTGGAAGACTGCCTCCAATATTACATACATTGATTTGTACAGTTGTAAGGAAGGTGATAAATAGCTAAGCCAGAGGTTCTCAAAAGCGGTCCTCAAGGCACCCCAACAATCCAGGATTTAGGTATGTCCATAGATCGTTAAATCAAATTGACAGAGGTGCTCATAAAGTCACCTGTGGCCAAGCATGGATAAACCTAAAACCTGGACCATTGGAGTGCTTTGAGGATCGCATTTGAGAACCTCTGAGCTAAGCATTAAAACAAAAGGGTTACAAAAATTCAAGTTTTCCTACATGGGTTTATTAAGCAATGGATTACTGAGATGAACATGGTAAATTATTTAATCCTGTAGCATAAATCATCATAGAAATAAATATCAAACCTGCAATAGAAATCAAGCAGATGCACCATTTTGCACTATATTTTATACTATAAAAGGCTATTACAGTGGTTCCCAAACTTTACACACTTTGCACACTAGAGCATTGGATTTTTTGTCATGGCACGCCTAGGCCAAAAGTTGTTGTTGTTGTTTTTTTTTATAAAGTTAAAGTGGATCACATCAAACAGAACAACAGTTGACAGCCGTCAGGAACATAAGTACAGTCAATCGCATAAATGACTACAGGTGCCATAGTAAACAATCCAATGAGTGATCCATTTTTTAAAGAGATAGAATGAGGAAATAAACCTCAGCTAAAAGGAAATAGCAAGACCAGGCCAAAAGTTTCCTATTAAGAAATGTAAAAATAAATATTAATTTAAGTAAATTATGTTTATAAGTCATCTTTAGGTTCAATTGTGTGGTGAGGGACACGATCTGCTTCTGTTTTTCCAATATTTTATGATTGATATCCACCAGCACTGGTTTTGCCTCTTACATTGACCATAAATAATTTGAATTGGTCCTGGATCACCAATCCAAGGCATCCCTGCAAGTGCCCTGAGGCACCCCTGGGTGGCACGGTACACAGTTTGAGAACAACTGGTCTATTAGTTCTATGTTAGTCTAAAACAGTGATTTTCAACCTTTTTAAACTCGTGGCACACTCATCAAGATTTTAAAATTGCCAAGGCACACCATCAGTTTTTTTTCCACACATAGCCTGCTCCCCCCAGTAATGCCACACACAGCCTGCCCCCCCCCCCCAGTAATTCCCCACATAGCCTGCCCCCCCAGTAATTACATACAAAGCCTGTCCCCCCAGTAATTCCCCACATAGCCTGCCCCCCCAGTAATTCCCCACATAGCCTGCCCCCCCAGTAATGCCACACACAGCCTGCCCCCCCAGTAATGCCACACACAGCCTGCCCCCCCCAGTAATTCCATACAAAGCCTGCCCCCCCAGTAATTCCCCACATAGCCTGCCCCCCCAGTAATGCCACACACAGCCTGCCCCCCCAGTAATGCCACACACAGCCTGCCCTCCCCAGTAATTCCATACAAAGCCTGCCCCCCTAGTAATTCCCCACATAGCCTGCCACCCCCAGTAATTCCATACATAAATAAAAACATGATTATTTGAATTTAACCTGTGGCTGTATAAAAGCTCTCCCGCTCAGCCTGTGGCGCGAGCAGTGAGGACTGAGGAGCGCTGAGAAGGAATGGAGACTCCGGAGTCCTGCAGCACGGAGCAGCAGTGGGCGGGCGGCAAGGCTACGTGGCGTGTGAGACCTATGAGTCACGCACATCACCATAGGTCATGGGCCGGCTTGCGGAAGAGGACAGCGCTGCCCGAGACAGCTAGTGACAGCGGCGGTAGCCGGCAGGTACCTCTGACAGGCGACGGCATCTCTGGTGGGTGGTGGCAGCGGGCATGTCTGGTGGGCAGCGGCACACTTGGCAACCACTCACGGCACACTAGTGTGCCGCGGCACAGCGGTTGAAAAACACTGGTCTAAAATATATATCATTTAAACTTTTTATTTGAGATGCTTTCTTTATTGTGTGGTAGTCAATAGGATGTCCTATATTGTGTGGTGGTCACTAGAATGCTCTTAGTTATGGGTATACTGTACTGATCAGCAGATACAATATGATTTCGTTTTTTTCTTTTACACTAGTATGGAAAATTAACTTTAGCCCACCTACTTTTGTGTTGGCTCCATAAAAAGTTGATTTGTACCCGAATAATGAGGTAAATTCATAATTTTTGGCAGTATCTCTAGTAATAGTATAATATATTAATGCTATTTTGGCCATAATTTGATCCACTGCCCAAATGGAAGGGGTTTCTGGGCAACTGAAAACACCCCCTTCTTCCTTCGTTTGACTATGAACCACCACACACTGCCAGCGGTTTCAGCTTAACTGCAAGTCAAAAGTCAATATATTTTGGGATGTGGAGGGAAAAATCGACACCAACATGCGGTGGTTTGAAACCACAATTGGACACTATTCTTGGTAAATCTTTCCCTTAAATTCTAATAAGAATAAAAATCAATTGAGCCTAATTAAGAAGAGTGGCAAAACATTTAAGGTGAATATCGTTTTAAAAATGTATATTTTGCCTTTTTACACATAACTATAGATTGTAAGCTTGCGAGCAGGTCTTTCCTACCTCTTTGACTGTTTGTTTATTACCCAGTTTTGTTTTATCATTACCCAATTGTAAAGCGCAATGGGATTTGATGCGTTATAAAGTAAAATAAACTGTTAATAATAAACCATGTTATGTTAGTTACATAGACATAGATTCAAAGAATTTGACTGCAAATAAGAACCAGTTGGCCCTTCTAGTTTGCCCATGTACACACACACACACACACACACACACACACACACACTTACACACTATGGTTAATTATTTTTCTTTTGTCAGTAGCCAGTTAACCTACTAGTATATTTTTGGACTGTGGGAGAAAAGTGGAGTACTACTTACACAAGTACGACGAGAATATACAAACGCCACACTTTTAGGGCCTTGGTGGGAATCAAACACATGACCGCAGTGCTGTGAGGCAATAATGCTAAACATTGGCTGCCGGTCCGCGAGCTCTGATTGGCTCATGGGCCAGCGCTGTATTGAAGGAAGACACTGAGTGGCAGGAGAGGCAAACGCTGCGCTCTCCTCCCCTCGCAGCGAGTGGTGAGTAGCGGCTGCCCATCGGCGGTGGGTACAGCTAAATTCTTAAGGGTTCGCCATACCCACCCGTACCCGCCCACTTGCACCACTTGTGATGCGTGACATCTTGGCGAGTCTGTGAAGTTGAAAATGAGCCCCTCATTAGTTAAAATGCCCCTGTACTCACCATATGGTCTTCAAAGGGTGAACTGATGTGAAGAGAGGGAGTTATTGAGACCAGATGGGGAAGCACTGGTGTGTGGAGGTGGGGGTGCTGGAGAGAAGAGGGACGTGTTAGTGAGAGGAAGGCACTGTTAAGACGAGGTGGGGATGCTAGTGAGAGGAGGTGGGGGGTACTGGTGAGAGTAAATGGGGGCAGTGATAAAGGGGTGCTGCTGGATAGTGTGTCTCTTTGTGGGGGGGGGGGGTTATGATGGGGACAGCCACCAGTGGGCCTTGTACACAGGCACTCTAATTTCTTAAAACACCTCTGAACGCACTGTATGTTACTGCATATGATAAAATTAGATTAATATTGAACCTTAATAGCAATATTAGGTGGAACTGAATCTATTTCAGATAGTAGTCTGTATTACTTGTGATGACTACAGGGCCTATATATGCATAATCGTGAAACTGCCACAATTATTAACAGTCTGTATTGCAATAGATATTTTCATTTTGAATTAATATATCCCAGTTATGTACTAAAGTTAATTTGCAGGGACAGCATTAGTGATATCCGTTAATATAGGCAGACCATATTATCCCTTTCAGTGGTGCAGAGAAAGGGGGGGGGGGAGGGTACAAATTACCCGTGCCCAGGTCTGGTGGCGGGGCCCAGTGAGGTCCCAGAGGAGGCCCCGGGCTCCCTTTCCCTTACCTGGCAGCAGTAGCTGCAACTCTTTTCCTTAGCCCAGCACACGCTGCTGTGTGCCGGGCTGCAGTGTGGCCATGGAGGTGCTTAAAGTACAATTTTTTTCAGTATTTTTTTCTAAGGGTGCATGACCACACCTCCTGTGATTAGGACACACCCCCTGAAAAGTACCTGGGCCCAGTTGGGTTCTCTACTGCCCTGATCCCTTTAACCTGGGACACTCATGAATTACACAGGTTCTGTGGTTGGCCGACTACAAGGCTGTATTTCAGTTGGTTTTAAGCAGCCACAGAACCTGTGTAATTCATGAGTGTCCCAGTTTAAAGGGGTAAAATGGTCAGCCTAGCTAATATCCGCTAGCGATATTCTGAGCAGCTGTTCCCGCACTGGAACAATACTGAATTGCTCCAGTAATTAACTATCCAGCTGCAATTAAAGACTGCTACAATTGCTGACCTTATTGAATATTCAGAACCTGTATTACAAAGACTTGACTAGATAAAAATGCAGCACCTGTCCTAAAAAAACACTCTGTCATCCACAACCCAAGACTGAACCACAGGAGAGGCAGGGTGGCCATCTGCTTTAAAAAAGCTCTTAAACTTAGGGTCCACCATATGAAAATTACTTAGGACCCGATTCAAACCTGATCACTGTTATGCGAAATCGCACAGTGGGCGATTATCGAATGACTGCCCATGCATATGCACCGCAACGTACACACACGTTGCCAAACAGCGACAGGATGGTGCGAAAATTTCGATTGCATGGTCATTCGCAAGGTGATTGACTTGAAGCGGATGTGTGTGGGTGATAACGCGGGCGTTCACAAGCATTTTCAAGACAGGTGTGTGACATCAGCTCCAGACCCGATCAGCCTGATTTCTTCGCACTGGAGGAATAAGTATTGAGCTACGCACAGACTGCACACACTGCACAGAATGGGAAAAACATTCCATGGTAAGTTTGATGCGAACGGTTTTGCAGCTGTCCCCTGACTGAGGGGAATTTATGCACAGAGCAGACATGCATTCGGACACTTGCATGGGGCGAATTTTCACTTCCCCTGGGCGGCGACTATCTGATCACAGGACAGTGTAATTTGCAACACAGCGATCAGGTCTGAGTAAGGCCCTTAGTCATTTCAGTGCATCACTGCCCAGAATTGAACCGGATTAGGTTTCAGAATACTTCTCATTTACCACCCCCTGGAGATGTAAAAAGATTTCTACAAGAAATTGCAGGTCTAGCTCTGGAGCATCAAAGATAGCTCATCCTTAGGGATTTCAATGCATGGGTTGATGATGAGCTTTCATGCGTTTGCCAATACCCCCTGTGCACAATGAATGGTCTGGGCTTCATGCAAGTCATTCCTTCTGCTACACATAAAAGTGGTCACACTCTTGATCTTGTCTTTCGTATTGGATTAGAAGTCTCTGATCTACAAATAAACCCAGTCACATAGTCAGACCACCACTCAATTTGGTTCTCAGTTGCAACCCCTCAAAATAGATCTTTGCCCATGTAGTTGACCAAGGAGTGTTATCACTCCCCAGACTCTTGCAGCAAATCGGGATCTCTCTGCGACATTGGGTGCCTGTGAAGATCCCTGTTCCCTAGTCCATTACTATAATAGGGATGTGACAGCTGCAATTAATATTACCGCCCCTGTGCATATAAGACCTCACAAAACACTCCTTCAAGCTCCCTTGTTTGAGAATAGTGTTAAAAAGCTCAAGAAAAGGGGTCATAGACACGATGGAGTAAGACTAACTTGGTAGAGGATAAGGTAAAACAAATAAAGCATAATGAAGAATATCATTCTACAATCCCCCGTAAGAAATCACAGTTCCTGTAAAATGGGATCATGACAGCAA
Source organism: Pseudophryne corroboree (assembly GCF_028390025.1). Lineage (NCBI taxonomy): Eukaryota > Metazoa > Chordata > Amphibia > Anura > Myobatrachidae > Pseudophryne > Pseudophryne corroboree. Next base: position 176,565,556 of record NC_086453.1, on the reverse strand, counting down.
GCTATTCCATACAGTAGAGATGCTTGGCAAGTTAGGTATGCTTCAGCCTGATGAAACCCTATCCCATGCAAACTGCAACAAGTTTGCAAACTTCTCTGCCGATAAAGGGCCGGATGTAATGGCTTGTGAGATGGCCAGAGCTCCAAGACTCCGGCCGAACTCATACGTTTTGTCAAAGCAGCAAACATTTACAAGGAAAAATCTGGTTGGTTTTGCCTTGTAAATGTTTGCTGCTTTAAAAAAAAATACGAGTTTGGCTGGAATCTCGGAGCTCTGGCTGTCTCGGAAGCCGATACATCCAGCCCCAAGTATCTACCATCGGGCTGGAATCTTCAGTGCCAACAAAGGAGTGCCAAACTACCTAGCCTGCCAAAGTAAGCCACCTGTCTTCATGGACCAGCTTTGACCCAATGGATGTAAAACACATTGCTGAAATGTTGTGTGAATGCCAAATTGCTTTCTCACAAATATTTAAAATGTCCGCTCTAATATATGTCAAAGTCGAAAAATATTGTTATTCTCATGCCTTGTACTAACCCCATGCGCTTGCCCGCTGCACGTGCACATTCTCTCCCGTGCGTGCGCATATTCGCAGTTGTGTGACGGCGCCTCCACGGACATGCGCTCAAGCGCGTGGTATGTGCATTTACGGTAGAGTTTGTGTGCGTCTGGCGGGCGACTCGATTGTTACATAGTTAATCCAAATAGTGTATTTTATAGGTTATGGTCTCCTTAATAATATCAATAAGTTTGTTTAGTGTAACTGGTTCATGGACAGAGAGATCCCTCTTTACATGTTACGAAGGGTCAGACAGGTTTTGAGCAGTGGTGTTTAGTATGCAACGGTAGAGTATATTATTAGTAACATTCCGGTGTTGGTTTGAAAGAGATTAATCGCTCTTGCGAATAGTTATGGTTATAAGAAGTTTATGGACATTTACTGTATTTGCAATTCATTATCCATGCGGAGGGAATCCTGAGATTCCCTCCCACCTGAGCAGTATGAAATAGTCGCAGCCCACCTGTTTGAATCAACCTATGACCTTTTGTTATAATGTGAAGACAGATTCCTGTGTCCAATGAACAATGAGATTGTAGGCCCCTTTGTAGTGTACTGTATGCAGTGTATATAAGGCAGCCAGTCTGGGCCAGCTCAGTCTACTCTCCACAAAAGGTTTTCATCACTGACTAACTTGAGAGCTGGTGACCAGGACTGCGCAGCGATCATTCCCCAGTGTGTAAGTTTTTCTCTGTAACCAACTTGTTCTCTGTTTGTATTTGCCATACTCTCTCTCTCTGTTATTGTTAAACTGTTGTATATTGTATAATTTCTGTTCTTTCTGTTTAGGTGTTTATGTTAGTGCTGTAGTGTATAAGATGTAATTGTTTTCCCCTTTTACATACTAAAATCTCGTTAGTAAAGGTTTTGGAACCTTACAAGGTATTGTGTGTTTATCATTACATTTCTAAGGGTATTCGGAGCATCTCAACTGCTCAAGCGGCTTTTGTATAATAGAGGTTAATCAGCGTTACATTGTGTTGCATACAAGGTTTACTGTGTGTCATTCTGTGAGCGTCTGCGCCGCTCATGTTCCTCTTGTGGGCACAGCGTCCGCTACGCTAGTAGCGTAGCATTACGGTACTCGGACCGCCTATAGCGTGCTCGATACCCAGCGTAAGCCGTGAGCGAACGTGCCGCTCGTGCGTCTCGACCACGGCCTAGCGTCTGCTACGCTAAGTGCATACCCTTACGGTACCCCATACTCCCATTGCGTACTGAGTAACATAGTAACATAGTAACATAGTATCTGAGGTTGAAAAAAGACAATTGTCCATCGAGTTCAACCTATTTGTGGTCTCCTATGCATGATGATTTGACTAAAATTTCTGACTGATGCTGCTGTCAGCCATTGCATTTTATCCCTATTTATAGTAACTATAATGCATGACTATGCACCATACCCCTGGATATCCTTATCCAATAGGAATTTATCTAACCCATTCTTAAAGGTGTTGACAGATTCCGCCATTACAACTCCCTCGGGCAGGGAATTCCAAACACGTATTGTCCTTACCGTGAAAAAGCCTTTACGCCGTATTGTGCGGAATCTCCTTTCCTCTAACCTGAGCGAGTGTCCACGAGTCCTCTGTGTTGATCTAACCAAAAACAGGTCCCGCGCAAGCTCTGTGTATTGTCCCCTTATATATTTGTAGATGTTGATCATATCCCCTCTTAGTCTCCGCTTTTCCAATGTAAACATGCCTAGTCTTTCAAGCCTTTCCTTGTATTCCATCGTCTCCATGCCCTTAATTAGTTTGGTCACCCTCCTCTGTACCTTTCCAAGCTCCAGGATATCCTTTTTGTAGTACGGTGCCCAGAACTGTACACAGTATTCAAGGTGTGGCCTCACTAGTGATTTATATAACGGGAGTATAATACTCTTGTCCCTAGCATCAATACCCCGTTTTATGCATGCTAATATCTTATTAGCCTTCTTTGCTGCAGTCCTATTTTGGGTACTACTGCTTAGCTTGCTATCTATGAGGACACCTAAGTCCTTTTCCAGTACAGAATCCCCTAATTTTACCCCATTTAGTAGGTAGGTGTAATTTTTGTTCTTGTTACCTGTCACAACTGAGGGCCTGAGCTGACGGGAGGCAGCCTCGGTTGTAGGGGCTGAGATGTACCGGAACCTGGGAGGTTGTATCAGACCCCTGGACATGTAAGTAACATGAATAATAACTGCCCGAAGGCGTGACCACGACAACTTGGATAAAAGTCAATGATGTTTATTATGACAACTCCGCAACACAGCAGCAGTAAAAGAAAACGTAAAAGTCAGCAAAGAATAAATACAGTTCCTGGGTACTACAGGATGGCAGGAGCCACAGGGCACTGGTAGTGTGAGATAGTTCTTATGATCTTCTAGATGGAAAGCCCTTACCAGGCCCGACTGTAGCAATGGAGATAACCCAGGATTGTGCCAGCTGGTGTTCCAGGAAAAGCTGGGTTGCTGAAGATAAAACAGCTGCTGTGGATACTGGCTGGAACCAGACTGTTGTTAGCACGGAGTGGATACTGGCTGGAACCAGTTAAATAATAAATGAACTTGGGAGCGATGAAATATGAACTGAAATGTAGAACTTGAGAGCGGAGAAATAATAATACCGGTGGAGAGTGGTAAAGTGTAGAAAGGACACCGGCCCTTTAAGGGAAGCTGTACTCTGCTGGAAGCTGAGCTGGAAGCAGGTAATGTTGTAGCTGGAAACAGATGAATCCACAATGGATTGGAGAGTCAGGCTACACCGCAGGTGGAATGCTGGTGCGGGTCTCTATGGTGGAAGTCTTGAGACAGGAGCTGGAACCTGGAAGACAATCACAGGAGAGAGACAAACAGGAACTAGGTTTGACAACCAAAGCACTGACGCCTTCCTTGCTCAGGCACAGTGTATTTATACCTGCAGCAAGGAAGGGATTGGCTAGGCAATTATGCAGATTAACAATACTGACAACAGATTAGAGGAAATGATCAGCTGACAGAATCCAAGATGGCTGCGCCCATGCAGACACTTGGAGGGAAGTTTGGTTTGTAATCCATGTGGTAATGAAAACAGTAATGGCGGCGCCGGCCACTGGAGACAGGAGACGCCAGGCTGACAAGTGCACATCCAAGCACGCGGACACAGCGGAGGCCGCGGCTGACGTAATCGCCACTCTGACACTCTGCATGCAGAAGCTCAGGGACGGCGGCAGAGGCCGCGGGAGACGCCATGCCAGATGTAATAAGGCGTTACTGTGACAGCGTCTCAGAGAGACAGGAGAAGATGCAGGAATGTGAACATTAGGATAACAGATGGGATCCGGTCCTGGAGCGCTGAGCCAGCCTTAGGAGGCATCTGATGGGTAAGAAATGGCGTCCAGATACCCGGATCGTGACAGCACCCCCCCCTTTAGGAGTGGCCCCAGGACACTTCTTTGGCTTTTGAGGAAACTTGGAATGGAATCTCCGGACCAAGGCAGGAGCATGGACATCAGAAGCATTGGTCCATGAACGTTCCTCAGGGCCGTAACCCTTCCAGTCAATAAGATACTGTAGTTGACCGTAACGGTGACGTGAGTCCAGGATCTTGGCCACTTCATACTCAACGCCTCGTTGAGTTTGGACTTTCGGAGTTGGAGGAAGTGAGGAATGAAACCGATTCAAGATCAGCGGTTTCAACAGGGAAACATGGAATGTCCTGGGTATTTTTAAGAAGGGAGGCAACTGGAGTCTGTAAGCAACAGGATTGATGACTTGTTCAATCTTGAAAGGACCGATATAGCGAGGTGCAAACTTCATACTGGGAACTCTTAACCTCAAATTCTTTGTGGATAACCATACCCGATCACCCACCTTGAGAGCAGGAACTGCTCGACGCTTCTTATCCGCAAACTTCTTGTACCTGAACGATGCCTTGAGCAGAGCTGATCGTACGCTCTTCCAGATATTGGCAAACTGATGCAAGGTGATATCCACTGCGGGAACAGAAGTTGCTGGAAGCGGTTGGAACTCAGGAACTTTAGGGTGGAATCCAAAGTTAGTGAAGAATGGTGTTGAAGCAGATGAAGAATGATACTGGTTGTTATGACAGAACTCGGCCCAGGGAAGTAATTGAACCCAGTCATCTTGAGAGGAGGACACATAGATGCGGAGGAAGGCCTCCAAGTCCTGATTCACCCTCTCGGTTTGACCATTGGTCTGAGGATGGTAAGCCGTGGAAAACTTTAGCTTGACTTGGAGGACTTGACATAAACTTCGCCAGAATTTGGCTGTGAATTGAACTCCTCGATCTGAGATAATTTCTTCAGGAAGACCGTGGAGTCGGAAGATCTCTTGTATGAATACTTGAGCCAACTTGGAAGCTGACGGAAGACCGGTGAGAGGAATGAAGTGTGCCATCTTGGTGAACCGGTCAACTACCACCCAGATGGTATTGAACTTGTTGCACATGGGTAAGTCTGTAATGAAATCCATCGACAAGTGGGTCCATGGTCGACGGGGAACGGATAGTGGAACCAGTTGCCCCGCAGGCGACTGGCGGGATACTTTATGTTGGGCACACTTTGGGCAAGATGCAATAAACTCCAAGACGTCCTTTTTCAGAGTTGGCCACCAATAGGACCTGGAGATAAACTCCAGGGTTTTTTGGATACCTGTATGTCCGGCAAAACGGGAAGCATGGGCCCAATGCATGAGCTTCTTCCTTAGCATCGGCTTCACAAAACTTTTCCCTGATGGGGGCGTAGAGTCCATCCCTACCGTGGAGAATGCCAACGGATTTATAATAGGATGCTTGTCTGAAGACTCTGACTCATTTTCTTGCTCCCATGAGCGGGAAAGGGCATCGGCCTTGCGATTCTGAGAGCCCGGACAGAACTGGAGTTTAAAGTCGAACCTGGAAAAGAAAAGTGCCCATCTGGCCTGACGAGGGTTGAGACATTGTGCGCCCTTCAGGTATAAAAGGTTCTTGTGGTCTGTAAGTATGGTGATTGAATGAGAAGCTCCCTCCAACAGATACCTCCACTCTTCTAGAGCGAGCTTGATGGCTAGCAACTCCTGGTCGCCAATGGCATAGTTGCGCTCAGCTGGGGAGAACTTCCGGGAGAAGAAACTGCAAGGGTGTAAATGGCCATCTTTAGCCCTCTGAGATAACACCGCTCCTACTCCAACGGAGGAGGCATCCACCTCTAGGATGAAAGGAGAGTCGATGTCAGGCTGTTTCAGAACCGGCGCAGAGATGAACCTTTGTTTTAAAAGATGAAATGCTTGCATGGCTTCTTCAGACCACTTGGACGGGTTAGCACCCTTCTTAGTGAAAGCAGTAATAGACGCCACAATGGTGGAAAAGTCTCGTATAAACTTTCGGTAATAGTTGGCGAACCCTAAGAACCTCTGGACCCCTTTGAGGGTTAAGGGTACCGGCCAATTTTGGATTGCTTGTAGTTTCTCAGGATCCATCTCTAGTCCGGAACCGGACACAATGTACCCTAGAAACGGAATGGACTTGACTTCAAAGACGCATTTTTCTAATTTGCAATAGAGATGATTGACACGGAGACGGGACAGAACCTCTTTAACCCAAAAACGATGTTCCTCTAAATCGTTGGCAAAAATGAGGATATCGTCTAGATAGACCACGACATGACGGTATAGAATGTCTCTGAAGATCTCATTGACAAAATGCTGGAAGACAGCTGGAGCATTGCTCAATCCGAAGGGCATGACGAGGTACTCATAATGTCCGTCACGGGTGTTAAAGGCGGTCTTCCACTCGTCACCCTCACGGATCCGGATGAGATTGTATGCACCTCGCAAGTCCAGCTTTGTAAAGATGGTAGCTCCGCTAACTCTGTCAAAGAGCTCAGTAATCAGGGGTAAAGGATAACGGTTCTTGATGGTAATGTCGTTCAAACCTCTGTAGTCGATGCACGGCCGCAGACCACCATCTTTCTTTTTTACAAAAAAGAAGCCTGCGCCGGCTGGAGAAGAAGAAGGTCGAATGAACCCCTTTGCTAGGTTCTCTTTAATATATTCCTCCATAGAATGCGTCTCAGGCAGAGACAACGGATAAGTTCGGCCTCGAGGTGGAACCTTCCCTGGAACGAGATCAATCGGACAGTCCCATTCTCTATGAGGAGGAAGGATATCAGCAGAAGCTTTACTGAACACATCCGTGAAATCTTGATATGGAGGAGGTGGAACATCAGACGACCTGGGGGAGGAAATACTTTAAACAAACATGTCTCAGCACAGGAGGAACCCCATGCCAGGATTTGCGTAGTCGTCCAATCAATTGTAGGATTGTGAAGACGGAGCCATGGAAGGCCCAGGACCACAGGATGTGTGGCTCTTGGAATCACTAAAAAAGAAATAAGTTCGGAATGAAGAACTCCCACTCTCAGACGAACTGGTAGAGTCCTTAAAGAAATGACTGCATCAAAAATTTTGCTGCCATCCACGGCAGTTAAAGAAATGGACGAAGGAAGTCTCTCGGTGGGTAGGGACCACCGTTTAACATAGGCTTCGGTAATAAAGTTCCCAGCTGCTCCGGAATCAAGGAGGGCAATGACGTTCCGATAACGTTGAGCAACTTGAAGCGAGACTGGGAGATTACAATCTTGAGGAGATGGAGAGGAGATCATTACTCCTAGCCGGCCCTCTCCTTGGCGAGCTAGGATTTGGAGTTTCCCGGACGTTTGGGACAGGCATTAATGGTGTGAGACGGAGCTGCACAATAGAGACAGAGAAACTCGGAGAGACGTCTTCGGCGCTCAGCAGGAGTTAAACGGGAACGGCCAAGTTGCATGGGCTCATCTTTAGATGGTGACAGTTGACGAGGAGGAGGAGCAGAAGATTTTGGAGCAGATGATCTTCCACGCTCAGTTGCTCTCTCTCTGAAACGTAAATCAACTTTCGTGCAGAGTGAGATTAGCTCATCTAACTTAGAAGGTAAGTCTCTGGTAGCTAACTCATCTTTAATACGCTCAGATAAGCCATGCCAGAATGCAGCATACAGGGCCTCGTCGTTCCATGCCAGTTCGGATGCCAGGATCTGGAACTGTATCAGATATTGTCCTACAGTACGTGACCCCTGGCGTAAACGGAGAATCTCGGATGAAGCTGAGGTTACCCGGCCTGGCTCGTCGAAGATGCGCCTGAATGTTGACACGAAGGCAGTGTAGGAAGATAGCAGGGTGTCGGACCTCTCCCATAATGGTGATGCCCAATCAAGGGCTGAGCCACTGAGAAGAGAAATAATGTAGGCAATTTTTGTACGGTCACTGGGAAAATTGCCAGGTTGTAGCTCAAACTGAATCTCACACTGGTTGAGAAATCCCCTGCAGAATCTTGGAGATCCGTCAAATTTTGCTGGCGTTGGAAGATGAAGACGTGGAGCAGAAATGGGTAAGGTGGGTGGGGTTATAGCTGGAGTCACTGTGGTTGACGCACCAGACGCGCCTGATCCACGGAGAGTTGTCTGAATCCCATCCAGCCGAGTAGAGAGATCCTGGAGACAGCGGATGATGTGGCCCTGTGCAGCCTCCTGATGTTCTAGTCGGGCTGCCAGTTCTTGCATCGGCCTGGCCGCTTGATCCTGGTCTCCGGCTGGATTCATTAGGTCAGTGCTTACTGTCACAACTGAGGGCCTGAGCTGACGGGAGGCAGCCTCAGTTGTAGGGGCTGAGATGTACCGGAACCTGGGAGGTTGTATCAGACCCCTGGACATGTAAGTAACATGAATAATAACTGCCCGAAGGCGTGACCACGACAACTTGGATAAAAGTCAATGATGTTTATTATGACAACTCCGCAACACAGCAGCAGTAAAAGAAAACGTAAAAGTCAGCAAAGAATAAATACAGTTCCTGGGTACTACAGGATGGCAGGAGCCACAGGGCACTGGTAGTGTGAGATAGTTCTTATGATCTTCTAGATGGAAAGTCCTTACCAGGCCCGACTGTAGCAATGGAGATAACCCAGGATTGTGCCAGCTGGTGTTCCAGGAAAAGCTGGGTTGCTGAAGATAAAACAGCTGCTGTGGATACTGGCTGGAACCAGACTGTTGTTAGCACGGAGTGGATACTGGCTGGAACCAGTTAAATAATAAATGAACTTGGGAGCGATGAAATATGAACTGAAATGTAGAACTTGAGAGCGGAGAAATAATAATACCGGTGGAGAGTGGTAAAGTGTAGAAAGGACACCGGCCCTTTAAGGGAAGCTGTACTCTGCTGGAAGCTGAGCTGGAAGCAGGTAATGTTGTAGCTGGAAACAGATGAATCCACAATGGATTGGAGAGTCAGGCTACACCGCAGGTGGAATGCTGGTGCGGGTCTCTATGGTGGAAGTCTTGAGACAGGAGCTGGAACCTGGAAGACAATCACAGGAGAGAGACAAACAGGAACTAGGTTTGACAACCAAAGCACTGACGCCTTCCTTGCTCAGGCACAGTGTATTTATACCTGCAGCAAGGAAGGGATTGGCTAGGCAATTATGCAGATTAACAATACTGACAACAGATTGGAGGAAATGATCAGCTGACAGAATCCAAGATGGCTGCGCCCATGCAGACACTTGGAGGGAAGTTTGGTTTGTAATCCATGTGGTAATGAAAACAGTAATGGCGGCGCCGGCCACTGGAGACAGGAGACGCCAGGCTGACAAGTGCACATCCAAGCACGCGGACACAGCGGAGGCCGCGGCTGACGTAATCGCCACTCTGACACTCTGCATGCAGAAGCTCAGGGACGGCGGCGGAGGCCGCGGGAGACGCCATGCCAGATGTAATAAGGCGTTACTGTGACAGCGTCTCAGAGAGACAGGAGAAGATGCAGGAATGTGAACATTAGGATAACAGATGGGATCCGGTCCTGGAGCGCTGAGCCAGCCTTAGGAGGCATCTGATGGGTAAGAAATGGCGTCCAGATACCCGGATCGTGACAGCACCCCCCCCTTTAGGAGTGGCCCCAGGACACTTCTTTGGCTTTTGAGGAAACTTGGAATGGAATCTCCGGACCAAGGCAGGAGCATGGACATCAGAAGCATTGGTCCATGAACGTTCCTCAGGGCCGTAACCCTTCCAGTCAATAAGATACTGTAGTTGACCGTAACGGTGACGTGAGTCCAGGATCTTGGCCACTTCATACTCAACGCCTCGTTGAGTTTGGACTTTCGGAGTTGGAGGAAGTGAGGAATGAAACCGATTCAAGATCAGCGGTTTCAACAGGGAAACATGGAATGTCCTGGGTATTTTTAAGAAGGGAGGCAACTGGAGTCTGTAAGCAACAGGATTGATGACTTGTTCAATCTTGAAAGGACCGATATAGCGAGGTGCAAACTTCATACTGGGAACTCTTAACCTCAAATTCTTTGTGGATAACCATACCCGATCACCCACCTTGAGAGCAGGAACTGCTCGACGCTTCTTATCCGCAAACTTCTTGTACCTGAACGATGCCTTGAGCAGAGCTGATCGTACGCTCTTCCAGATATTGGCAAACTGATGCAAGGTGATATCCACTGCGGGAACAGAAGTTGCTGGAAGCGGTTGGAACTCAGGAACTTTAGGGTGGAATCCAAAGTTAGTGAAGAATGGTGTTGAAGCAGATGAAGAATGATACTGGTTGTTATGACAGAACTCGGCCCAGGGAAGTAATTGAACCCAGTCATCTTGAGAGGAGGACACATAGATGCGGAGGAAGGCCTCCAAGTCCTGATTCACCCTCTCGGTTTGACCATTGGTCTGAGGATGGTAAGCCGTGGAAAACTTTAGCTTGACTTGGAGGACTTGACATAAACTTCGCCAGAATTTGGCTGTGAATTGAACTCCTCGATCTGAGATAATTTCTTCAGGAAGACCGTGGAGTCGGAAGATCTCTTGTATGAATACTTGAGCCAACTTGGAAGCTGACGGAAGACCGGTGAGAGGAATGAAGTGTGCCATCTTGGTGAACCGGTCAACTACCACCCAGATGGTATTGAACTTGTTGCACATGGGTAAGTCTGTAATGAAATCCATCGACAAGTGGGTCCATGGTCGACGGGGAACGGATAGTGGAACCAGTTGCCCCGCAGGCGACTGGCGGGATACTTTATGTTGGGCACACTTTGGGCAAGATGCAATAAACTCCAAGACGTCCTTTTTCAGAGTTGGCCACCAATAGGACCTAGAGATAAACTCCAGGGTTTTTTGGATACCAGTATGTCCGGCAAAACGGGAAGCATGGGCCCAATGCATGAGCTTCTTCCTTAGCATCGGCTTCACAAAACTTTTCCCTGATGGGGGCGTAGAGTCCATCCCTACCGTGGAGAATGCCAACGGATTTATAATAGGATGCTTGTCTGAAGACTCTGACTCATTTTCTTGCTCCCATGAGCGGGAAAGGGCATCGGCCTTGCGATTCTGAGAGCCCGGACAGAACTGGAGTTTAAAGTCGAACCTGGAAAAGAAAAGTGCCCATCTGGCCTGACGAGGGTTGAGACATTGTGCGCCCTTCAGGTATAAAAGGTTCTTGTGGTCTGTAAGTATGGTGATTGAATGAGAAGCTCCCTCCAACAGATACCTCCACTCTTCTAGAGCGAGCTTGATGGCTAGCAACTCCTGGTCGCCAATGGCATAGTTGCGCTCAGCTGGGGAGAACTTCCGGGAGAAGAAACTGCAAGGGTGTAAATGGCCATCTTTAGCCCTCTGAGATAACACCGCTCCTACTCCAACGGAGGAGGCATCCACCTCTAGGATGAAAGGAGAGTCGATGTCAGGCTGTTTCAGAACCGGCGCAGAGATGAACCTTTGTTTTAAAAGATGAAATGCTTGCATGGCTTCTTCAGACCACTTGGACGGGTTAACACCCTTCTTAGTGAAAGCAGTAATAGGCGCCACAATGGTGGAAAAGTCTCGTATAAACTTTCGGTAATAGTTGGCGAACCCTAAGAACCTCTGGACCCCTTTGAGGGTTAAGGGTACCGGCCAATTTTGGATTGCTTGTAGTTTCTCAGGATCCATCTCTAGTCCGGAACCGGACACAATGTACCCTAGAAACGGAATGGACTTGACTTCAAAGACGCATTTTTCTAATTTGCAATAGAGATGATTGACACGGAGACGGGACAGAACCTCTTTAACCCAAAAACGATGTTCCTCTAAATCGTTGGCAAAAATGAGGATATCGTCTAGATAGACCACGACATGACGGTATAGAATGTCTCTGAAGATCTCATTGACAAAATGCTGGAAGACAGCTGGAGCATTGCTCAATCCGAAGGGCATGACGAGGTACTCATAATGTCCGTCACGGGTGTTAAAGGCGGTCTTCCACTCGTCACCCTCACGGATCCGGATGAGATTGTATGCACCTCGCAAGTCCAGCTTTGTAAAGATGGTAGCTCCGCTAACTCTGTCAAAGAGCTCAGTAATCAGGGGTAAAGGATAACGGTTCTTGATGGTAATGTCGTTCAAACCTCTGTAGTCGATGCACGGCCGCAGACCACCATCTTTCTTTTTTACAAAAAAGAAGCCTGCGCCGGCTGGAGAAGAAGAAGGTCGAATGAACCCCTTTGCTAGGTTCTCTTTAATATATTCCTCCATAGAATGCGTCTCAGGCAGAGACAACGGATAAGTTCGGCCTCGAGGTGGAACCTTCCCTGGAACGAGATCAATCGGACAGTCCCATTCTCTATGAGGAGGAAGGATATCAGCAGAAGCTTTACTGAACACATCCGTGAAATCTTGATATGGAGGAGGTGGAACATCAGACGACCTGGGGGAGGAAATACTTTAAACAAACATGTCTCAGCACAGGAGGAACCCCATGCCAGGATTTGCGTAGTCGTCCAATCAATTGTAGGATTGTGAAGACGGAGCCATGGAAGGCCCAGGACCACAGGATGTGTGGCTCTTGGAATCACTAAAAAAGAAATAAGTTCGGAATGAAGAACTCCCACTCTCAGACGAACTGGTAGAGTCCTTAAAGAAATGACTGCATCAAAAATTTTGCTGCCATCCACGGCAGTTAAAGAAATGGACGAAGGAAGTCTCTCGGTGGGTAGGGACCACCGTTTAACATAGGCTTCGGTAATAAAGTTCCCAGCTGCTCCGGAATCAAGGAGGGCAATGACGTTCCGATAACGTTGAGCAACTTGAAGCGAGACTGGGAGATTACAATCTTGAGGAGATGGAGAGGAGATCATTACTCCTAGCCGGCCCTCTCCTTGGCGAGCTAGGATTTGGAGTTTCCCGGACGTTTGGGACAGGCATTAATGGTGTGAGACGGAGCTGCACAATAGAGACAGAGAAACTCGGAGAGACGTCTTCGGCGCTCAGCAGGAGTTAAACGGGAACGGCCAAGTTGCATGGGCTCATCTTTAGATGGTGACAGTTGACGAGGAGGAGGAGCAGAAGATTTTGGAGCAGATGATCTTCCACGCTCAGTTGCTCTCTCTCTGAAACGTAAATCAACTTTCGTGCAGAGTGAGATTAGCTCATCTAACTTAGAAGGTAAGTCTCTGGTAGCTAACTCATCTTTAATACGCTCAGATAAGCCATGCCAGAATGCAGCATACAGGGCCTCGTCGTTCCATGCCAGTTCGGATGCCAGGATCTGGAACTGTATCAGATATTGTCCTACAGTACGTGACCCCTGGCGTAAACGGAGAATCTCGGATGAAGCTGAGGTTACCCGGCCTGGCTCGTCGAAGATGCGCCTGAATGTTGACACGAAGGCAGTGTAGGAAGATAGCAGGGTGTCGGACCTCTCCCATAACGGTGATGCCCAATCAAGGGCTGAGCCACTGAGAAGAGAAATAATGTAGGCAATTTTTGTACGGTCACTGGGAAAATTGCCAGGTTGTAGCTCAAACTGAATCTCACACTGGTTGAGAAATCCCCTGCAGAATCTTGGAGATCCGTCAAATTTTGCTGGCGTTGGAAGATGAAGACGTGGAGCAGAAATGGGTAAGGTGGGTGGGGTTATAGCTGGAGTCACTGTGGTTGACGCACCAGACGCGCCTGATCCACGGAGAGTTGTCTGAATCCCATCCAGCCGAGTAGAGAGATCCTGGAGACAGCGGATGATGTGGCCCTGTGCAGCCTCCTGATGTTCTAGTCGGGCTGCCAGTTCTTGCATCGGCCTGGCCGCTTGATCCTGGTCTCCGGCTGGATTCATTAGGTCAGTGCTTACTGTCACAACTGAGGGCCTGAGCTGACGGGAGGCAGCCTCAGTTGTAGGGGCTGAGATGTACCGGAACCTGGGAGGTTGTATCAGACCCCTGGACATGTAAGTAACATGAATAATAACTGCCCGAAGGCGTGACCACGACAACTTGGATAAAAGTCAATGATGTTTATTATGACAACTCCGCAACACAGCAGCAGTAAAAGAAAACGTAAAAGTCAGCAAAGAATAAATACAGTTCCTGGGTACTACAGGATGGCAGGAGCCACAGGGCACTGGTAGTGTGAGATAGTTCTTATGATCTTCTAGATGGAAAGTCCTTACCAGGCCCGACTGTAGCAATGGAGATAACCCAGGATTGTGCCAGCTGGTGTTCCAGGAAAAGCTGGGTTGCTGAAGATAAAACAGCTGCTGTGGATACTGGCTGGAACCAGACTGTTGTTAGCACGGAGTGGATACTGGCTGGAACCAGTTAAATAATAAATGAACTTGGGAGCGATGAAATATGAACTGAAATGTAGAACTTGAGAGCGGAGAAATAATAATACCGGTGGAGAGTGGTAAAGTGTAGAAAGGACACCGGCCCTTTAAGGGAAGCTGTACTCTGCTGGAAGCTGAGCTGGAAGCAGGTAATGTTGTAGCTGGAAACAGATGAATCCACAATGGATTGGAGAGTCAGGCTACACCGCAGGTGGAATGCTGGTGCGGGTCTCTATGGTGGAAGTCTTGAGACAGGAGCTGGAACCTGGAAGACAATCACAGGAGAGAGACAAACAGGAACTAGGTTTGACAACCAAAGCACTGACGCCTTCCTTGCTCAGGCACAGTGTATTTATACCTGCAGCAAGGAAGGGATTGGCTAGGCAATTATGCAGATTAACAATACTGACAACAGATTGGAGGAAATGATCAGCTGACAGAATCCAAGATGGCTGCGCCCATGCAGACACTTGGAGGGAAGTTTGGTTTGTAATCCATGTGGTAATGAAAACAGTAATGGCGGCGCCGGCCACTGGAGACAGGAGACGCCAGGCTGACAAGTGCACATCCAAGCACGCGGACACAGCGGAGGCCGCGGCTGACGTAATCGCCACTCTGACACTCTGCATGCAGAAGCTCAGGGACGGCGGCGGAGGCCGCGGGAGACGCCATGCCAGATGTAATAAGGCGTTACTGTGACAGCGTCTCAGAGAGACAGGAGAAGATGCAGGAATGTGAACATTAGGATAACAGATGGGATCCGGTCCTGGAGCGCTGAGCCAGCCTTAGGAGGCATCTGATGGGTAAGAAATGGCGTCCAGATACCCGGATCGTGACATTACCACAGTGCATTACCTTACACTTGTCTGTGTTGAAGCGCATTCTCCATTTGGCTGCCCATGCTTCTAATTTAACTAAGTCGTTCTGAAGAGACTCGGCATCCTCCTCTGTATTTATAGCCTTACACAATTTGGTATCATCTGCAAAAATTGACACCATGCTCTCTAGACCTTCTGTTAGGTCGTTAATGAAAATATTGAACAATAGCGGTCCTAATACTGAGCCTTGCGGCACACCAATATTGAATGTTATAAGATAAATAATTAGCTTTATCAATTGGCGGCTCGTCCGTCCTCCACATATCCGCTCTAGCGAACACAAGCAGACTTTATCTGTCAGCAAAGGGCGGGAAGGCGTATCCCTTCGTATCCATGTTGGTGGTGAGGGATACGGTAGTGCTGACTAGATAAGCGTCTGCATCGCTACGCTGTAGGAGTGCTGGTGGAATCCGGAACCGGAAGGTAAGAACAGTACGCTATTGTCTTTTAAAACTGTTTTATTTCTGTTTGATACGCATTGCGTACGCAACACACGCACACACCTGCATTTGTCATTTGTGTAATTTCACATCTCACTTTCCTGTTTGCCATTTATCATTGATAACGTGCTGAGAAAGATTTGTTGCTATTGGTAGTTAAAAGTAAAATTAATACGTAAGGGAGTAATTTGTAAAACACGCACACGGCTTGCCTAAGATACAAGGAAGTTCTGTGTGGTGCTTGGTAGATGATTACAGTTAAAGATCATTTACATTGATATAAACGTGTTACTTGTGTTACTGTGGACGTGTCTGACCTGTGTACACGTGTCCCTAACAAAGGGCGGGACAAGCGTACGCGACGCAAGGGCTGACGCACATAGCGTATATTACGCAACTGAGCGTATGGGTACGCCCACGTGATACAAATCACACGATAGTATTGTTTTAGTAGGCGATACGGAGGCAACGCGATAATAGCGCAAGTCAATCTCAGTGTCCTAAATTTTAGCGTAAATAATCCTTCTCTAGTTGTAACTCCTTTTGGGACTAGACTGCGATACTGAATGAAAGGGATTTCTGCGCAGAAACGAAAGTAAAGAGTATATGAGGTGAAAGAGTGTGTATACATATATATATATAAGTTTCTTATTTTTGGGTGGAACCACAGGAAATCGAGTTCTCGTAAGGTACATACGTGAAAGTGACAGCGCGGTGGCTTGGGGGGCATCCCTTGTTAAACATATTAAAATAAGAGCATTAGAGTATAGCAGACCAGGAGGTCACGGACCAGGAGGTCCAGAGACAGACCAGGAGGTCTAGGTACAGTGGACTAGGAAGTCCGCTATAGATAGAGTCAAGAAGCACAACACCAGGAGGGTTGGTGCAATACCCATATAGGCCATTAAGCTCCGGCTGAAGGAATTCGCAGCCACAATTTTCGATTCCACTGGTCGTCCCGCACATAAGATTAGTTGCTTATGTGCAGAACGATTGTACCGCATGTAATTGTGTGCATTAGTTTGTAACTTGACCCAGTACCATTTGCATACGCTAGAGGGGTCATAAACGCTATTTGTACATTCTAACGTGATTTGTGTAATTTTTTTTATTTTAAGGGAGGTTCGCTGGTCACTCAGGAATTCTCCAGCAACTGATATTTACTGGGAAGGGTTAAGTGCTCTTCGGATCACACCCACACGTTCCAGTAAATAGAGGTTCAGGTTGCAGGGGCCCTAGGTTGAGTACGCCAGCGCTAAGGCAGTGTGTGGGCGTATTGGTCGACGTGGGCGAGTGAGTGAAGGTACTCGGTAAACTTTCACCGTCGGCCTACCCCGGACATCTTGGTTTTTGTAAGGGTTCGCTGAAGACCCTGATTTGAAGGTCAGAAGTAGTGAAAGCAACACCTGCAAAGATGGGGGCCAGTTGTTCGGGTAGGGGGCGATCAACCCTGGTTCAGGTTGATTTAGTAAACCGGACAATCGGGTCGGCAAGGTATATCATGTGTGAGAAATACGGTTCACACACAGAGGTTTTGTGCGATGAATGGGAAAGAATGACTGTGCATGACGGGGAAAAGTTCCCACGGGTAGGCAGTTTTAGCCCCGAGGTGTTACAAAATCTAAGGAGAAGGATATGTCTCATTAAATCTGCAAAGAGACGGATCAAACATTATGATTATTTACAATTATGGCAACAGGAAGGTGAAATACAGAGAGGATTGGCTCAAGTGGCTGGATCTAACCCTATCAGGAAACTGATAGCCACCGCACCACCACCACCATACATAACGGGAGAGAAAGTGGTTACAGAGAATGGCACACTGGTGTATGATAAACATGCACTTAGTAACTGTATAGATGTTAAGAATAATGTAACTAAGATTGTTGATGCTAATACTAACTCGTGCAAGCTGTACCCTGTTTTAAACTTTCCCCAGGATTATGACCAAGAGGATGAACCCACAACAATATCGGCACTCTCTCTAGCAGCCACCATAGCAGAAGCAACAGTGGGCACGTCCCAACCAGTAAGAGCAGTATCAAAGGCCCTAGTGGAGGGACAGGTGAGGTCGTATCAACTGGTAAGTACGGCACTGTACACTATGCTGAAACCATTACACCACATGTTGTAGAATCTACTCAGAATGATGTTATTGAACTTAATCCAGTTAGGGTAATTGCAGTACCAAATGGGAAAACTGACACTTCAGAAGTCACTCCTGTCAGAAACATCGCCATGCACTGCCCCTTTTCCTGAACGGAATTAAGATCAATGGTGTCTGAATTCCCTGATCCTAGGAAAGATCTAGTTGCAAGCCAGAAGTACATTAGAGAGCTAGGACATA
This sequence comes from Pseudophryne corroboree, assembly GCF_028390025.1. Classification (NCBI taxonomy): domain Eukaryota; kingdom Metazoa; phylum Chordata; class Amphibia; order Anura; family Myobatrachidae; genus Pseudophryne; species Pseudophryne corroboree. Next base: position 176,547,700 of record NC_086453.1, on the reverse strand, counting down.
CTGTGGAGCCCAATAATAAAGATTGGCGGACATTGCTGAGGGCATGTTTACCCTCCAATGTCGACTCAGCGAGATTTATAGCTGACTGTAGACTAGATGAAGAAGTACCCCTTACTGAGGAGTACAATCAAGATAATGTGAAAAGAATTAACTTGCAGCTGGGAGTATATTTCCCAGCTGTTGCTAAATGGAACAAAATTTTCTCCATCAAGCAAAAGGAGGGAGAAATAGCTGCTGATTATTTTCATCGGGCACTACAGGAAATGACTAAGTATACAGGGATAGAAGACATTAAGACAAATGTGAATCATAGAGAAGTAGCAGTATCTGTGTTAATGGATGGTTTAAAGGAAGTATTGAGGACGAGGGTACAGACCACCCAACCATGTTGGCGAGGTTTGTCGGTGGCTACTTTGAGAGAGGCCGCTATTGATCATGATCGGAACATCACCAGACACAGGGAGTCGCAGAGTGATAAGCTGATGGCTGTAAGTATACAGGCCCTTACCACAAGGCCAACTCAGCATAAGTCTCAGACCCCTGTGGGTAAGTCAAATGTGGTAACTTGTTATTACTGTCATAAAGAGGGACATTTTGCACGAGACTGTAGATTGAAAAGTGCACAAAAATCTTATCAACCCCCTAGACAACGACATGACACACAAAATTGGGATCAAGGACCGCAGAGACGGAGTTATGAGCCACACGCAGGGGAAACAAAAAGGTATCCCCCAAGAAGAGACTGGCAAGTCTCTGATAGTTCCCATTTACCCCCTTCGCAGGTAATAGCTGCCAGCGCAATGCAGGGAGGTCACCACATACAATAGGGGTGGGGCCACACCTGTAGTCTGCAGCCAGTGAAATTAATTGCGAGCCTTGGAAGTGAACCCGAGGTCACGATTGATGTAGCTGGTAAATCTCTAAATTTCCTTGTAGATACGGGGGCGGCCAAGTCAGTGATAAATTCGACCGTGGGCATGAGAACCACTGGTAAAACAATTCCAACCATGGGAGTAACAGGAGTAGTACAACACTACCCTTTAAGCAAACCTGCAGAGATTACGATAGGGCCTTTGCATACCAATGACAGTGCTAAATTCCTTGTCGTATAAACAACCCTTTATGAAGCTAAGAACACTGTACGCTGTTTGCTCAAGAAGTACCGTGATGGTACGCTATCTGCGTAGCGATCGCTCAGCCGTAGGCGAGACGCTCAAGCGTCACGTTCGCTCGCGGCCCAGTGATCACAGGACACGTTATTGGTTATGTCTAGGGGAATGATTCGCTGTAGCGTAGCTTACGCTCGAGACCACGAGGAGGTCACCAGCGATGCAGACGCTTACAACACTATACCTTTATGTTAAAACCTTATACCAATGAAATACACAGGATACCTTAATGTGAGTACAGGGTGTAAGTGCAACCTTGTGTAACCTGACTATCTACAAAGCTGCTTGTGCGTCACCGACGCTCAAGTGAACACTTAACACTATAGTAAATACACAGATACTGGTTTAGGTTCCAAGGCCTATTAACTGTATTATATCTAATATACTTGTAAAAGGGGATAACAGTACATATGATACACTACAATATAACAAAGACTTCCTAACCACAGAACTAAACAATAAATACAAAAAGACAATACTACACTGACCTAAATGCAATACAATACAATGCTATAATACTATGAGATATATAAGAGAAAAGAGGAGAGAGAGATAGAGAGAGAGAGAGAGAGAGAAAGAAATTGGCTCACAGAAAGACAATGATTACATTAAATAAGAGACAACATGGTTGCAGATAAAACTACACATGTGAGAGACAATCGCTGCGCAGTTAGTCAATGCTGAATACAGCATGGGATGGAAGCTAGACTCCATTTTGAGAAACCTCCACTTGATTCCAAAGACCACACCACATGGCTGAAAGGGGGAGGGGAAGACATCCAGCAGCAGCCATTTTAGATTTGCAGGTCCAAAAACATGGCACTCTATACTAAACCACAATCACATAGCAGAAAACACAAGACTCCATTTTCTTCCAAAATGTCCAAGCCTCAAAACAATGCATATGTTCTGATTTTACAATTCCAAACCATCTAAAACACCTTTCACAATGTAATCCAACTTCCTAGAACCATCTCATAATTTCACATCCCAAACAACTTCAGTATCTCAATAACCAGAGCATATTCATCACAAGACCAGATCACAATGTAATTAACACAAACGTAACTGCATGGTGGTATTTATGATTAACAGGATATATATTATAACTAACCAGCACAATCTATTTTAAATCTCCATTGGCAAACAAATACCACAAATATTATGCTACAGATTGTATACTGTTCCAATTTATCACAGACTTCACAGAGTATCCACAAACACCCAACAATCACACAACCAAGTTACAATATCCTATTTAAACCAGAAAGCAATCTATCTGTTTCCTTATCTAGCCATGTGAGGTTCAATACTTAGCCTTTAGTTTGGAAGATGTCCTGGGGATTCAGCCGCCATGCTGCTTGGTGCCAGGTAGCTGTGTGTGTGTCTGTGAGTGTAGCTACATTACATCTGTTCTCTGAGGCCACACCTGACCACTACCTTCCTGTTTGACCAGTACCTGGGGGAGGGGTCTTTCTTTCTCCTTTGTATTGAGTCACCATTCTCTTTGTATATGCTAATCAGGTTCAGCCCTGAAAACTTAGTTGATCATCCATTGTTCCCAACAAAGCTGATCTTAACTTTTATACATATAATCATATCTATCCGCTGCAATGTCCCACGACAACACAATAGGTCTCAAACTAAACCACACCTTATTCTGCTTGCTTCGATACCAAACATGATGTGTTTATCTGGTTCGGTTCGAATGATACACATCCATGACATTAATTCATTAGCCAATTCTAAATCTCCATGATGTCTGGTGCTGTTCATTATTATAACCATGTACTGTATGAAACAAGTGCCGAATCCATCTCTGTGCCATGTCCGAGCAAATGCGTGTGTTTCCATATATTGCTGTGCTCGCTGCGCATATTTGCAAGTATAGCGACTTATATGTGTGCAGTTTATATGGTCTCTCTATGTAATATTTTTGACTTTGACAGTCCACCCTTTGGCAGTCACCAATAACTGCCACTTCCTAAAACATTTCAAAAAGAGAAAAATATATGTCAGGGGTTAATACATTTCAATGGTTGGGTAAGGGAGGAGAGAGGAGAAGGTGTGAAGAGGGTATGACCTAGTGAGAAAGCAGAAGCATGTGTGTATGAATCCATGTTTGGGGGGTCATGTATCATCGTGCCGTACGTGTGGTAAATCAAGCTTCGAGGTATTGCGAAGTATACATTTGAATTCCTTCTTATCCTGTGGTACAGGTCTGTGGATGGGCTGTCAAACTTTACCGAGCTCATTTCGGCTTTCAGTTGTAACAAAATGGGGATGCACATTTTAGTTGATGATACATGAATGGGGGAGGTATGTGGTTGCTGATATCTGTGCCTGTATTCCCTATCGTCTATGTGTGTCGTTACCTGAGGGTTGTAGAGATGAAGATAAAGAACACTTATGGAAAATGCAATGATATTCTATGTCAGGGAAATGTACATCTGTCGTCGAAGTTGTTTTCGGTATCTGTTGAGAGTCGTCTTCTTTGCGCTGTATTGCTCCTTAGGCATGAGCAACAAGCTTTGTCTGAGCCATCAGATTTACAAAAATGTTGGGCTAGCGTGAGTTTAAAAATACTAGGGAAACTGGGGATCCATGGCAAAGTTCATCAAGTGTCCATATTTAAAGTTGTCAAATCTTCTTCTTTGGTCCATCCGTTGTCTGTATACATCTCGTTTCGTCAGCTTCCTCGTCCAAGGGGGTCTTTGTATCTGGGAGAAAAGCAGAAAAACAGGTGAAAGAAACGGACCGTATAATCGCATTTTCATCACATTCTGGTTTCTATCATTGGGTCATAAATCAAATCCAGGTTAATTACAGTTTCCTCACTCCTCAAGCTCATCACTTTTGTACTTTGTTTGCACCTCATTAAAGCCTGCCCGCATCTAAATATCAATCCAATCGATATAATGACACCCAAGATACATAGTAGAAACTTTCCAACATCCATTATGACTCCTTGAGCCCAGTCTCCCAAACCGGAGAACCAATTTCGCGGGTTCAACCATGACACCCAACCAGTCAGCTCATTACCTACAGCAGCAAGGGTGAGATTGTGTTTTCGACGAAATTCCCGCTTCAATTGGAGAATATCGTCCATCTTTTGGTCTATGACCTCTACCGGATCCTCGGTGCTATTTGTGATATACGTGCAACACTTTATGCCGTACTGTGTTGCCAATGTAACACAATATCCGCCTGTTACTGCTGTAAGGTAATTAAGAACCATTCTATGCTGAACTAGTTCTGTTTTATAAGCTTGAAGTTCTCTTCCAGTGTATCTAAACGTGTCATCATACATTTCAGTGATATTATCTAACAAATTGGCGAGTGCGGAAATGTATCTATAATTCATCACTCCTCGAGCGGTACGAGTGAAATCTAACGCTACCAGAACCTGAATCCCGGTGGATTCATGGATAAGATCAGAGGCCGGATGCTCTAACCTTTCTGACAGTTGTCTTTTAACCCGGTGCTCGTAGTGAGTGTGAGTATAAGGAGCTTGGGCACCACGGTGTATGTCCTTCATTTTGTCATGTGTAAAAGTCATCACTTCAGGCAATACTTTTCCAATATAACACAATCCTTCAGAGTTTGGGGCTAGCCACTTGTACGCCTTTCTCCCGCATATGAAATATGCGTCATCGGGGAGAACATAAGGGACGGAGAAGGACATGACCATGTTACAAACCTTCCAGGTGAAATCTCCTGACCCTAATTCTTCCATCTGTCTAATGCACGCATCAGTTTGTATGACATGTGCACAGTATCCTGGTGATACCTCTCCAACTCTAGCAATCCTATTTCCTAAGGTATATCGATACCGGAAAGATTTTCCTCTACTGGCTATGTGGCGTACGAGTTCTGTATCTGTAGGCATTCTATCTGCTCTATGTGAAAAGGTCATGGTTTGGTTGCTCCATGACACTTCCCAATTTCCCGGTTTTCTAGGATTGGAGATGTTAAAGCATAAGAGGGACCTATCCACATGGTATTGGTGGAGCTTCAAACTAGGAGGGCTGGAGATATTAAACCTCCGATCCACCGGTCTCCCACCACTTAGCTCAAGTACCTCCCCTAACGTTAAAGGAAATGGTACTAGCCCTGATTTGCTGTGACCCTGAGGTACTTGAGAGCATACCCAACAATCTGTTTGGTTCAACACGTTACCCACTAGAGAGTGATAGTCACTCAATGGATGCCGGTCCATATGGATATTAAAACTAGATTGGCATTTCTTTATGCATCCATCTTCAACCAGATTATCACAGAGCCTACAGATACAATTTTCCTCAGCTAACAATCCATCACAATTTCTTCTATCGGATCGTTTTCTGATACTCGCCTTTGCTTGTTGGCTTGGTTGATCTTGGAAAACTACGCCTCCATCATCATAATCGGAACCCATTCCAGAACCTCTCTCGACCTCTATGGTACTCTCGCCGGAACAGACTGCTCTGGTCAACATCATGGTTAACGGGAAAAATCCATATCACAGTCTCTTGGGGCAAGTCCATCTTACAGGAGGAGAAAAGAAGAAATTTGTAAATGGGGTATAAGAAAATCAGTTTGAGGGGGAGAGAACTCGTTACGATAATAAGTTCTCTCGTCTTGTTGTTCTTCTTGTTCTGCTGTCCTCTCAAAGGTGTTGTCTCTCAGTCTTCCAAACGAACATTCTGGTGATGCAATATTCCTTCCTAACCGGCGATCTTTCTGTAAGGAGCAAAATCTGGCATTACCATTGGTTAACACTTAGGGGTGACATACCATCTTTAAATCATGGAAACATGAGTGAGGAGAGAGAGAAAATAAAAAACAAAAGAGATAGAGAACAATTCATGTGCATATATACATTACATAACCCGACAATAACCACCAATAAGAGAAGAGAAACAAAGCATTTTTAAACGTTGTCAACATTAAGAAAACATTGTCAGACTATTAGGCTGTCGTATCTACGTGTCTAATGGTTTCCTTGAGCAGTCCCTCCCCACCAGCACTTTCATTATTCCACTGTCTGTATCTGGCCAGAATACATTGTGGTGGATAGGTCATGCTGGGGTTTGGTAGACTTCTGCAAGGACCAAGCGAATATGCAATGTTTGAATTCTTACCAATAATCGTCAGAGATGGGGATAGAGAGAGAAAGAAAAAAACATTTTTCACAAATACATTTACAACGTTTAACCTGGTCATTCCTGTGTCTTTAGTGAACGACCTCCCACTTCATTAACCGTTACTTCAGGCTTGCCTCCATTCCTAATGATCACCTTTCCTGACTATATATTATGGGTGTGGCCCAAAATTCTTCCTATATGATCCCTGCTTGTAATTTGGTGTGTCATAACTTTTGCTCATTTTCATGTCTAGGGGGTCTAACTTTATGTGGGTTATTGCAGTTCTCTTTTGCACAGATCACAACTCCTTAAGTTCCTCCATGTGCCAATGGCCTGGGGTTTTGGTTGATTTGATGCCTCCTCAAACGTTTGGATGCTCATCACCCTCAACCGCTTTCCCTGTACCTACCTGATTCCTCGGATACCATGATTATGTCGTTGTCTAGGGAGTTGATATACCTTCTGTGAATCTTTGATCATACAGTTAGATCTTTCCTAGGATCTGGGTAATCAGACATGATTGATCTCAATTCTGTCCGGGACCAGGGATGGCGCATTGCACTGTCCTTGACGGGAATGGTTCCCTGATCATCAGTCTTCCCATTGGGGACTGTGATCACCCTGACAGGACTAAACTCAATCACATCACCTTGTTTTGGTCTTACAATATGGGGTACATTTGTTTGTGCGTGATATAAAACATTGTACGTACCTGTGGACACGACCTCACCTGACCCTCCGTTAGGGGGTTTGATTATTGCCTTTACCAATTTGGTCGCGTCCACCTGGATGTCTTGTAGGATGGCTTCTGGAAGAGGTGCCGACATCGTTCTGGGCTCACTTTCTTGTTTGTATTCCTGAGGGAGGTTTGACATGGGGTGCAGCTTGCACAGGTTAATAGTTGTACATTCAACAGTATTACAATAATCATTGTTACATTTATTACACTTATTCTTATAATCTATATTACAGTTGCTAAGAGCGTTTCTATTGTTCCACCTTTGTGCTTTTCTCTCCGCAATCAACTCCTCTCCTGCTGCCATATCTCTCCTCTCAAGATAAGAGTCAGAAAAGTCAATAGACTCTTTTTGTAATTCACTTTCCTGTTGCCATAACTGTAAATATTCATAATGTTTATTTTGTCTCTTCGTTGGTTCAACGAGACTTATCCTCCTCCTTAAATTTTGTAACACCTCTGGACTGAAGCTACCTATTCTTGGGAATTTGTCCCTGTCTTGTACAGTCATTCTCTCCCATTCATCACATAAAACTTCAGCGTGATTTCCATATTTCTTACACATCACATATCGTGCCGACCCGATGGATCGGTTCTCTGAATCAACCCGAACCGAGGTTGATCGCCCCCTACCTGAACAAATGGCCCCCATAATCTGCAGGCGTTGCCTATTCCTCCTTGAATATCAAGGCTTTCAGCGAACCCTTACAAACAAACCAAGATGTCCTTGGGCAGGCCGGCGGTGGTGGTTTATCAAGTACCCCACTTACTTCTCGCCCACGTTGGCCTGTGCTGCAATCACTGTAGCCAGAGCTGCTGTACCCAACCTAGGGCCCCTGTGAACCTTTATTTACTGGAACATATGAGGGTTACCCGCAGGACACTTACTCTTTCCAGTAAAGTTGGGGTTGTTAGATAGTTCCTGAGTGACCAGCGAACTTCTCTTCCCAAAAAAATAAAAAATTACACAAATCACGTCAGAATGTACAGATAGCGTTTGTGACCACTTTACTCTAATGGTATTAGGTCAGATTACTAACTACTGCACACAATTACGTGCGGTCCAATCGTTCAGTACACGAGCACTACTTGTCATGTACTGAAAGATCAATGGAATCGATGTTTCCGGCCGCGATTCCTTCAGCGAGAGCTTGTATGGCCTATATGGGTTCTGCACCAACACCCCAGGCGTTGTGCCACTGAACTTTTATAGCGGACCTCTTTGTCTATTTTACCTGTTACCTTATGACCTCCTGGTCTGTTACCTTATGACCTCCTGGTCTTGTTACCTTATGACCTCCTGGTCTTGTTACCTTATGACCTCCTGGTCTTGTTACCTTATGACCTCCTGGTCTTGTTACCTTATGACCTCCTGGTCTTGTTACCTTATGGTCCGCTATACTCTAATGCTCAAATATTATTTAACCAGAGATGCCTCCCTAGCCACCGTATATGTCACTTACACGTATGTCCCTTGACGAGTACCCGGCTTTCCTTTTGGTTCCACCTTAAAGTTATATAAACTTTTGTATACAAAACACACTCACTCAACACATGTACACTTTGTTTCTATATCTATTTCTGCGCAGAAATTGTCTTCAGGCCAAAAGTGTTACCAATTAGGAGCAGGATCTGTTAAACTAAATTTCAGATTTTCCAAAAATAGATTTGCGTTATTTACCGCGTCGCGTTATCTACCGCTGTGCGTTAATTATCGCCTTTGCGTTACTTCACTTTACCACAACTTGAGCTACGTGGGCGTAACCGGACGCTACGTTGCGTAATGTACGCTGCGTGCGTCTGCCTTTTGGATTGCGTACGCTAGTCTTTGTTAGCGACACGTGTACGCAATGCAAAGGATCCACCGTAACACAATATATTTTTATCAATGTAGATGATCCCTGATCATCTACCGCAATCCACACTGACTGCCTTGTTTTCCAGACAACCCGTGTGTTGTTCTATACTTTAACTATTACCTCTACTATTAAATAACAGCAAATCTCCTTTTAGCCCTTTCTATCAACTATAAAATTGGCAAACAGGAATGTGAGATGTGAAACTTACACAGATGAAAATGCAATTCTAAATTTAATCTAATAACATACATTGATGTAAGCACACGCATATGAAATTACATATAAGTACCAATCACTATTACTTATGATTGACTATGATATAGATTAAATAAATGCATTAAAAAAAAACTCATTAAATGATGATTTCTTTTTGACAGTGGATGGCTGATTGTTTCCTGAGTCAACTGAAAACCAGCCGCTCAGAAAAAAAAAAAAAAATTTGACCTTCCCAAAATGGCCGCTGCTCCTCCCCCTTCCACCTCCATGAGGGTCACACAAAATGGTGGACAGACCATGCGGCCTCTTGTCACAAAGAAAGTCATCATTCAAAACTCCTAAAGTTATTCTAGGCCTGAGTGTGTAGTTGGCACCAAATTGAAATAAAAACCAGATTTTCAAAGACAATAGCGTACTGTTCTTACCTCCGGTTACCGGGTTCCTTCAGCACTCTTTATCTAAGCGAAGCAGACGCTTATCCCGTCAGCACTGTGAGACAACCTCCCACCCTTTGCTGGAGGGATAATGTCTGCTGATCTACCTAGTGCAGATATGAGAAGTATAGGACGAGCCCGCAATTGACAGTGCTAAATTCCTTGTCGTATAAACAACCCTTTATGAAGCTAAGAACACTGTACGCTGTTTGCTCAAGAAGTACCGTGATGGTACGCTATCTGCGTAGCGATCGCTCAGCCGTAGGCGAGACGCTCAAGCGTCACGTTCGCTCGCGGCCCAGTGATCACAGGACACGTTATTGGTTATGTCTAGGGGAATGATTCGCTGTAGCGTAGCTTACGCTCGAGACCACGAGGAGGTCACCAGCGATGCAGACGCTTACAACACTATACCTTTATGTTAAAACCTTATACCAATGAAATACACAGGATACCTTAATGTGAGTACAGGGTGTAAGTGCAACCTTGTGTAACCTGACTATCTACAAAGCTGCTTGTGCGTCACCGACGCTCAAGTGAACACTTAACACTATAGTAAATACACAGATACTGGTTTAGGTTCCAAGGCCTATTAACTGTATTATATCTAATATACTTGTAAAAGGGGATAACAGTACATATGATACACTACAATATAACAAATACTTCCTAACCACAGAACTAAACAATAAATACAAAAAGACAATACTACACTGACCTAAATGCAATACAATACAATGCTATAATACTATGAGATATATAAGAGAAAAGAGGAGAGAGAGATAGAGAGAGAGAGAGAGAGAGAAAGAAATTGGCTCACAGAAAGACAATGATTACATTAAATAAGAGACAACATGGTTGCAGATAAAACTACACATGTGAGAGACAATCGCTGCGCAGTTAGTCAATGCTGAATACAGCATGGGATGGAAGCTAGACTCCATTTTGAGAAACCTCCACTTGATTCCAAAGACCCACACCACATGGCTGAAAGGGGGAGGGGAAGACATCCAGCAGCAGCCATTTTAGATTTGCAGGTCCAAAAACATGGCACTCTATACTAAACCACAATCACATAGCAGAAAACACAAGACTCCATTTTCTTCCAAAATGTCCAAGCCTCAAAACAATGCATATGTTCTGATTTTACAATTCCAAACCATCTAAAACACCTTTCACAATGTAATCCAACTTCCTAGAACCATCTCATAATTTCACATCCCAAACAACTTCAGTATCTCAATAACCAGAGCATATTCATCACAAGACCAGATCACAATGTAATTAACACAAACGTAACTGCATGGTGGTATTTATGATTAACAGGATATATATTATAACTAACCAGCACAATCTATTTTAAATCTCCATTGGCAAACAAATACCACAAATATTATGCTACAGATTGTATACTGTTCCAATTTATCACAGACTTCACAGAGTATCCACAAACACCCAACAATCACACAACCAAGTTACAATATCCTATTTAAACCAGAAAGCAATCTATCTGTTTCCTTATCTAGCCATGTGAGGTTCAATACTTAGCCTTTAGTTTGGAAGATGTCCTGGGGATTCAGCCGCCATGCTGCTTGGTGCCAGGTAGCTGTGTGTGTGTCTGTGAGTGTAGCTACATTACATCTGTTCTCTGAGGCCACACCTGACCACTACCTTCCTGTTTGACCAGTACCTGGGGGAGGGGTCTTTCTTTCTCCTTTGTATTGAGTCACCATTCTCTTTGTATATGCTAATCAGGTTCAGCCCTGAAAACTTAGTTGATCATCCATTGTTCCCAACAAAGCTGATCTTAACTTTTATACATATAATCATATCTATCCGCTGCAATGTCCCACGACAACACAATAGGTCTCAAACTAAACCACACCTTATTCTGCTTGCTTCGATACCAAACATGATGTGTTTATCTGGTTCGGTTCGAATGATACACATCCATGACATTAATTCATTAGCCAATTCTAAATCTCCATGATGTCTGGTGCTGTTCATTATTATAACCATGTACTGTATGAAACAAGTGCCGAATCCATCTCTGTGCCATGTCCGAGCAAATGCGTGTGTTTCCATATATTGCTGTGCTCGCTGCGCATATTTGCAAGTATAGCGACTTATATGTGTGCAGTTTATATGGTCTCTCTATGTAATATTTTTGACTTTGACACCAAGCATTCTTTTCTGCTGGCTGCATCGGCTCCGACTAATCTCCTAGGGAGAGATTTACTGTGCAAAATGGGATGTGTCATATATTGTACTCCTGAAGGTGTGTTCTTGGACATACCCGAAAACCACGCTCAGGAAGTGCAGGATATGCTAGACTCCCCAACAAGATTAATGTCACACACTGTTATTGTAAATAGGTGTCCATCCAAGGTAGAGGAAATGATTTCCCAGATACCGGAATCACTTTGGACCAAGGATGGACAAGACACTGGATTAATGGCAAACGTACCCCCAGTAGTTGTATAAGTAAAAGATGGTAGGATAGCTCCAAAAATCCCACAATACCCTCTGAAGCCAGAGGTGGAGTTAGGAGTTTACCCTGTAATAGAGCGCTTGCTACAACAGGGCATTCTGGTAAGGACGTCCAGCACTGCCAATAGTCCCATCTTCCCTGTTAAAAAGAGTGGGGGGAGGGGTTACAGATTAGTGCAGGATCTAAAAAGGATCAACAAAATAGTTGAGAGTCAATTCCCCGTAGTGCCAAATCCAGCTGTCATCCTTATGCAAATCCCTCCCACTGCCAAATTTTTCACTGTGATTGACCTCTGCTCCGCCTTCTTCTCTGTACCTCTGCACCCTGACAGTCAATACTTATTTGCATTTACATACAGAGGAGTTCAGTACACCTGGACTCGCTTCATTGACAGTCCAAGTTTCCATTGTTTCATTGACAGTCCAAGTATTTTCTCACAGGCCTTGCATGATTGTTTACAGTCTTTTCAACCTGAGAGTGGATCAATATTAATACAGTACATGGATGACCTACTGCTGTGTTCAGATTCACTGGAATCGTCCCTGAGAGATACGAAACAACTCCTGTTTCATCTTTCAGACACCGGACACAAGGTTTCTAAAGACAAGTTACAATTATGCCAGACCAAGGTAAAATACTTGGGACACTGTCTGACACAAGGACTGAGACACCTCACCGCTGATAGAATTCAAGCAATTCGTGACATGACCCTGCCACAAACCCAGCAACAGATTAGAACGTTTTTAGGAATGTGTGGGTATTGCCGTAACTTGATCCCAGGTTTTTCCATACTGGCCTTGCCTTTACAGGAGACGGTCTCCTCAAACAAACCTGATCGGATTTCGCACACAGACGAGTCTGAGATGGCATTTGAGAGACTTAAACAGTGCCTAACGCAGGCACCAGCATTAGGCATGCCAGATTATGGAAAACCCTTTGAGCTGTACGGAACAGAGAGTGCTGGGTGCGCAGCAGGTGTCTTAACCCAGAAGCATGGTGATGCCAGCAGGCCGGTAGCCTACTATAGCGCTCAGCTAGACACAGTAGCGCGATCCCTCCCCACATGCTTGTGAAGTGTTGCAGCATTAGCATTGCTAGTAAGTAAAAGCGAAGATGTAGTGCTAGGACACAACCTCACAATTCATACACCACATGCAGCGTCAGCTTTACTGAATTCGGCCCAAACCAGACACGTCTCATCAGCACGGTTTACAAGATGGGAATTGGCGTTGATGGCCCCCGTAAACATCACCATAAGGAGATGCAGCACACTAAATCCTGCAACATATCTCCCAGGTGTGCCTGGACAGGCACAAAGGGTGGATGATGAGAGTGATGGTGAAGGAGGATTAGGAAGGAAAATGACACACATGATTGTATGGAATATTTGGCCCAAAATTTCACGGCAAGGCCTGACATCAGTGACAACCCACTGGAAGATGTAGATTTTACTTTCTACACTGACGGCAGTTGTCACAGACAGACGGACTCGGGAGACTTGTGTACTGGATACGCAGTCATAGATGACCAAGGTACCATAGAAGTGGAACCCCTAGGCCCACCACACTCAGCACAAGTTGCTGAACTGGTTGCCCTAACCAGAGCATGCAAACTGGCTAAAGGCAAGTCAGCCAATATCTACACAGATTCTAGGTACGCCTTCGGAGTAGTCCATGATTTCGGGGCCCTATGGCGCCTCAGAAATTTCATGATGGCAGCTGGCACACCCGTAGCACATGCAGCCCACATCAAAAGACTTCTAACAGCAATACAGGAACCCGACAGAGTGGCTGTTATCAAGTGTAAAGCTCACACGTATAGCCAAGACCCGGTATCACTTGGTAACAGCCGAGCAGACGAAGCTGCTAAATCAGCAGCCAGTAACCCCATACAGACAGACAGCACACAACTGATGGTATTTAATACTGTAAACACACAGAAATTATATGAAATGCAAAATTTGTGTTCACCACAAGAAAAGGCAGTTTGGAGGTCAAAAGGATATGGCCAGGAGTCCTCAGGACTCTGGACAGATGGACAGGGTAAGCCAGTGGCACCCAGAGCATACCTTCCAAGTCTAGCGGAAGCGGCACATGGACTGACTCATCTAGGCAAAGAAGGAATGTGTAAGTTGGCAAGAGCTTATTGGTGCGCCCCAGGATTTTCTTCCCATGCGGGTAAAAGAGCGATGACATGTCTCACCTGCTTGAGGAAGAATATCGGAAAGGCAATACCAACAGAGCCATCCCATATCCCTCCTACAGATGGTCCTTTCCAGGTAATACAAATTGATTTCATACAATTGCCACCTTGTAGAAATTTAAAATATGTATTGGTTTGTATTGACGTGTTCTCAAATTGGGTTGAAGCATTTCCCGCGGCCACAAATACCGCTGTGTTTACTGCAAAGAAAATTGTGCAGGAATTTGTGTGTAGGTACGGTATCCCTAGAATCATTGAGAGTGATAGGGGAACCCATTTTACAGGTGAAGTTTTTCAAGCAATGTGTAAGTTGATGGGAATTAATAGTAAGCTGCACACTCCGTACCGCCCCCAGGCGAGTGCGAAAGTGGAAAGAGTAAACAGCACTGTTAAAAACAAATTAAGCAAGGTAATGGCTGAAACAGGATTGTTGTGGCCCGAAGCTTTGCCAATCGTATTATACAGCATCAGAACCACTCCCAGGTCCCCTCTTAATCTGTCTCCTTTTGAAATTCTGTTTGGTCGACAACCCCATGTTATGATTAACCCCCAGGATGATTTGAAATGTAACAATGAAGTCACTGTAAAGTATTTGGTTAAAATGAGCAAGCAATTGAGGAATCAGAATGATAATCTAAAGTTGGTGATTCCTGATTTACCAGACAGTAATTGTCATGACATTGAACCTGGGGATTATGTAATGATACGGAATTTTCTACGCTCAGGTTGCCTTATTGACAGATGGGAAGGACCATATCAAGTCTTATTGACCAGCACGACAGCATTGAAGGTTGCCGAGAGAGAGACTTGGGTCCATTCGTCTCATTGTAAAAAGGTTGCTGACCCAGAGAGGTCCCGTGATAAAGAACAGACGGTAGAGGTTGTATCACTAGAGTGTCTGTTCCGGGAAGGTTGAGACGACACCTGAGCGCTGAGAATAATAAGACCAAAGGGGTTTGTCGAGCCAGATTTCTTTTTCCCTTTTGTTATTTTCTCCAGTTCCCATCTCCCTCCTATTCTCCTCCCCCCCTTCTTATTTTTCCCCTTTTCCTCCTATAAGATGGACTTGCCCCAAGAGACTGTGATCCGGATTTTCCTGTTGACCATGATGTTGACCAGAGCAGTCTGTTTCGGTGAGAGTACCATGGAGGTCGAGAAAGGATCTGGAATGGGTTCTGATGACCAGGATGGAGGCGTAGTTTTCCAAGAGCAACATAACCACCGAGTAAAGGCGAGTATCAGAAAACGATCTGGTAGCATTGACAATAGAAGGAATTGTGAAGGATTGTCAGCTGAAGAGAACTGCATCTGTAGGCATTGTGACAATATAGTTGAGGATGGGTGTATCAAGAAATGTCAGTCCAGTTTTAATGTCCACATGGACCGGCATCCATTGAGTGACTATCACTCCTTAGTGGGTAAAGTGTTAAATCAGACAGACTGTTGGGTATGCTCTCAAGTACCTCAAGGTCATAGCAAATCAGGACTAGTACCATTCCCTTTAACTGTAGGAGAGGTACTTGAGTTAAGTGGTAGGAGGCCGGTGGACAAGAGGTTTAATATCTCTAGTCCTCCTAGTTTGAAGCTCCACCAGTATCATGTGGATAAGTCCTTAGTATGCTTTAACATTTCCAATCCCCGAAAGCCTGGAAATTGGGAAGTGTCATGGAGTAATCAAACCATGACATTTTCATATAGAGCCTATAGAATGCCCATAGACACAGAGCTTATACGCCAGATAGCCAACAGTGGAAAATATTTCCGGTATAGGTACACTCTAGGAAGTAGGACCATGCGAGTTGGAGAAGTATCACCAGGATACTGTGCACATATCGTACAAACTGATACGTGTACTAGACAGATGGGAGAGTTAGGGTTAGGAGATTTCACATGGAAAATTTGTAACATGGTAATGTCATACTCCGTCCCATATGTTCTCCCCGATGATGCATATTTCATATGCGGGAGGAAGGCGTATAAGTGGCTTGCCCCAAACTCAGAGGGATTGTGTTACATTGGAAAAGTACTGCCTGAAGTAATGACTGTATCCCATAACAAAATGAAAGACATTCACCGCGGTGCCCAAGCTCCTTATACTCACACTCATTACGAGCACGTCGTTAAACGGCACCTGTTAGAGAGGACAGAGCATCCGGCCTCTGATCTGATCCATGAATCCACCGGGATTCAATTCTTACTCGCGTTAGATATCACTCGTACCGCCAGAGGAGTGATAAATTATAAATATATATCTGCGCTAGCGAACTTGTTAGACAATATCACCGAAATGTATGACGACACGTTCAGGTACACTGGGAAAGAGTTACAAGCCTACAAAACAGAGCTGGTTCAGCATAGGATGATTCTCAATTATCTCACAGCAATGACAGGCGGGTATTGTGTTACCCTAGCAACTCAGTATGGTGTAAAGTGCTGCACGTATATTACAAACAGCACTGAGGACCCGGCCGAGGTTATAGACCAAAAGATGGATGACATTTTGCAATTAAAGTGGGAGTTTCGAAGGAAACACAATCTCACACTCGCTGCTGTGGGTAATGAGCTGACCAGTTGGGTGTCATGGTTGAACCCACGAAATTGGTTCTCTGGTTTAGGAGAATGGACCCAAGGTATTATAATGGACGTAGGGAAATTTCTCTTGTGTATTCTGGGAGTCGTCATATTGGTTGGCCTGATATTTAGATGCGTTCGGGCTTTAACGAAGTGTAAAGGTAGTACTAGAGTGATGAGTCTGAGGAGTGAAGGCACTGTAATAACAACAACTAATTTGATTTATGACCCAACGATAGAGACAATGTTGTGATGAAAATGTGATTCCACGGTCCGTTTCTTTCACCCGTTTCTCCTTTGTTTTCCTCCAAGGTACAAAGACATCCGCTTGGAAGAAGAATTTGACAACCTCTTTTATACAGACCATTGATGAACTATGCTACTAGCCCCCAATATCCCTAGTGACTTTAACTTTTTACGATAGCCCAATACTTTAGAGACTGTAAATTTATGGACAATGGAACAGCTTTTGCTCGCTATTTATAGCAAAAGCACCGAGAGACATCAGACAAGACATCAGACAAGACCTCAATCGGCGACTGTTTATTTAAACTCACATAGTTTACGACTGCATTTATAACGAGTGTTTCTTATCTTCATCTCTACAACCTCCAGGTAGTATCTCACATAGTCGACAGGTGATTCTCACATAGTAGCACTCACATGTTCCCCCCCTTCATGTATCATCAACTAAATGTGCTCCCCCATTTGTTGCAACCAAAAGCCGAAAAGAGCTCGGTAGAGTTTGACAGCCCATCCACAGACCCTTGGTAAGGGATAAGAAGGATTCAATGTATACTTCGCAATACCTCGAAGCTTGATTTAAAACACGTACGGCACGATGATACATGACCCCTCAAACATGGATTTCATACACATATGCTTTTACTGTCTCACTAGGTCATACTTTTCCCACCTTCTCCTCTCCTCCCTTACCCAATCATAAAAAGGTGTTTACATGATGGCATATATTTTTCTGTTTTGTTTAGGAAGTGGCAGTTATTGGTGACTGTCAAAGGGTGGACTGTCAAAGTCGAAAAATATCGTTATTCTCATGCCTTGTACTAACCCCATGCGCTTGCCCGCTGCACGTGCACATTCTCTCCCGTGCGTGCGCATATTCGCAGTTGCGTGACGGCGCCCCCACGGACATGCGCTCAAGCACGTGGTATGTGCATTTACGGTAGAGTTTGTGTGCGTCTGGCGGGCGACTCAATTGTTACATAGTTAATCCAAATAGTGTATTTTATAGGTTATGGTCTCCTTAATAATATCAGTAAGTTTGTTTAGTGTAACTGGTTCATGGACAGAGAGATCCCTCTTTACATGATACGAAGGGTCAGACAGGTTTTGAGCAGTGTTGTTTAGTATGCAACGGTAGAGTATATTATTAGTAACATTCCGGTGTTGGTTTGAAAGAGATTAATCGCTCTTGCGAATAGTTATGGTGATAAGAAGTTTATGGACATTTACTGTATTTGCAATTCATTATCCATGCGGCGGGAATCCTGAGATTCCCTCCCACCTGAGCAGTATGAAATAGTCGCAGCCCACCTGTTTGAATCAACCTATGACCTTTTGTTATAATGTGAAGACAGATTCCTGTGTCCAATGAACAATGAGATTGT
Organism: Pseudophryne corroboree; assembly: GCF_028390025.1. NCBI lineage: Eukaryota > Metazoa > Chordata > Amphibia > Anura > Myobatrachidae > Pseudophryne > Pseudophryne corroboree. The sequence continues at coordinate 176,529,268 of NC_086453.1, read as the reverse complement.
AGGCCCCTTTGTAGTGTACTGTATGCAGTGTATATAAGGCAGCCAGTCTGGGCCAGCTAAGTCTACTCTCCACAAAAGGTTTTCATCACTGACTAACTTGAGAGCTGGTGACCAGGACTGCGCAGCGATCATTCCCCAGTGTGTAAGTTTTTCTCTGTAACCAACTTGTTCTCTGTTTGTATTTGCCATACTCTCTCTCTCTCTGTTATTGTTAAACTGTTGTATATTGTATAATTTCTGTTATTTCTGTTTAGGTGTTTATGTTAGTGCTGTAGTGTATAAGATGTAATTGTTTTCCCCTTTTACATACTAAAATCTCGTTAGTAAAGGTTTTGGAACCTTACAAGGTATTGTGTGTTTATCATTACATTTCTAAGGGTATTCGGAGCATCTCAACCGCTCAAGCAGCTTTTGTATAATAGAGGTTAATCAGCGTTACATTGTGTTGCATACAAGGTTTACTGTGTGTCATTCTGTGAGCGTCTGCACCGCTGGTGTTCCTCTTGTGGGCACAGCGTCCGCTACGCTAGTAGCGTAGCATTACGGTACTCGGACCGCCTATAGCGTGCTCGATACCCAGCGTAAGCCGCGAGCGAACGTGCCGCTCGTGCGTCTCGACCACGGCCTAGCGTCTGCTACGCTAAGTGCGTACCCTTACGGTACCCCGTACTCCCATTGCGTAATGAGTCTCTTACCAATAGTGAATGTTATAAGATAAATAATTAGCTTTATCATATATATTGTAAACGCCTGCACCTCTTATTACCATGTGCCATGAATGTGCGCTATACATAGCAAAACACTGCATCCCATAAGAGAAAACAATACACCCACACATTATCTGAGTTCCAAAGCTCATTGATGTATATATATATTTGTTATTAAAAGGATATGGATTCAAAATATATTACAATGTACAGTATACCTATAGTTACATGGATACAATAGCACAGTAATCAGTTAATACAAAATACATACAGTTACAGTTACAGGCCAGCATACAATACCATTCCCTGAATGCATCTTATATCTCTCTCTCTCTGTAAAATCATGCAGGATCTGGTCTAAAAGCAACTCCATCATCCTCTGGTACAAAACAGCAACTGGCTTCCTGTGTGATCAGCAATGTGTTATCTAGTTTGGGGGAGGGAACTTTCTCATTCATGATGAGTCACTAGTCTGTGTATATGCTAAACAGGTTCAGCCAAATCAGACATCAAAAGGGGCTGGCATGAGCTTCCTGTCCACTACCTGTATGGAATATCTATTGTTCTAATAAAAGTGATTTTAGCTTTTATACATTTAATCATAATTCCTTGTTGCAATGTCCTACAACTTAATAACAAGTATCAAATGAATCTACACATTAATCTGGTTGATTTAATAGTAAATATGACAGGTCTATCTTGCTTCGTTCAAATAATACACATACATGACATTACTTCATTATATAATTTTAAATCAAAATGATGTCTGGCGCTTGATATTATTATAATTATGTACTGCATGAAATAAGTGTCGACTCCATCTCTGTGGCATGTCCGTGTAAATGCGTGTGTTACCATATATTGCTGTGCTCGCTGCGCGTATTTGCAAGTATAGCGACTCATAATGTGTGTAGTTTGTATGTTCTTTTTATGTAATATTTTTGACTTCGACAGTTGCATCCCACTACCTGTGATCTGGACCCTGCCTCAACCAAGATTCTAAAAGAGTATATTATAAATAATCAGGTACCATGTCATGGTCTACCACTGTTATACAGATGATACACAACTGTACCTGTTCTTTGCTCCAGGTACTGAGAACCGAATAACAACCCTAAATGGCTGAGCTCCAGGAATGGATGAGTGCTAGTTGACTGTGACTGAATCCTGTTAAAACAGAGGTCCTTATGATAGGACCTCAACATCAAAGGACAAGACTGCAGCATAGCCCACCAACTGGATTTACTCTTGAGGGTCAGATTACAAAACACTGATCATGTACAGAATCTTGGAATTGTCCTGGATGGTGGCCTGTCACTTAAACATCAGATACCCACAATTAAATTGTCATTCTTTTATCTGAGTAACATATCCATAATCAAGCACTTAATTCCCTCTGAAGATCTGCCAAAAGTCATACATGCATTTGTATCATCTCGATTAGACTACTGCAATGCCCTCTACCTTGGTCTCTCAGCAAAATAATTGCACCACTTACAGCTGGTACAAAACTCAGCTGACAGGCTGTTAATCAACCAGCCCTGTCCCAGCCACATAACACTCATTCTCTACTCTCATTTTCAAGATTGACTTACAGACTTACAAAGCCCTACATGACCAGGGCCCAAGGTACCTGAAACAGCTTCTGATTCCATACTGATGAAGGACTTTTAGCAGTACCTAGAATCTCCAACTCTATTGAACTCGCTTCCCCGTGCAGTTTGAGAGGCCTCACTCTAGATTCCTTCAAAAATAGACTCAAGACTCTCCTGTGTACTCAACAGTTTCCTTCATGTCCCTTTAGTATCTTCATGCAGTTTATGAAAAGCTTTTCTGTACTTCATTGTTTCTGTACTGTATTATGTTCATTCTTTATGTTAAGTGCTTTGAGTCCTATTGGAGAAAGAGCGCCATATAAATAAAACTACTATTATTATTACTTTATTGTTGGGGGCTGGACGGCCTCCGATGATGAATGGGCCCCATAGAATCTCCTGCCATTTCATACAGTCTCAGGCAATCGAAACCTCAACTATAGCACACTAAACAGACCCATACCATCAATGACATTTCACTACAATACGGCTACCTTCAATATCAATGTAATCTTTAATTTTACAAAGCTAATCTAGTACTTGAGTCAGTAATCAAATATCCACCCAGTCCGCTAAACCTTTTCAACGCACTGCAACCTTTAACTTGATTCTCTCTGTACAATCCACTAATACTTGACAATCAAATCTACTTCACTTATCCAATATCCAGTACAACCTCTAATCTGCTGCTCCTTCACTTTCTTTTCCCCGTTTGTCTCCCCCTACTTCCATATACTGTAGGTGTTGCAGTACTATCTAAAGCTCACATCCAGTCTCTCACAGTCATGTTATCCCATCTTCAAAATATTGCTGTAATCTATATTACCAAAAACAAAGCCAAAACATTTATTTACTTCCCTCCATGAATATTGCCTCACTGCAACTTTCTCCTATGTGGCATTACTCTTACCTTATCTATTACAGTTTCTGTATGTCCTTTTTGCAGCAGTACCGTGTTTACTCTCTCATCTCTCCATATCAGATGCATCATGCTGTGAGTCCCTACACTGGTTTGTTATAGCCTCCATGTGGAATACATATGATTTCGGATGGGATGCCAGCGGTCATATGACTGACACCGGCATCCCGAAACAGAGAATCCCGACAGGGGTCAGGTACGTATGCTTTCCCTCTTCCCCACCCCCCCCCAACCCTAAATCTACCCCCCCCTTCCCACAGCCAAACCCTAACCCTCCCTGATGGTGCCTAAACCGTCCTTCCAGCAGCCTAAACATAACCATCCCTTCCCAGCAGCCTAAAACTAACCCTCCCCGGTGGGCCGAAACCTAACCTCCCTTTCTCGCAACCTAACCCTTACCGTCGCTTCCCTGCAGCCTAAACTTAATCCTCCCCCTGTAACCTAACCCTCCCCCTGCAAACTAGAACTAACCCTCCCCACCCCCTACACAGCTTACCAATGAGGACTCCTGGTGGAGGTCGATCGGGATTCCAGCATTTGGGTTCCCAGTGCCAGCATTTCGATCCATGATGGGATGCCGGCGTCGGATTCTGACTGCCAGGATGTTGAATGCTGGTATCTTGAACGGATTCCCTCCATGCAAATGACTCTCTGTCATCTACACAGTACTCAGAACTAGCCCCTCACACACCTCAAACTTCATCTCAGAATACTCTCCCCAATTTCTCCTAGAGTTACCTCTTAGCTGTGCCCCTCCTCTCTGACTACAGGACCATATCGGATCAGACCCTCCACCAGCCATATACCTACACTTCCTTCATTAGAGCCTTCCCTATGAAAATATTTATGTATGTGCACCACCAGAACTGTGTCATTTTGCAACTTGTCTCAGCCATGCCCTTTCCCAATAGATTGTAAGCTTTTTCACAAGTCCTCGCTATCCTTTATTTTCATGTGTTTATTTTGGTCACCTTGTATATCCCTTCTTGATGTATGCTCTGTTGTCCCAACATCCAGAGGTACGGAGCACCTTATAAATCAATATTATTATTAATAATAATAATAATAACAATAATAATTCAAGGAAATCAGAGGCTCTAGGGACAGTTTCTCTGCATTACTCTATGTTACCTTGTTAAGTACCATACTGTGATCAGTAGATTAAACAGAATGAGACTACACTTAACTATGGTTCATTCCCAAACTGCGGGCTGCACCTATATTGCACAGTTTTCACCATGAATGAACAACACATAATATTCCACTATCTACTTAATGATTCTTAAGGAGGAAGACCAACATGAGACAAGTAATTAATTTTAACACATCTCACATGCTTTAACTTATAACATAGTGCCCATTTGTTTACTGGGTAGTGTACTGTTAGTCACAGCCTTAATTGCTCCCTTGCCTTGAAGTGGGTTCAGCCTGAGATCAAGTCTATTAATATTTATTAAACATGAAAAATGTTATTAGGCAGCAGTGCCACTTCACAGAACCTCATTCTTCCATAGAATACAGAGACTTCTTACCCTCCAACAGTCTGTAGTGCTGCACACAATGAAAGATACAAAGGAGAGGATCCCTAAGACAAGACTCAGGACCTCCACCGATGAGTTGCCCATTCCACATTAGTCAGTGACTGTGCCCGTCTAGGGGGAAAAAAACATCTGAGGAATAACAGAATGAAAAGCTGGAAAATACAGCTCAGTGGCAATTAAGTCATGCTGTGCTTGGCTGTTCTGCGTTCATTAGAGGTTCCCAGAAAAGAATGTACGGCTTTAATCTGTATGTCTGGAAAGTGCTGATATGTCAGTTGTGTGCTGATTATTAAACAGCTCAGTGCTGTGAGATTGTAAGCAATAAGCAGTACAGCCAATGCTCCAATGCTTATAAAAGGGAAATCAACCTACCTTTATGTTGCTTGTTAAACTGATATGTATTATGCCCTATGAAATTAAGTCTCTGCATTGCATGCTAGTCACCAGAATGGGCTTTATTTTGTTTACTATTTGCTAGAATATGATTTGTGCATTGTATGTTATTAGCTAACAAGATGCTAATCAATTTCCTTACAGGCTATGGTGGTCATTCCGAGTTTTTCCGCTTGTTGCCGTTTTTCGCAACGGAGCAATTAGGTGGAAAATGTGCATGCGCATGGTATGCATCGCGCATGCGCTAAGTACTTTCACACAAAACTTAGCAGATTTACACAAGGCCGACCGACGTTTTTTCATCGCTAGAGGGATCGTAGTGTGATTGACAGGAAGTGGGTGTTTCTGGGCGGAAACTGGCCGTTTTCAGGGAGTGTGCTGAAAGAACGCAGGCATGCCAGGTGAAAACGCAGGAGTGGCTGCAGAAACGGGGGAGTGGCTGGCCGAACGCAGGGCGTGTTTGTGACGTCAAACCAGGAACTAAACAGACTGAGCTGATCGCAATCTAGGAGTAGATCTGGAGCTACTCAGAAACTGCTGCAAATTATTTAGTAGCAGTTCTGCTAATCTTTCATTCGCACTTCTGCTAAACTAAGATACACTCCCAGTGGGTGGCGGCTTAGCATTTGCAATGCTGCTAAAAGCAGCTAGCGAGCGAACAACTCGGAATGAGGGCCTATGGGCCTGATTTAGAGATGTATGCATACTGAAGTTATATGTCATACTTGCCTACTTTTGAAAAAGAATTTCAGGGACATTGTAAAAGTAACTCTTATTAGCGTTTATGTGTACTGCTACACAGGGCCGATGCTAGGGTGTTCGGCGCCCCCCTGCAAACTATAAATTTGCACCCTCCCATACTTTACAAAGGGACAGCGCACGTCGAAAAAGGGATGTGGTCTCACAAGGAAGGGACATGGCCATACAATTGTACCCCCATTTAAAACGCCCCCAGTAGTGGCGCTGCTTACACATAACACCGCAGTTGTAGCACAGCTTACACATAATGCCATGGTAGTTGCGCCGCTTACACATAATGACCCCAGTAGTAGAGCCGCTTACACATAACGACCCCAGTAGTAGCACCACTTACACATAATGACCCCAGTAGTAGCGCCGCTTAAACATAATGACCCCAGTAGTAGCGCCGTTTACACATAATAAACTCAGTAGTAGTGCAGCTTGCACGTAACACCCCAGTAGTAGCGCAGTTTACACGTAACGCCCCAGTAGTAGCGTAGCTTACACATAATGCCCCAGTAGTAGCGTAGCTTACATGTAACATCCCAGTAGTAGCGCAGCTTACACGTAACACCCCAGTAGTAATGCAGCTTACACGTAACGCCCCAGTAGTAATGCCCCAGTAGTAGCACAGCTTGCATGTAATGCCCCAGCAGTAGCGCCCCAGTAGTAGCGCATCTTGCACGTAATGCCCCAGTAGTAGCGCAGCTTACATGTAACGCCCCAGTAGTAATGCCCCAGTAGTAGCACAGCTTACACGTAACACCCCAGTAGTAGGGCAGCTTACATGTAATGCCCACAGAAGTGCCATTTATTCACACACACCCCTCCCCTGCACACATACACATACATAAATATACACACACACACATACACAGACTTTCTCTGTGCGAATCACGTCATCGGATCCCCTCGGACCGCCCACTTGTTCTCTGCTATGGGTGGCTGAGGAGGGTCATGGAGGGGCAGCATGGAAAGCGGGAGGCTTGCCCACCTTTCCGGGGGGCCAGGAGGGCCACCCAATTTTCGGGAGCCTCCAGGCCATTCCGGGAGGGTAGGCAAGTATGATTCATTTGAATATTATGTTTTACAAAAGGTTCCATATAATAGTGGCCATGAGAAACCTTATTTAAAATGCATGTAGCCATAGGGATCAAATGTGCCTTATAACCAATGCAGGGAAATGGCACTGATGATCCATTTGAATGTATGTATCTCTGATTTCTTTCTTTTTTTCCAAGAACTTAACAGCTGCGTAATGGGGGTAAGGTGCAATCAGGTAGATTGCTGGTCCATTCAGGGAGTCAGGGAGATTACTGCTATTTCAGGGAGTCTCCTGCAGAATGAGGGAGGGTAGGCAACTATGTTAACATCTCTGATGTTATGTGTACTGCACATGTGCAAAATGGTTTGTGATAACCCCCTCTTGGGGTACCTCTTCTGCTAGTTTAAACCAACTGCAGCCAGACACTGTAAGGATTAAAACCCTTTTCATCTGGTTGCTAAGCAACCATGGCACCCAGGAGAAAAATGTATATAGCACTGGGACCCTGGGCTTTTCAGCAGGATTCCTGGCAGAGCGGGAAGCTGGGGGCGCTCTGATTGGCCGTGGTGTGTGTGGAGAGAAGCAGTGGTGTGCGGTGAGGTCAGTGGCTGGTGAGGTACTGTGCCCGCTGAGTCAGTGCCCGCTGCCACCACTGTCCTTGCATGCACCAAAGTCACACATGCTCCTGGAAAAGTGTGCGTAGTCTTGCAATGAGGGTGTGGCCTCACAACAAGGGGCATGGCCTCAATGGGAATGCTGTATCCATGTGATCAGGACAGGGTGATGCCTTGGAAAGGCAGTGGGTGACAGGAGAGAGATGGTGATGGGGAGACAGTGATGCAGAGGAGATTCAGTGGGTGACAGGGAGAGGATGACGGAGAGACGGTGACAGGTAAAGGGTGACAGAGAGAGGCAGTGGGTGACAGGGAGAGGGTGACACCAGGGAGAGGATGACAGGAAGAGGGTAACACCAGGGAGAGTTTTACAGCAGTAGGTATAAGGGAGAGGGTGATACCAGGGAGCTGGTAACAGGAAGAGGGTGACGCCAGAGAGATGGTGACAAGAAGAGGGTGATGTCAGTTAAAGGATGACAGCAGTAGGTGACAGGGATAGGGTGATGCCACGGAGCTGGTGACAGGAAGAGGGTAACATGGAGAGGGTGCCAGCTGTCGGTGCCAGCTGTAGGTAAAAGGAAGAGGGTGACACCAGAGAGAGGGTGACGCCAGGGAGAGGGTGATGCCAGGGAAAGGGTGACAGGAAGAGGGTGATGACAGGGAAAGGGTGACAGGAAGAGGGTGATGCCAGGTAGAGGGAGACAGCAGTGGGTGACAGAAGAGGGTGAAAGGGATAGGGTGATACTAAGGAGAGCATGTTGGCAGTACAGCATAGAACATAAGCAGTACAGCCCGGTCCCCGATGAGCTTAGCCCATGTCAAAGTAAAGTACCCGCCACTCTCCCCTGCAAATCCTAGCCAGCCCCCGCCACCACCGGTAACAGTCGGAGAGAGGAAACAACAAACCTGGTCCCTGTGGCGGGGCTGCTCATCCTTCAGTACTTCCTAGCTCCACCTGTACAGGGCCGCAGGCTGCTGGGGTTACTACTCTATTATCAGGGCTCCAGGTGTTGCTGGGAGCAGGGCCGGTGCACAGTGGCACTGCACCCCAGGCTACATTTTAGCCTACCACCCATCCTCCCTCAAAAACCTGCACAATTGACTTTTGTGAAAAGCTGGTGAGTAGACTCTAGGGCAGCACCAGAGTCTACTCACTTGCACCACCGGCTAGAGAGATGGGGGCCTGGGTGCAGATGACACACAGACCCCCTCCTTGCTGAATATACCTTTGTGTGGGATCGGTATGGGATTCCATTGCATGGGATGCCGAATGTCAGTAGCCAGAATGCCGGCAGAGGGGGGGCAAGCGCAACAAAGCCCTCCGCGCTCACCACGTTGCCGGCTCAGTGTTGAGTCTCATTCGCCGCAGGTTCTAGTCTCCCTCTATGGATGTCATGGACACACACAGAGGGGGAATCACTTACCTCGCCGGTATTCCAGTGGCGGTATGTTGGGATCCCGGTGTCTGTATTGAGACAGCTGAGATCCCGACAATCGTTTTTTTAACCGCATACCGTGTGTGTGTGTGTGTGTGTGTGTGTGTGTGTGTGTGTGTGTGTGTGTGTGTAAAAAAGAATAAAAAAATCCATGTGCTCTGTATGTACAGTACATAGACAACAATAATACATACACTTCCTCAACTTTCACAAAACATTACTACCCCACACACACACACACACACACACACACATTACACCATCTTCAAGTAACTTCAGCATACTATAATACAAGATAGTACACAATCCCATAACAGTGATACAACCCCCACCCCACACATTACTATTTACCAACCCACTCCCTTAGATAATACTAACACAACACCCCTAGATAATATTTATATATACCCCAACCCACATGTATAAAAAACACACACCCATCCCCCACAGATACTTACTTTTGACTGTGGGAGGTTGCAGTCACTGTCTATATACTGTATTGCCTGGTTCACCCCACGGAGCTGGCTGGGAAGGAATCAGATCTTCCCAACAAGAGCAGGAAAGGGGCGTGATCTCTGCCGTGAGGGGGCGGAGCCTCAGGAGGGTATTGAGACGGTACATACAGATGCAGGAGACTGGTGGCTGGTCCCGGGGGAGGGAGCAGCCATACAAATAGGGTAGGGACGGGCATCGGGCACTGCTGCTGCTGGCTATGCTGCAGCAGACATGTCAGACTGTGACATGTCTGCATTCCCGGCCAGACAGCAGCTGAAAGGGGTGAGTACAGCGGCTGCAGCTTACAGCATCCATCGCCGCTGCACATATTCAGTAAAATAAGGGAGGGGAGGGGCGGGGGCGGGCATATGTAAATAATAATAATTTGTCTTTGCTCCCTCGATTTCAGCGAAGCCACTGCCCAACTGTATCTGCATGTGAGAGGGGCGTGCTGAAAGCGGCACTTCCGTTAGGTGCCGCTTCAGCTGCTTATTTTAATGGTCTTTCATTGCCGAACGCTTGGCCCCGCCCACCGCTTCCTGCCCTTTACACTGTCAGCGGGAGGCACTGTGAGTGGTGCCTCCTAAACAATTTAACTCAGTTTTAAAGCCGATAAAAATTATTACAATAATACAAAGGTTAAAGCAGATACTTATGACACAGAATATGTGTCATAAGTATCTTCTTTGTATTATTTTTTAACAGTAATGACAGGGGAGGCACTGCCTCCCCTGCCTCCCCTGACTGCACGTCCCTGGAGAGAAGCAGGAAGGAGGGCTGCAAAGAGCTGAGAGGAGCATGGCAGTGAAGCAGGACACAGTGTGTGTGTGTGTGTGTGTGTGTGTGTGTGTGTGTGTGTGTGTGTGTGTGTGTGTGTGTGTGTGTGTGTGTGTGTGTGTGTGTGTGTGTGTGTGTGTGTGTGGAGCTGTGTGCGGAAGTCCGGAGGCACGCTGCGCTGGGAGAGACTGGGCACTGGGAGAAGGCTGTCACCCTGCAAAACAGCAGTGAGGAGAAGTGACCGGCAGGAGCTGGCAACAGCAGCAGATAATACAGGTACTTAACCTCACCCCAGACAGTCCCCCACCTATGGGCACCCAGGCCAACAGAGATCACCCTACCAACTTTCAACGTCACTGCCCCCTTTGGGATAGCAGGACTCTATGTACAAGGAGAGGGACACGTGTGATTTATTTGGGCCTGCCAGCCACTTTACCAGAGTGCCTTAAGGGATAGGGTTGTGTGAAACGCTCTGCTTCCCTTTACCACTTCAATTGAAAGGAAAACACGAGCAGTACCATTTATCCCTTGCCTGTTTGGACTGCAACGCTGTGTGTGTGTGCCAGGATTGTGTCATTTGCTCTGCATCCCACTGTATGCTAACATCAGTTCAACTCCACAACGCCCTCTATTAGAAGCTCATTGCTACACTGTGGTATGACTTACTCCGCAGCGCCCTCTATTAGAAGCTCATTGCTACACTGTGCTATGACTTACTCCACAGCGCCCTCTATTAGAAGCTCATTGCTACACTGTGCTATGACTTACTCCACAGCGCCCTCTATTAGAAGCTCATTGCTACACTGTGCTATGACTTACTCCACAGCGCCCTCTATTAGAAGCTAATTGCTACACTGTGCTATGACTTTCTCCACAGCGCCCTCTATTAGAAGCTTGTTGCTACACTGTGCTATTACTTACTCCACAGCGCCCTCTATTGGAAGCTCATTGCTACACTGTGCTATTATTGACTCTACAGCACCCTCTATTGAAAGCTGGTGTGAGGGATCGCTAGTAAGCATTTCACCGCATTATCTTTGGGATTACAAATACTGGGACCAGTACCAACTCATGTTGCAACGTCCTTTGAGAGACATCGAGATATGTGGGGACTTTTGTTAACAGGTTAGACTGAACCTAATAAACCTAACGCCATCTTGTGGACATTTCAGTTTTCACATGGTTGATAGGAAAGGAAGGTTATCCTTTATTTGTGCATTTACATGGTAAATATCTAAGATGCTGACATATTACTTGAATGTTACTATTGTTGTTTGATTATGCTGCCAAGTACCTTATTGAAACATTATACAGTACAGCTATGATTAAGGTTGTTATAAGATGTGATATTACTTAACTTTTACAGTGATTTGTTATACATTTGATTGGGTATAGCCCCGGTTCAGTCACAGTAGTGACCCATTGATTACGGCACAATAAATTATCAACACCGCCATTTTGTGTATTACTCCATTTGTTGGGTTCTCCTTGGGGTGTCCATCCTTCTGCCACAGGCTCCTGCGGAAGAAGCCGCAAGAGGTCCTGAACCAGCAAGCGTCATCTGGAAACACAGGTTCAACACTACACCATCACAGGAGCTGAAATTACAGGTTCATGCATTATCGGATGCAGTTCTCCCTAAGACGCAGCCTGATTGACAGGCTGCGGCCATTTGGGGGTGGGGAGGGGGCCATGGCGAGATGCATTTTCCCAAAACAGAGGTGCATCATCTCCATTTTGTGGGAGGGCTGAGGCCAGTGTCTACGTCTTCCATCTCAGATTTACTGGCCTCTGCAACGTGAATTCCACAACCATCCTGAGTAACCATGGTTTACTCAGATAGCCAATGTTCACACAAAGTGATCCGATGCTGCATCTTTAGATGCAGCAGCAGATCAAACAAGCATGCAGAAGACAATTAACACAGCATTAGCACATTTTGTACAGCAGCTGCATCCTAAGATGCAGCTGCTGTGCTTACTCTGTCCATCTCTGAATCAGACCCTATGTTCACTACAGGATCCAATGGGGGGGACAGCAGAAAAATATACTTTGCTGACAGTCCATTTGTTTTACTTTTATTTTAATTAGGAAAGTTTTAGTGTATCTGTTCCTAGCTTCTCCCTTAATTAAGTCTCACCTGATATTAAGTGCAAAGACACCCATTTCTTTTTCTTTTACTACACCTGCCATTTCTAGATGCTCCAAAAACTACTCATTGGTATAATTTTATCATAGGGGTGGCCAATCAGTGGTCCTGTATCGATCTTTTGGATCAATATGGAATCCGCATCTGTGCATTTAATACAGAGACTAATCATGAAAATAATATTGATATTCTCCAGAAAAGGTCACGCATGTGCAGTTAAAAAGGTGGAAAAAAGAAAGAGTCAAATTGCACAGTGGTAAACGAGATGCTGAGGAACAGGTAAGAACATCGCTGCCAGCGATCGGGTCGGAATGACCCCTATATTGGGCCAGAAGATTGATTTTTTTTTTTTTTTTTTTTGAGAAAGAGATCGTTTTTCAATGTTCATCCCCATTTTAAAGTTTTTGTTCATCCATTAGCTAACTATATTATGTAATGATCACTTTTCTTTATTCTGATTCAACATTTCCTTACTTAGCTATCAATTTTATTGCAAGATGAAGTTATTATTTGTTACTTTACCATCAATACAGTCAGTAATTATTTACTTCAAAATGAATTAATAGCTTAACTTACAGTTAGAAGAAATCTGTTGGTAAATATTACCGAAACCACCATGAAGCACGTAAAGTACCATTCTCTTTTAACTGAAACTCAGTGTCAGACTGGGAATAAAGAGCCCTCCGCACACTTAAAAAAACAATAATATTCAGGAGCTGATATGAAAGAATGGTGATAATTCAATAGTTTTGGACCAACTGCTGCTTCACTGAGGATTACTGAACCTTCCCAATGCAGAAAACTAAATAGACAAAAATTGAAGCGCTGCTAGTCCAAAATATAATTAAAAAAAAAACAACAACATTTATTCACAAATACATATAATACACATGGCCAGTGTTTAAACATCCTCTATATATTATAAAACAGTCATTTTATAAAAGACCACATAAAAAATCATTCAATTATATTAATCTAGCAACTACTGATTTAACAATATAGCTATATTTAATTAGTTAGTTGCCATATAAGGATTATAAACCAGCTGTTAGTTAGTCCATTATCCAGACCACTTTAATGATCCATTTAATATATGTAGTGAATAAATAGGCTTCCATTGAAATGAAAAATATCCACATGTATTTTGTGCAACAGAGTAGTTGATATGTTGATATTTTATATGATCTACAGACAAAATATAACTGGATAGTTCATGCACCACTCAATCCACCTTTAAGATGCCAGAGCACTCACAATGTTTAGTGACTCGTGTCGCCTCTAGTGTGAACGCACCAAACCCGGATTTTAGACTGAGGTTTTAAGAAAACTTTCTCATTGGCTGTTTAGTGTGCCTGCAGATGACATCAACTGCAGTTGCCTGAACCACATGACTAGGGTGCTCATGGAGCTAGTGGCGGCTGCACCCCAAGCACCAGCAGCGGCAGTGGGCCAGCATCAGCAGCCGTGGGCCAGCACCAGCATCAGTGGGCCAGCAACAACAACAGCACAGGTGGGCCAGCATCAGTGGCCACCAGCAGCACAGGTGGGCCAATACCAGCTGCAGCCAAGGGCCAGCATCAGTTGGCTAGCACCAACAGCGGCACAGGTAGGTCAGAACTAGCACCAGTGGCCAGCAGCAGCACTGGTGGGTCAGCACAAGCATCAGTGGGCCAGTAGCAGCAGCATAGGTTAGCCAGCACTGGTGGGCCAGCACTGTTGGCAGACACAGTAGAAGAGAGCATCAGCAGCAGCACTGGTGTGCCAGCACCAGCAGCAGTAAGCCATCACCAGCATTAGTTGGCAGACACAGTAGAAGAGAGCATGTCTCACTGGAGTGACGAGGAGATATGCGAACTCCTTGCAGTGAGGGTAAGGAGGAAATAAAAAAATTACTGGCACTGTAAAAGTTGCTGTAGTCTACACTAACATAGAAAAGATCTTGGTCAGCAAAGGGGTTCCATGAACCCAACAACAAGTCATGAAGAACTTAAAGCACTAAAAGAGCAATTCACCAAAGTCCATGATAACAATAGAAATAAGAGCAGTGAAGGCCAGTTGGAGTGGGCCTCTTATGATCAATGCCAGTGACGTCTGCAGAGGAGGGGCTGCAGGTCAGTTCAAATTTCAAATAGGTGAGCCACACCAACTGTCACCAACTGCCATTTCAAACTGACTTACTGGAATTTGGTGTGCCTCCCCTATTTGAATTTTGAAGTGAGCTGCAGCCCCACCTCTTGAGCTGCCCTTTCTTTAACAGGCTGCATCTACAGAAAACAGCCAAGATCTATCATCATCTTCATCGTAGCCACTGTTTGATGATCCCATCTCAGAACAGATCGAAATTGATTTGTTACTTCATGAAGAAACAATGAATACCTATATCTCTACCGAGATCCCTGAGACACTACCAGAGGCTGCAGAGTCCCAGCAAAAAGAACCATTGGTGAAGTTATGTTCCAACAGTAAGTTTACCTCTGCTCACTTTATTACACACTAGACTCATAAAGGGTTTTATTAGCCTAATAAAATGCTATTCTGAAAACCGTATCTGTTGCAGCGTAAAGCCTAGAGTGCAGGATGGAGGAGGCCTAAAACACAGATCAGCGAACATCACTGTTATTTTATATGTGTCCAATATGCTCATGTCTGCTAATGTATTGTCTTTTTTTCTAGTTTCCACGAAAAATAAAGGGCGGTATTCAAATCATTTCAGCTCACTACCCCCGGGCTAGCGAGGGCACCCGACCCTTTATGCAGCTAAACCTGACTACTATGGGTATAACGGGGATCATTTTAGAAAGGAGATTGGGCGTAATAGATCATTTGAATACCGCCCAAAGTGTCTAAATTTGAGCAAGCTACCCACTCTATGACCAATATCCTCTGTTAGCAGCTCAGTAAAATGGATGCCACAATGCAATTCCAAGAAGATGCAAGGATGGAGCATTTCTTCAAAATGAACGAGTCTTGCAAGATTTCTTTGTGACACAAACAATGTCTATGCATGAGGGCATTCATGAGAGGCAAATGGCGTTTCTATGACAGCTTTTTCCACACACAGGCATACCCTCCTCAAGTCCAACACTCTCTGTAACCCCAACATTCTCCTCAATTCCAACAGCTTCTTCAAGCACAACACTCTCCTCAATTTCAACTGCCTCTTCAAGACCCTAACCTTCCACACTATTCAGAGCTTAATTATATGTATCTGAAAAAGGGGTGCTCTCACTGTTTGCTGTATCTGAAAAAGGGGTGCTCCCTCTGCCTGCTGTTTCTGAAAAAGGGGTGCTCTCTCTGTCCGCTGTATCTGAAAAAGGGGTGCTCTCTGTCTGCTGTATCGGAAAGGGGTGTTCTCTCTGCTGTATCTGAAAAAGGGGTACTCTCTCTGTCTACTGTATCTGAAAAGGGGTGCTCTCTCTGTCTGCTGTATCTGAAAGGGGTGCTCTCTCTGTCTGCTGTATCTGAAAGGGTTGCTCTCTCTGCTGTATCTGAAAAAGGGGTACTCTCTCTGTCTACTGTATCTGAAAAGGGGTGCTCTCTCTGTCTGCTGTATCTGAAAGGGTGCTCTCTCTGTCTGCTGTAACTGAATAAGGGGTGCTCTCTCTGTCTGCTGTATCTAAAAAAAGGGTGCTCTCACTGTCTGTTGTATCTGAAAGGGGTGCTATGTCTGTCTGCTGTATCTCAAAAAGGGGTGTTCTCTCTGTCTGCTGTATCTGAAAAAGGGGTGTTTGCTCTGCCTCCTGTATCTGAAAAAGGGGTGCTCTGTCTGCTGTATCTGAAAGGGGTGATCTTTCTGTCCATCCAGGGGCTTCGTCCCAGTGTAAAATTAAAATAATACAGGCTAAAAACAAAAAGCCCCAAATTATAATTATAAGAAAAAAATTAATAAAAAATATACGTTATGGTAAGAACTTATTGTTGATAACGGTATTTCTCCTAAGTCCACAGGTTCCACAGGATAACAATGGGATATGATGGAGCGACAGTGGATTGGCACCAAACGATCAAAAGCTTTCCGGCCTCCCAGAATGCAACGGGCCCATCCATATATCTCGCCCACTGGCTCAGGCAAAACAGTTGTATTCCAAAACACTAGGCAGGAGCATCATGTAAAGCCCTAATCAGGCGAGAAGAACACACATGCACACCCTTCCGTACAAGAAGGAAGAGGTTAGTAAGTAGAAGCATCCTCAAATCAGGTGCATCAGGGTGGGATCCCTGTGGAACCTGTGGACTTAGGAGAAATACCATTATCAACGGTAAGTTCTTACCATAACATATATTTCTCCGGCAGGGTCCACAGTTTATCCACAGGATAACAATGGGATTTCCCAAAGCAATTTAGTGGTGGGGATGCTCTTGATTGGACAGGAGAACCTTACGCCAGA
The DNA here is from genome assembly GCF_028390025.1 of Pseudophryne corroboree. NCBI lineage: Eukaryota > Metazoa > Chordata > Amphibia > Anura > Myobatrachidae > Pseudophryne > Pseudophryne corroboree. The sequence continues at coordinate 176,512,468 of NC_086453.1, read as the reverse complement.
ATTCAGCGTCATGAGAGGCAAAAGTATTCAAGGCATAATGTCTAATGAATGTGTTAATGGAAGACCATGTGGCTGCCTTACATATCTGTTCTGCTGAAGCACCATGTTGTGCTGCCCATAAAGGACCTACCTAACGAGTAGAGTGAGCAGAGACATTAGCCGGAACAGGGAGATCAGCTTGAGAGTATGCTTCTGATATCGTAATTCGAAGCCATCTTGCCAGCGTCTGTTTAGTAGCAGGCCATCCTCTCTTGTGAAATCCGTAGAGAATAAAGAGAGAATCTGTTTTTCTCTTACGTCCTAGAGGATGCTGGGGACTCCGTAAGGACCATGGGGTATAGACGGGCTCGCAAGAGAGATCGGCACTATAAAGAATTTTAGAATGGGTGTGCACTGGCTCCTCCCTCTATGCCCCTCCTCCAGACCTCTGTTAGATCCTGTGCCCAGAGGAGATTGGGTGCACTACAGGGGAGCTCTCCTGAGTTTCTCTGAAAAAGTATTTTGTTAGGTTTTTTATTTTCAGGGAGCACTGCTGGCAACAGGCTCCCTGCTTCGTGGGACTGGGAGAGAGAAGCAGACCTACTTAAATGATAGGCTCTGATCTAAGGCTACTGGACACCATTAGCTCCAGAGGGAGTCGGAACGCAGGTCTCGCCCCGCCGTTCGTTCCAGAGCCGCGTCGCCGTCCTCCTCACAGAGCCGGAAGATTGAAGCCGGGTGAGTATAAGAAGAAAAGAAGACTTCAAGGCGGCAGAAGACTTCTGATCTTCACTGAGGTAAGCGCGCAGCGGTAACGCTGCGCGCCATTGCTCCTACACACACTAGCGGGCACTGATGGGTGCAGGGCGCAGGGGGGGCGCCCTCGGCAGCAATAATAACCTCTATATCTGGCATTATAATAGGCACTGCGGAGGCAGTAATTTTTTAAATCCCCCGCCAGATTTGAGATTGAGCGGGACCGAAGCCCGCCGCTGGAGGGGGCGGAGCTTGGTCCCTCAGCACTAACCAGCGCCATTTTCTCCACAGAGATCTACAGAGAAGCTGGCTCCCCGGTATCTCCCCTGCTGAACACGGTGACACAGGGCTGAAAAGAGGAGGGGGGGCACTTGTAAGGCGCAGTGAGTGTATTAACACAGTGAGTAATATAAAAAGCGCTATTATCTGGGAGTTACTTTCCAGTGTCAGCTGGGTGTGTGCTGGCATTCTCTCTCTCTGTCTCTCCAAAGGGCCTTATTGGGGAACTGTCTCCTTATAACTATTATCCCTGTGTGTGTGGCTGGGGGTGTCGGTTCGAGTGTGTCGGCATGTCTGATGTGGAAGGCTCAGCTAAGGAGGAGGTGGAGCAGATGATTGTGGTGTCTCCGTCGGCAACGCCGACTCATGATTGGATGGACATGTGGAATGTTTTAAATGCAAATGTGACCTTATTACATAAAAGATTGGACAAAGCAGAGACCAGGGAAAAAGCAGGGAGTCAATCCATGGCTTCGGCTGGGTCACTGGGCCCTTCTGGGTCTCAGAAACGTCCCCTATCCCAAATAGCAGACACTGATACCGACACGGATTCTGACTCCAGTGTCGACTACGATGAGGCGAGGTTACACCCAAGGATGGCCAAAAATATTAATTATATGATTCTTGCGATAAAAGATGTTTTGCACATTACAGATGACCCCTCGGTCCCTGACACGAGGGTGCGCATGTATAAGGAAAAGAAACCTGAGGTAACCTTTCCCCCATCCCATGAGCTTAACGAGTTATTTGAAAAAGCTTGGGAAACTCCGGATAAAAAACTGCAGATTCCCAAGAGGATTCTTATGGCGTATCCTTTCCCTGCTCAGGACAGGGTATGTTGGGAATCCTCACCCAGGGTGGACAAGGCTTTAACACGCCTGTCTAAGAAAGTGGCGCTACCGTCTCCGGACACGGCTGCCCTCAAGGATCCTGCTGATCGCAGACAGGAAACTACTTTAAAGTCTATTTATGTGCATACAGGTGCTTTACTCAGACCGGCAATAGCATCGGCATGGGTGTGTAGTGCAGTTGCAGCTTGGACAGATACCTTGTCAGCTGACCTTGATACCCTAGATAAGGATACCATTTTATTGACCTTAGGCCACATTAAAGACGCAGTCTTATATATGAGAGACGCTCAAAGAGACGTTGGGCTGCTGGGTTCGAGAGCCAATGCCATGGCGATTTCTGCTAGGCGAGCCCTGTGGACCCGCCAATGGACGGGTGATTCTGACTCAAAGAAGCATATGGAGGTTTTGCCATACAAAGGTGAAGGTTTATTTGGGGAAGGTCTCGCGGACCTGGTTGCCACAGCTACCGCGGGTAAATCTACCTTTTTGCCTTTTGTTCCCCCGCAGAAAAAGAAAACTCCACAATATCAGATGCAGTCCTTTCTGTTGCATAAGTCCAGAAGAGGTCGGGGCTCATCTTTCCTCGTCAGAGGTAAGGGTAGAGGAAGGAGAGCACCTGCTCCGGCTAGTTCCCAGGAGCAGAAGTCCTCCCCGGCTTCTACTAAATCCACCGCATGACGCTGGGGCTCTGCTGAGGGAGTCCACACCAGTGGGGGCACGTCTTCGACTCTTCAGCCAGGTCTGGTTTCTGTTAGACGTGGATCCTTTGGCGATGGATATTGTATCCCAAGGCTACAAACTGGAATTCGAAGAGGTGCCCCCTCGCCGATTTTTCAAGTCGGCCTTACCGGCTTCTCCCCCAGAGAGGGAAGTAGTGTTCGCTGCAATTCAAAAGCTGTATCAACAGCAAGTGGTTGTCAAGGTTCCCCTAGTCCAACAGGGGAAAGGGTACTATTCGACCCTGTTCGTGGTCCCGAAGCCAGATGGTTCGGTCAGACCCATTTTATATCTAAAATCCCTAAACCTGTACTTGAAAAAGTGCAAATTCAAGATGCAATTGCTCCGGGCTGTGATCTCCAGTCTGGAAGGGGGGGATTTTATGGTGTCACTCGACATAAAGGATGCATACCTTCATGTCCCCATATATCCTCCTCATCAGGCGTACCTGAGATTCGCTGTACAGGACTGTCATTACCAGTTTCAGACGTTGCCGTTTGGGCTTTCCACGGCCCCGAGTATTTTCACCAAGGTGATGGTGGAGATGATGGTGCTCCTGCGCAGGCAGGGAGTCACACTTATCCCATACTTGGGCGATCTCCTGATAAAAGCCAGATCAAGAGATCAATTGCAGAAGAGCGTGTCACTCTCCCTGAGAGTGCTACAACAACACGGTTGGATTCTCAATCTGCCAAAGTCACAATTGATTCCAACGACTCGACTATCGTTCCTAGGCATGATTCTGGACACGGAGCAGAAGAGGGTTTTTCTCCCAATGGAAAAAGCCCATGACCTCCAGAACATAGTCAGAGACTTACTAAAACCAAAAAGAGTATCTGTTCATCAATGCACTCGAGTTCTGGGAAAAATGATGGCAGCCTACGAGGCCATCCCCTTCGGCAGGTTTCATGCGAGGACATTTCAGTGGGACCTTCTGGACAAGTGGTCGGGGTCCCACCTTCAAATACATCAGAAAATAACCCTGTCCCCCAGGGCCAGGGTGTCTCTCCTGTGGTGGCTGCAGAGTGCTCACCTTCTAGAAGGTCGCAGGTTCGGCATTCAGGACTGGGTTCTGGTGACCACGGACGCAAGCCTCCGAGGATGGGGAGCAGTCACACAAGGAAGGAATTTTCAGGGACTGTGGTCAAGCCAGGAGGCTTGTCTACACATCAACATACTGGAATTAAGGGCCATATACAACGGCCTACGACAAGCGGAGGATCTTCTTCGCGACCTACCGGTTCTGATTCAATCAGACAACGTCACAGCCGTGGCTCATGTAAACCGCCAAGGCGGGACAAGGAGCAGAGTGGCAATGGCGGAAGCCACCAGGATTCTTCGCTGGGCGGAAAATCACGTAAGCGCTCTGTCAGCGGTCTTCATTCCGGGAGTGGACAACTGGGAAGCAGACTTCCTCAGCAGACACGATCTCTATCCAGGAGAGTGGGGACTTCATCAAGACGTTTTTGTAGAGATAACAAGTCTTTGGGGAATTCCTCACATAGGCAAGATGGTGTCACGCCTCAACAAGAAGCTTCGGCGGTATTGTGCCAGGTCAAGGGACGCTCAGGCAGTAACGGTGGACGCCCTGGAGACACCTTGGGTGTTTCAGTCGGTCTATGTGTTCCCCCCTCTTCCTCTAATCTCGAAAATATTGAGAATCATACGACAAAAAAGAGTAAAAACTACTCATTGTTCCAGATTGGCCTTGAAGGGCCTGGTATTCAGATCTTCAGGAGATGCTCACAGGGGATCCCTGGCCTCTTCCTCTCAGGGAGGACCTGTTACAACAGGGGCCCTGCGTATTCCAAGACTTACCGCGGTTACGTTTGACAGCATGGCGGTTGAACGCCGAATCCTAGATGGGAAAGGTATTCCGGAGGAAGTCATCCCTACTCTGATAAAGGCTAGGAAGGAAGTAACGGCAAAACATTATCACCGTATCTGGAGGAAGTATGTTTCTTGGTGTGAAGCCAAGAATGCTCCTACGGAAGATTTCCATCTGGGCCGTTTTCTCCACTTTCTACAGACAGTAGTGGATATGGGCCTAAAATTAGGCTCCATTAAGGTACAGGTTTCGGCCCTGTCTATTTTCTTTCAGAAGGAATTTGCTTCTCTCCCAGAAGTCCAGACATTTGTAAAGGGAGTGCTGCACATCCAGCCTCCTTTTGTGCCCCTCGTGGCACCTTGGGACCTTAACGTGGTGTTACGGTTCCTGAAGTCTCACTGGTTTGAACCTCTTCAAACGGTTGAATTGAAATTTCTCACTTGGAAGGTGGTCATGTTGTTGGCCTTGGCATCTGCAAGGCGGGTGTCCGAATTGGCGGCCTTGTCTCACAAGAGCCCCTATTTGACCTTCTATGTGGATAGAGCAGAGTTGAGGACTCGTCCTCAATTTTTGCCTAAGGTGGTTTCTTCATTTCATATGAACCAACCTATTGTGGTGCCTGTGGCTACGAGTGACTTGGAGGATTCCAGGTCCCTGGATGTAGTCAGGGCCTTAAAAATCTATGTAGCCAGGATGGCTGGAGTTAGGAAAACAGAAGCACTGTTTGTCCTGTATGCAGCCAACAAAGTTGGCGCTCCTGCTTCGAAGCAGACTATTGCTCGCTGGATCTGTAACACGATTCAGCGGGCTCATTCTACGGCAAGATTTCTGTTACCAAATTCGGCAAAGGCCCATTCCACTAGGAAGGTGGCCTCTTCTTGGGCGGCTGCCCGAGGCGTCTCGGCATTACAGCTCTGCCGAGCTGCCACCTGGTCAGGTTCAAACACTTTTGCAAAGTTCTATAAGTTTGATACCCTGGCTGATGAGGACCTTGCGTTTGCTCAGTCGGTGCTGCAGAGTTATCCGCACTCTCCCGCCCGCTCTGGAGTTTTGGTATAAACCCCATGGTCCTTACGGAGTCCCCAGCATCCTCTAGGACGTAAGAGAAAATAAGATTTTAAACCTACCGGTAAATCTTTTTCTCGTAGTCCGTAGAGGATGCTGGGCGCCCGTCCCAGTGCGGACAAAATCTGCAAGGCTTGTATATTGGGGGTCATTCCGAGTTGTTCGCTCGCAAGCTGCTTTTAGCAGCTTTGCACACGCTAAGCCGCCGCCTACTGGGAGTGAATCTTAGCATATCAAAATTGCAAACGAAAGATTAGCAGAATTGCGAATAGACACTTCTTAGCAGTTTCTGAGTAGCTCCAGACTTACTCGGCATCTGCGATCAGTTCAGTCAGTTTCGTTCCTGGTTTGACGTCACAAACACACCCAGCGTTCGCCCAGACACTCCTCCGTTTCTCCAGCCACTCCCGCGTTTTTCCCAGAAACGGTAGCGTTTTTTCACACACTCCCATAAAACGGCCAGTTTCCGCCCAGAAACACCCACTTCCTGTCAATCACATTACGATCACCAGAACGAAGAAAAAACCTCGTAATGCCGTGAGTAAAATACCAAACTGCATAGCAAATTTACTTGGCGCAGTCGCACTGCGGACATTGCGCATGCGCATTAGCGACTATTCGCGCCGTTGCGACAAAAAAATAACGAGCGAACAACTCGGAATGACCCCCATAGTTATTGCTTACATAAGGGTTATGTTACAGTTGAGATCAGTCTTTAGCTGATACTGTTTTGTTCATACTGTTAACTGGTTGCGTATGTTCCAGGTTGTACGGTGTGGATGGTGTGGGCTGGTATGAATCTTGCCCTTAGATTTACAAAATCCTTTACTCGTATTGTCCATCTCCTCTGGGCACAGTTTCTCTAACTGAGGTATGGAGGAGGGGCATAGAGGGAGGAGCCAGTGCACACCCATTCTTTATAGTGCCCATATCTCCTGCAGAGCCCGTCTATACCCCATGGTCCTTACGGAGTCCCCAGCATCCTCTACGGACTAGGAGAAAAAGATTTACCGGTAGGTTTAAAATCTTATTTTATGATGGCACTGGTACAATCCACGTAGAGTCTTAATGCCCGGACCACGTCCAGCGACGCATCTGCCGCAGAAAGTCCCGATACCTGAAAAGCCAGGGCTACAATTTCTTCATTAAGGTGGAATTTAGACACCACCTTCGGAAGATACCCAGACCTAGTTCTGAGAACTGCTTTATCTGGATAAAAAGTCAGAAAAGGGGAACAACATGACAGCGCTCCTAAATCTGATACTCTTCTAGCTGATGCCATAGCCAGTAGAAAGAGTTCTTTTGCTGTCAACCATTTAAGATCCACCTTGTTAAGTGGTTCAAATGTGGCAACTTGAAGAGCTTTCAGGACTAAACCTTGAGGATCCACATGGAGACATTATGCTCCCACGGTGCTGTAGATGAAACAAAGGGAGGTTGAATGCGCAGCATTCCCTGGAAAAAACTACGCACATCCTGCAAACTGTCAATTTTCTTTTGGAACCATACAGTCAATGCCGATACCTGCACTCTCAAGGAAGCCACCTTCAAACCTTTATCCATTCCTGCCTAAAGGAATGCTAGGACTCTGGAAACTCTAAAAGATTTTGGGTCCATACCTCCTTCACTGCACCAGTGAATATAGGCCTGCCATATTCTGTGATAAATACGAGCTGAGGAAGGTTTCCTTGTTCTGAGCTTTGTTTGAATTACCTGTTTAGAGAATCCTCTTGACTTTAGGATAGAGGTTTCAAGAGCCACGCCGTCAAAGACAGTCGATCCAGATGTCTGTGATAACAGGGACCCTGCATCAGTAGATCTGGATGTTGAGGGAGCAGAAATGGAGCATCCATCGACATTCTCTGCAGATCTGTGTACCAATGCCTTCTGGGCCAAGCCGGAGCCATTAGAATCATGGCACCCTTTGCTTGCTTTATTTTCCTCACCACCCTGGGTAACAGGGTGATCGGAGGAAACAGATAAGCCAGATGAAAGTCTAATTTCACCGACAAGGCGTCCACAAAGATTGCTCCGGGATCCGTATGCGGGCACTTTGTTGTTCAGACGGGATGCCATGAGATCTATCTCTGGCAACCCCCATTTGTCTACTAGAGTCTGAAAGACTTCCGGGTCTAGAGTCCATTCGCTTGCTTGAATGGTGTGTCGAATGAGAAAGTCCGTTTTCCAGTTTAGGACTCCTGGAACGAACACTGCGGACAAGGCTGGAAGATGGAGTTCTGCCCACTTTAGTATGTGACTTACCTCCTTCATTGCTTTTTGGCTGTGAGTTCCTCCCTGATGGTTGAGGTACGCTACTGCCGTCGCATTGTCCGAGCGGATCTGGACTGGTTTTCCCTGAAGAATGTCCTTTGCCTGAATCAGTGCCATGTATATGGCCCAAAGTTCTAATAGGTTTATTGGCAGGCAACTTTATTCTCTTGTCCATTGTCCCTGGAGCCATAATTTTCCGGACACTGCTCCCCAGCCCTGAAGACTGGCATCTGTTGTCAAGATCTCCCAATCTGATATACAAAAGGGTCTCCCTTTGTCTAGATGGGATGTCTGTAGCCACCAGGCTAATGACTTTCTTACCTTTACTGGAAGTACTATTGTCTGTTTCTTTATTGTCTGATGTACTCCATTCCATCTGACCAGAATCAGACGCTGCAGAGGTCTCGAGTGGAATTGTACATACTCCACCATGTCGAATGTTGACATCCCATCAACGCATGGCTTCATGAATGGATATCCTCTGACTGCGTAACAAGTCCTGAATTCCTGACTGTACCTTGGATATCTTGTTCCGAGGTAAAAATACTTTCTACAGACCTGAATCCAGTACAGTCCCCAAATGAGTCATCCATTTTGACGGCACCAGAGATGATTTTGCCCAATTTATGAGCCACCCGTTGCCTCTACAGACATGTTATTGTCTTTTGGAGATGGCACAGGAGCAATTCCTGTGATTGTGCCAGGATTAAAAGGTCGTTGAGGTATGGAAAAATTCTTATCCCCTGCTTGCGAAGATAAACTGCCATAACCACCATAATCTTGGTAAATACTCTGGGGGCTGTGGCTAACCCAAAGGGTAGTGCCTGGAACTGGAAATGCTGCTGGAGGATAGCAAACCTGAGATAACACTGATGGGACAGTGCTATAAGAACATGTAGGAAAGCATCATGAATATCCAGGGATACCATATAATCCCCTGGCTCCATGGCCAAAACTATGGAGCGTAATGTCTCCATGTGGATCCTCGGTACCCAAATATACCTGTTTAGCATTTTGAGATTGAGAATGGACCCATTTGGCTTCTGGACCAAAAATAGGTTGGCGTAAAAACCCTGTCCCCATTGTGCCGGGGGTACTGGAATAACTACTCCTGCCTGAAGCAATTTCTGGAATGCTTCTTGCAAAGCCCTGGCTTTTGTTTCTACCCGAGATGGGCTGGCGCAGAAAAACCTTTGAGGAGGATGCTGCTTGAAGGAAAAAACATAACCTAGAGATAACGCTTCTTGCACCCAGGCATCTGTTGTAGATTGTCGCCAGATTTGTGCAAACTGAAGAAGTCAGCCCCCCACCCTGGGATCCCCCAGGTGGAGGCCCGCACCATCAGGCTGATGGCTTATCTTCTGGTTTGGAAGCTGGCCCTCTGGTAGCCCAATGCTTTTTTGACTTACCAAACTTATTGTATTGAGGCTGTTTATGATCACTTTGTCCCTTTGGTTTTCCTTGAGACCGAAAGGGCCGGAAAATGGGACCCCTAGGTTTGGGGTTATATGTGGAAGGAAACTTGACCTTCTTGGAGTCTGCTTCTGACTCCAGAATATCTGTCAATTCTTTACCAAACAGAATATATCCAAAAAAAGGCAAAGATTCCAAAACCTTATTGGATTCTGAATCAGCTTTCCATGTACAGTACGTAACCAAACTGCTCTGCGAGCAGCTATTGTTAAGGCTGATGCCATAGAAGCAATAGTACCCATATCTAATGCAGCTTCTTCCAAGAATACGGCCACTTGTTTAATATGGGCTATATAAGATTTTTGCTCTTTAGAAGCGGATGAAAAATCACTTTCCAGTGCATCAGCCCAGGCAGCCACTGCCTTTGCTATCCAAGCTGAAGCCATGGCTGGCCTTATGACTGCTCCAGGCAGGGAAAATATGGTTTCTAGAAAACCATCCACTCTCCTATCCGTGACATCATTTAAAGATGTTGATGGCAAAGGCAATATAGATTTTCTCACTAATCAAATCACGTGCGTATCTACCTTAGAAGCTACCTCCATTTTTAAACAGTCCCCTGCTGGAAAAGGATAACTAGAGTCCCATTATTTGGGAATTCTATATTTTTTGTTGGGTGTTGCCCAAGCCTCTTCCATGATTTCCGTCAGCTAGTCTGACCCTGGAAACTCAGTCTTAACTGTCTTTGGACATTTAAACACAGGTGCCTTGGTTTTTAACACAGGCTCTGCTGAATCTTCTAAGGATAGAATGACTTTCATTGCTCTAATTAATTCAGCTATATCCACTGAGCTGAGATCTTCTTCCTCCTCTTCGGATACTGAAGTAGAGTAAATAGAGCTTTCATCATCCGATGAATTGTCATGTGTAGCCTGTGAAGGTGAAGATTTACTTACCATCGGTTTGTCAGCTTGTTTAATTTGAGAAGCTGCTGGGGGAAATGGTATACCGTAGGTAGGGAGCTGCATGTATGGATACCCCATTCCTGGTACAGAAACTGTAGGAATTATCCATTCCGCTATACTGGACAAGGTCTGTGCAAACATAGCCCAGGGTGGATCTATCTGTACCTGATGGTGTACAGGGATCTGCCTTGTGTTCTGATGAAAAGCAGAACAATTTGCACATAATCTATCCTGGACCAGATCCTGAGAGGATAATACAGTTTTGCAAGACAAACATGATATGAGTGTTGCTGTAAGTGTACCTTCGTCACCTTTGCCGCTCTTAGACATGATAAATAATCAGCACTTTCACAGTGTACTAAACAATTTGTGACTGTAATCACTTTAACCTTCTAAAGTCAAATCAATCTGACCCCACCGATGCACCAGCATTGAGGATCAGAAGAAACAACTGACAAACATATATTAAAGTCAGCAATCACACTAGCAGTCAGTCACATGTTATATATTAGTCATATGAGCACATCATCAACTACAAACACTTTTTAAAGTATGTAGGTGAACATTTACTGAATCCTGTATAAACAGATCTAACGTATTCAGACGCCATGCAAAGAAAACCACAGTAAATGTGCACAGACACTTAACTATTTACACTGAACAAGCAGATAGAAATTTAGTGCTGTATAGCCTGTACTCAGTAGAGTGAGATACAGGGAAACTCACCTTGTTTCCTGTGATCGATCAATATGTTAGCGAACGCTGAGTGGAGCCAGATGCTACTAATGTACACTGCCACTCCAGGAACCTATAGCAGACACAGACGCTCAGTGAACACAGACGCATCGGCGACCGAGTCTCCTCACGGTAATGTTCAGTGAACACAGACGCAGCGTCACACAGCCGCCTTTGCTGCGACCTGATCTCTCGTGTTAGCGCTTAGTGAACACTGACGCAGCGGCCTATGCTGCGACCGAGTCCCCTCTGGTAGTGTCTGAGCTGGAAGCAAGGAATCAGTTCATGGCGGGAGACTTGGGTGGGAACTGGTCATGAACTGGGGAGAGGGGCAACCAGGAGAGTGTCTGACTCCCCACTGCTTACATCAACCCTAGGGATCGCGGCCTCATGCTATTCCTGGAGCCTCTGATCCCTAAGGCCTAGCGCTGGAGCACCCGTGGTGGCGGCGCATCAGCTACTGTTTGGTAGTCTCCTCACAAAACAGTGCGCCGGTGTCCGTATTCCATCTACTAAGTGGAACTGATGCCTTACCTTCTCTCCGTTCTCTGGCCACAGCCTGGTAACGTCTGATGGACCTGCTAGTATATACCACACAGACGCCCACCGAAAAACAGCACTGTATTCGTGGGTAAGCGTTGTCGCGACCCGGCGGAGAGTTGTTAGAGCGACTCTTTTTAATATGCGTATAAGATGCTGTTTAGAAAGATCACTCAAAACATAGTAAGACTATAAAAATAAAATAAGAAAGCTTGGGGCTGCTAAGGAAACAGCAGCCCTCTGACCATGGTCCGGCTCCTGCCGCACCAAAAAAAAAACCTGATTTGCCTGAGCCAGTGGGCGGGATATATGGACGGGCCCGTTGCATTCTGGGAGGCTTTTGATCACTTGGTGCCAATCCGCTGTCGCTCCATCATATCCCATTGTTATCCTGTGGACAACCTGTGGACCCTGCCGGAGGAAAAAAAAATAAAAATATATATATATATAGATATATAGATATAGATATATATATATATATAGTGTCACTTCAAATAACAACCCGAACAATGGAGGATTCTGTCAACATTTCAATGTTCATTCAAACATTTTCATCAGGACAAATACAAAGTGCAAACACTCACCTATAAATCTCCATCCATCTCACCCTGGCGCGCACCGCCTGCCGCGTCACGCTCTGCTAATCATGACGTCATTGCAAGAATAACGGTGTTCGGAGCAGCACCAAGGGGAGGGACCGGAGCACCTGTACAATCAACAATAACAAAGGACATGTCTCATATAAAAAATGTACAAAACATAGACAGAGTGCAAATATGCAAAATGTACTTCTAAAAACAGTATATAGCAAGATATTATTCTCTACCAGTAATTGTTGAGAATAGATATTTGATTATAATTGGCTGATAACATCACATAAACAAGTTGCAGCAAATATTAAACATATAAAATGAAAACATTTAGTTTAAAAGAATTACCATATCACATCAATGTTGCAAAATGCAGAGACATTGTTGCAATCAGTTTTTACAGAAACTCTGACCAAGCCAGACTGCGCATTTAACCCCCTCGGTGAAAGAGTATCCAAAAGGAAAATCCATTTGGATTCTGCTTTTTTGAGTAGTAAACTACGATCTCCTCCTCTCTTAAGAGGGGGAATGTGATCAATAATGCGATGTCGAAGTACCGAGGTGGAGTGATGGGCATTAAGAAAGTGGTGTGCCACTGGCTGGTCACTATGGCCTGAATTGATGGCTGACCTGATTGCCGGTCTATGTCCTGCCATTCTTTCTTTTAACATACACTCCGTCTTACCGACGTAATGCAATCCTCACGGACAACTTAGTAAGTAGATCACAAACTTGGTGGTACACGTAACACGATGCCGAATTTTAAATTTCTTACCAGAATAAGGGTGACAGAAAGTGTCACCTATCAGCATGTGACTACAAGTAATGCACCCCAAATATCTAAAACATCCCGGACATTGGGGGGGCCAAAAATCCCAAGTTCCCTTGGGTAATTACGGTGCCCCAGGAGCATATATTAGTTTTAACAACCATGTCACAAATATTCTTATCATGCTTGTATGCTGACATATGGGACTTAGAAAGACTGCCCAACTGTTTATCCATCTGTACAATGGGCCAAAATGTCTTACTAATATGTGCAATATCCTTACTGTGTATATTACATTTATTGACCCATATAAATTTATCAGGTTTACCTTTAGGAGTTGCTGCCTGTAAAGTTTTACACCATGGGGTATTAATGAATATTTTTTATTTAATCAGATCCTCCCGTTTATAGCCCCTCTGTGAAAATTTGTTAATGACTTCATCTAAGGCTGATGGTAACTTGGTTTCATTACTGATGATGCACCTCATGCGCAGCATACTGGGAATAAGGGAGGCCCTTACGTAAAGATATCGGATGATGACTAGATGCCAGCAACAAATTATTCCTGTCAGTACTTTTAGAGAAAAGATCAGTAGTAATCTTACCATTAGCAATTTCAATATGTACATCCAGAAAATTGACTTAAACGGGACCAATATAAAAAATGTAAACTTAACAGGTGAGGAAGAATTATTATGTTCAAGAACAAGGATGTAAGCGAGTCACATGACCCAGTCTAAAAGAGGAGAAGATCATCTATATAACGCAGGTTAAAAATACCTTTGCACTAATTGTACTGCTACTGAAAAATAAGTCTTCCTCTACCAGAAACATGAAACTGAAGGTGAAACATTACTGCCCATGGAGCAACCCTGTAGTTGTGTATAATATTCATTGTTAAACACGAAATAATTCCTCTGTAGAGTTAACAGTAATAATTCCAAAAAGAAATTAACATCAGGGCCTTTGTACAAGCTGTTATCTGTAATCAGTGTTCTGTATTTATTTTTTTGCGCTGTACCACAGTGTACTGTACAATTTTTATTTTATTTTCATAAGTACTGTGACACTACCGGAAAGATCGCGGTAGATTATTTCCTACTCATACACATATTGTGAGACGCTGTCGGTGAAGGTCAACCGCAGTGTGTAATGATATATATTTTTGACTCATTTGTGCGACACTGTAACCGCTGATATGTCAAATAAAAAATACTTCTACGTATTTCTGACTCATTTATGTGATTCTGTCGGTGAAGGTCAACCGCAGTGTGTAATTATATATATTTCTGACTCATTTGTGCGACACTGTAACCGCTGGTGTATGATATAAAAAATACTTCTACATATTTCTGACTCATTTGTGTGACGTTGTAGGTGAAGGTCAACCGTAGTCTGTAATTATATATATTTCTGACTCATTTGTGTGACACTGTAACCGCCGGTGTGTGATATTAAAAAATAATACATATTTTTGACTCATTTGTGCGACACTGTAACCGCAGTGTGTGTATATTTTTATTTGAATTAATATTTTATGCTGTGTCATCCCAGTATAAATCCAGGGACTGCAGCTGCTCTGTCCATCTAGGGGTGTTCAGTCCACCCAAAATAAAATACATATTTTTTAAAAAATATTTTGTGTTGTATACTCCCAGTATACTGTACATCCAGGTGTGCTCCGTCCATTTAAGGGTGCTGTGTCAGTAGCTCATATTCTTATGTTATAACTTATTGTCCTATTTTCATAATTCTTCTTATCACCACATTGTGATTAATTCAAATTAATATTATTAATAATAATTATAAATTTACTAAATTTAAATCAAATTAATATAACTAAACTCTCCAAACTTGTATAGCGAACCTTCTGCATATCAAATTTATCTTTGTGGAACAAAAGAACTTGATCCAAAATAAATTAAAATCATGATTACAGCATCTTAAATATTGTCTTTTTTTATTATTCTTTGCCTTAATCATCTTTTTGTGTACTGAAATCTTGAGCCTTGCCTAATGTGTCATTTTTTTAAATACATTTTTTTATATATGTTTTGTGCTGTATCCTCCATCCAGGCATGCTCCATCCATTTCAGGGTGCTGTGTCCGTAGCTCATATTCTTATGTTATAACTTATTGTCCTAATTTCATAATTCTTATCACCACATTGTGATTAATTCAAATTAATATTTTTAATAATAATTATAAAGTAACTAAATTTAAATTAAATTAAGATATCTAAACTCACCACACTTGTATAGCAAACCTTTTGCATATCAAATATATCTTTGAGGAACAGAAGAACTTGATTCTAATTTTAAAATAATTTTAATAAATGATTACAGCATTTAAATATATATAGTTAACTGCTACGTGTTTGCTGCCACTGCTGTCACTTAGCTTAGTCATCCAGCTACCTCGGTGCAACCTTATGGCCTAATCTGGATAAAAATAATGTTCTGAGCTATGAGGTGTCTAGAATAGACTGGAAATGAGTGAAAATGAATGTTATTAAGGTTAATAACACTGTAGGAACAAAAACACCCCCAAATTCTGTTATTTTAGCTGTTTTTATTATTTTTTCAAAAAAATCCTGGTCCAAAACCAAAATCAAAACCCGCAAGGGTGGTTTTGGCAAAACAAATACAAATACAAAACACAAAACCTGAAAAATGGCCCGGCGCACACCCCTAATTCTTATGCACAAACTGAAGTGTGTACCTGCATACTGTTTGTTACATGAAGGATATTTCTATTTTTTTTCTATTATTATTCACAAATTGAAGTGTTTACCTGTATATGGTTTGTTACCTGCAGGATATTTCTATTTTTTTATTTGCTACTGCACAAATTTACAGTAAGTATGTACCTGACATGCATATGGTTTACATTTAGGAAGTAAAGCTATTATGTGCAGAACATTTCTATTTTCTATAGGTTTATGCACAAATTTAAGTGTGTACCAATTTATTTTCTACTTCTTTATGTGAAAATTTGATCTTTGTATGGGCCGAAAAGGCTATATTCATAATTTTATTATATTGTACTGTAAAAAATGTATTGATTTTAAATAAAAATAAAAAAACACTGAAAAAAACAAACTCTAGAAATGCTAATCTTTATATAATCTCATTACAAAAAAGTCCTTTTTAAAAATTCACCAAATTCCAGGGAAGACCCGGGTTCAATGTTGAATGGGGGTCTCAGACTTAGGCCTGGGAATTTCCAGGGTTGATAGACCTGGATCATACCAGTGTAATTTCTGGCTCTTATGTCTGAAAGCATTAGCAATTATCCTTACACTTCCTACATGGGAAAAGTACTTACATTTTTGCGTCTCTCGAGCTCCAGGCCTATTTTCATATACTTAAAATGTGCCCGGAACACAGAATTTTTTTTTTTTAATTTATCACGCTACCCAATTTAAATCTGTTATAAACAAATAGATTTTCTTTAGGTAGAATATTGGAGTAATTTTATGTATTTCTATTGCAATATACAAGCAAAATTAAGGATACAAAGAGAAAAGAGAAAAAAATGACTCACAGGTTAGGGCTTTTTCTGTTTTCTTTTTCTGAATAACCATTTCCCTTTACGTGTAAATGATAAACTGACTGAGCAACTTGCATTTATGTATAGCAGTGGTTCTCAAACTTGATCCATGCTTGATCATACTGTAGATGATTAAATAAAATTGACTGAGATGCTAATTAAACTCTACTTATACATAGATATCTTTAAAAATTGCACTGTTAGGTGCCGTGAGAACTGAGTTTGGGAACCACTGCTGTATAGTATTTGAGAGACATGTATGGGATGGGCTCAGCAGCTGACAGGGAGTGCTGGTCCTTCTGTTGCCATTTTGCATGCTTCTGGAGAACTATCAATTTATAAACACATGTGACCCAACATAGGGGATTGTTCATAGTTAGGCCTAGTGTATAGGCAGGCAGTCGCGGATTGGCCATAGGGCTCACCAGGAAGATTCCTGGTAGGCTGACGTGTCTGTGGTGCCTGTTTTGTGTGTTGTCATGTGGCCCAACTCCTTACATGACAGGCAGCCTACCGCATTCAGTACACTGCTTTGTCCCCATTCATTGTTATTCCATCTCTGCAGTACAGCAACTCTGTCATCCAGTGATGCTGTCATGGCTACATGGTATGTTATACCTCTTGTGCTGCCCATGTCAGGCCACTTCTACAAAATTTTACAGGGTCACTTTTAGTTCCCAATCCACCTCTAGTCTCAGACACAACTGCAGCAAAAGATGCAAGGAAGGCTGCAATTGCGTACAAACAGGCCCTATGAGAAGGGATCTTGCCCTCCCTCAACAGGCACCACCCCTCATCAGACCACACCCTCATTAGGGCTGCATCCATAAATATCCCTGTTTTCCCAATCCTCCCCTGTAGGCAGGACAGCCATGATGTGACGGGGGGTTTACTATAAGTTTGCAAATGTGTGTGACCGAGACTACTACATAACATAGCAGATCTTTACAGTGGTGTAATGAGGGCATTTTCTGTTTTTTAGTTTCTTTGCAAGGTAACCCTTGACTTTCTTGCACCTGATGTGAATTTATACATTGATCAAAAAAATAGCTGAAGACAATGGAAGCACACTGTGGGTGTGATGTATCATGCTCAGTACAGTGGAATAGTTGCCCAAAGCAACCATCAGCTTCTGCCAATTTAAAAACTGTGCTAGATAAATGACAGTTAGGCGGGGTATACACTAGAACAATCTCTGCCCAATATGTCGTTTCTGGCTGAATTGAAACAACTATGGTCGCATGCGATATCATCTGCTCAGCCATGTGGCAGGTGCAACCAGATAATATTGCATATGGCCCTGTGCAGTGACGCACCGTCCTTCATTACATCTTTCTTATGTGTACTGTGGTTACAATATGTCGGCCCGATGGCCGGAATATCATCCGGGTACACATTATTCTAGTGTGTATCCAGCCTTAGATGTTGCTATGGGCCACTTCTCCACTTTATCTCTCTTCAAGGCTTGATACATCTTCCGCTGTATCTTTTATGGCTCATATCCTTGAATACTTAGATTCAAAGTGATTACAGATTATAGGGAACTAAAATTAGGGATCACTGATCTCTGTGAATTAGATCAATAATGGATATAGCCAGTGACATATCTATAATGCATGCACTGTGTGCAGTGCACATGGGCCCCTCAGTCCAGTGAGGGGGGGCCCGCACCACACCCTGCACCCATTTTTCAATACTCACCTCTCCAGAGAACCCCATCGGCTGCAGAACCTTTCCACAAATTCTTGGAAAAAATGTTGAGGTACCTCTGTGCGCTATTGTGGTGCAGCTCGAGAAATAAATTGGAAACAAACAAAACAATGTGCCAAAGAAAGAAAACGAATATTGAGCTCAAGCACTCACAAATAGATATAAAGTTCCCTTAATTTCTTAGGTAAGATGAATCTGGAGATTTTTCCTTTCAGTTTTTCACAGAATATCCTCATACATGAAAAAGAGAAACAGACATACACCAAGATCCTCGTGTATTACTTCCAGATGATATTGGAGATCACTCTCTACTACTTGCCATGGGGAAATGAAATTATATCGGGGAGATCCCCCTTCCAAAGCACTTACACAGATGTAAAGCAAATGTCATATACTACGAGATGGTACTAATAAACGGGTGTAGTATGGCTGACCGGCGGTCTCCTGACCGCCGGTCAGCTTACCGACGCCGGGATCTCGGCGGGGAGGGGTGAGTGCAGCAAGCCCCTTGCGGGCTCGCTACGCTCGCCACGCTGCGGGCTCGGTGGTGACCTGCGGTCGCCACGGGTTCTATTCCCACTCTATGGGTGTCGTGGACACCCACGAGTGGAAATAGTCCCAGTTGGTCGGCATGCCGACCATCGGGAAAGTGAGCCGTCGGGCTCGTGGAGGAGGTCATGTGACTGTCGGTCAGCTGACCGGCGGTCACATGAATACCACCCCTAATAAACCACTCGTTATAAATTCCCATAGGGCAGTTTCAGTGTATCGGGGAAATTCCCCCTTCCAGAACACTTACACAGGTGCAAAGATAGCATGCATATAGGAACAAAATCTCTGTGGATGGTCACTCCGTCACCAAGTGAACAAGGGATATCGGGGTTGCCCCCTACGTATGTCACTCACAATTAGTAGATGTATCACGTACATGTAAGGTGGGTCTTTCTTATCCACTCCTTATATAAAGCCACGCACTTTCTCTCCAAAAGAAGATATATCGGAGAAGATGTTGAAGTATAAAAAGGTTCTTTTAATAACAAACAAACATCAAAATAAAAGCAGTGGTATGCATACCCAGGAAGGCTGAATTGGAGATTGATGGTGTACAGAAAAAACGGGGCTCCATTAATCTGATCTCCTCCAAGTCTCCCACGGGTGAATCTTTCCAGTGCAGGCCTCCCCACCAACGCATTTCGACCCATGCCAGGGTCTTTGTCAAGGTGTGGGAGACACCTGCATTCCATTCCTTATATGCTACCCTAATTCTACATAGATAACAGGTGTGTTGGTTAGGGGAAATCCCCAACAGAATCTGTATAAGCATTAACCAGACACGGAATAAACAAGACATGTTATCTTATACACATAGTCCCGGGCGCGAGTGTCTCCCGTGCTTCCGATACGGAAGTGACGTCAACCGTTCACCCAGAGTCCTCATGTAATTTACGTAGTGTCGTCTTTTCCCGCTGCGGAAGGGATGTCAAAAGTCCATCCGTACGTATCACCTCCGGAAGTGACGTGCGGTCCGTCTCCATGCACTCCCCGCTGTATTGCCTCTTCCAAGATGGCCGCTGACACACTTCCGTCCATCGTTTAATAAGAAAATGCCCCACTTCCTGTCCATTCATCCTAACCGATAGTGTGGATTTTTAAAGTCCGACTTTCTCAGTACCAATGCCTCGTATCCCATTCTCTACTACAAAAACGGCATTAATGCTATATGTCCTCGTTATGCATATGTATATACAGAAATAGGTACAGACAACACATGCAATCATATTCCATATACCTAGTAAAAATTACATCACACTCCATAATATACATATAAAATCCCTTTTTAAATGTTATAAAATCACAAGTACCACTTAATCTCGAAATCCTGGTTTAACCCTATTGGTACCAGGGTTTTGTAGGTATGTATCAATTTCATTTCTGTTTGTGCCAAACGAACAGTAGTATTTTTATCTCTTTCTGTTGGTTTAATATGCTTGATTCCAAAGAAACCTTTTATATGACTTGCAGAACAATTATGTGTGGACTTAAAATGTGCAGATAGAGAATAAGTTTCCAGACCATTCTTAATGTTCCTTAAATGTTCTCCCTGTCACACGCCATAGGCGGCGTTCACCACGCTTACCCCTGCGTGCCTGCTGGTCTGTGTTGCGGCTTCCGCCTTCAGTGGTCCACGGGCTCCGGTGCCTGGCTGGCACAGCTCCCATGACACCCGGCATCACGTGGGCGGGGAGCAGGTGACGTCATCAGACTGTTCCGCCAATCCAGCGGAGGTGGGAGATTCAAAGGCAGACGCCGGGCAGCGCCTCGGCGCCTGAGTATCGTCTTTTCCCCTGAAGTGGATGCCAGTGCTTCTGTCCTCGGCGGATCTCTCTGCAGCATACCCCAGTGTCTCCGGCATTTCCAGGTGTCAGTTGTTGCACAGCTTCCAGCGTTCCCAGCCGCTGCTGAGTTCCACTGCGCTCTAGTCACCAGTGCTTCTTGGAGTCAGCGTGGGCTGCAGGTTAAACGTCGCTCTCAAGTTATACAAGTCCTCAGTGTCTTTAACCCTCGCTCCCAAGTTATACAAGTCCTCAGTGTCTTTAACCCTCGCTCTCAAGTTATACAAGTCCTCAGTGTCTTTAACTCTCGCTCTCAAGTTATACAAGTCCTCAGTGTCTTTAACCCTCTCTCTCCAGTTATACAAATCTTCAGTGTCCCTAACCACCGCTCTCAAGTTCTTCAAATCATCAGTGTCTTTAATCACCGCTCTCAAGTTCTTCAAATCATCAGTGTCTTTAATCACCGCTCTCAAGTTCTTCAAATCATCAGTGTCTTTAATCACCGCTCTCAAGTTCTTCAAATCATCAGTGTCTTTAATCACCGCTCTCAAGTTCTTCAAATCATCAGTGTCTTTAACCACCGCTCACAAGTTCTTCAAATTATCAGAGTCTTAATGACCGCTCTCAAGTTCTTCAAATCATCAGTGTCTTTTAACCACCGCTCTCAAGTTCTTCAGTCACCAGTATCTTTTACCATCACTCACAAGTACTTCCTGGACATTTCTCCATACGCTCCTTCTCTGTTATGTGACATTGTGTTGCTCTCTTCCTGCAATAAAGTCCTTTAATATTTTCACCAAGCTTTTCTGTCAGAGTCCTGTATGAGGAAGACCTATATCAAGCCATCCCTGTTCCGACCCAACTGCGGTTCCTCTCCCCTACCATCAGGAGAACCCCCGAGTTCACAACACCCCCAACCTAGGTCAGTTACACTCCCAATCTAACCTTTAAAGGTCTAGTCGTCCGCCCAATGTAGAATTTGTCACAGTCACAGACTATAGCATAAATCACATTGGCGGTATTACTTGTGATAAATTCTGTAATTTTGAACTCATGATCATTGATCCGGATTGTTTTGTATTTTGATGTTGTACCTCCATTAATATTACGGCATCCTATACAGTTACTGCACCTGTAAAAACCCTTTGATCTATTGTAGCCAGGTCTTTTGGCTTCTGAGTGTATACTCATAACCAATTGAGTTTTGATATTAGACGCCTTCCTATAAATATGTACCGGTTTGCTTGGTAAATGAGGTCCTATGATAGGGTCCAGTTTTAAAGTGGTCCAATGTTTTCTAAAGACTTTCTCAATTTCCCTATGGTGAGCATTATAATCAGTGATAAATGCCCATTGGTTATCCCTATTCCTACTCTTGATTCTCTTCTCTACGCATAGTAAATCCAATCTATTTGTGGCAGATGCTATCTCTAGACTTTCCTCTACTCTCTTTTTGTCATATCCACAGGATAAAAAATAATTTTTCATATCTTCTGCTTGAAGTTTAAAGACAGAGTCTTCAGTACAGTTGCGCCGTAACCTCTTAAATTGGCCTCCTGGAATGGAGTCGAGCCAATTTCTGTGGTGGCAACTGTCAGCATAAATATATGACGAACAATCAGTGGGTTTCTGGTATGTTTATGTACATATTTTATTATCCTTGATGTAAATGGTTATATCCAGGAAATTAAGTTTTTCTATTCCAATGTCAAACGTTAATTTGATATTTAGATCATTGTCATTCAAATATGTACAGAATCCATCTAACATATCCCTACTCCCCTTCCATATAAAAAATATGTTGTCTATATAACGTGACCACAGTACCAGGTTCGCCCCATATTCGCTATGCCACACAGACTTCTCCTCCCAGAGTCCTAGAAATAAATTGGCATAGCTTGGGGTGGACCTGGTACCCATGGCCGTCCCTGTGAGCTGCATAAAGAACTCTCCCTTAAATAGGAAAAAATTGTGTTCCAATTTGAACCGAATTCCCTTTACCAAAAACTCCTGCAACAACGGGGCTATATTTGATGTTGTAAGAAAGCTTTCTACTGCTGTAATCCCTTTATTATGGTGGATAATAGTGTATAGGGAACTTACATCCGCACTGACCATATAGTACCCCTCTTCCCACTTGATATTCTCTAATTTGTTCAAAATATCACGAGTATCCTTAAGGTGGGATGTAAGTTCCTTTCTGGAGCTTGGACCCTTTTTTATATGGTGTCCGCCATTGTAGCATACAGGCTACAATACCGCAATACTTTATAACAGGGTTCTGAAGGATACGGTAATTTCAATTTGTACAAGCGTGGATGGACATCTGCACATGTGCCAGGTCCAAAGCCAGAAGTAGACAGATCATAGGACAGAGTCCCTCTGTACGTTTTTTGTTGTTGTTGTTTTTTATACACTAACCCAATCATTTGATTTGTACAGTATGTCTTTGCTCCTGAAAAATCCTGTGGTGTTCTGGAACCCTGGAGTACAAGTCCTGTAAGAATAAGATGCTAATTAATTTTAATATTTGCAAAATATGCCTGAATAATAATGTTATCGCTGCTATTCAAAGTGATAACAAATTATTTACCAGAGCAATTTATGAAACTCTTCCTGATAAATTTCCGATAAGTAACAGACCCATCGAGAAGAGTATGCACATAGCATAGGCAGGGCAGTAATCCAAAGATCCTTCTCCAGTAATACTGTAGCCTATCAACAGTAGGCAGGAACGGACTGAGCGCCGAAATCGACCCTAGCATGTGCGAGCTGAAGGTAGGTGCGTGCACATGACAGGGGCGAGTGCACCATGAAAGGGGGCACGTGGACACTACCAACGGGGGTGTGCTCAAGTCAGGGGTGGCGTGGACTCATGGCACTCCCCCATTTCCATGGAGACGGGTGGGTGTGTGCTGCAAGTAAGGGGGCATGGAGATGGGCAGTGGGGCGGGGTAGCAGCCATACCACAGTGAGCCCAAGGCTGCGCGCGGCCTTCCCAACTCTCTGTGTGACAGGACTGGCCCACCGGCCCTACTTGCATTTGCCAGAAGTGCCAGATGGGCTGTTCGGCCCTGACAGCAGGTAATGCCATCTGAAATGATAGTAGCTATTGGGTCCATGCTGCAAAAAGTGAAGCTTTTTTTCGCGCTTCCACGATGACTGCAGTTTACAGTCTTTTTAGAAAAAATATGTGGACAGCAGTATTAAGTGCTACTAAAGGCAGAGATATCTGCAATATTTCTTCCTTTAGCCTGAAAACAGCAGCTTCAACTTGATTTATTTAAAACTAGGCACCTTATACTAGCAGCCTGTTGATTATCTGTGTACAGTGCTGTGGCTGGGACAACAATGCCATCTTGAGGCTCCCAAGGGAAAGACAAATGCTTCTGTTCTGCCATTGTCACCTAACACAAAAATTATTTAACTTCTATTTTTTGCTTTTAGATCAATGAAAGGGAATATCATATAAAATGTTTCTGAATACAGTAGATTATGACATTTTATACTGATTGTGTTTTGTTTGGGTGCATTTCACATCCATTTAATCCTTTTTTTAATTGATTTTCAGCTTTAGCATATCCCACTTTGGAATTGTCAACTCACAAAGAAGAAATCTGACTCTACGAGTATCAGTTCCAGACAGAGGAGTAGCGAGGGTGACTCCAGTGGAGTGCGAGCTTCAGGTGCCGGCAAAGTTAGAGGGCGCACCACGACCCACCTCCCACACCGCCCCCCGCTGTGCCATGGACCGCTGTAAAGGCACTCCCTGATCAGGAGGAGGAGGAGCAGAGAGGGCGCACACTGACTTGGACTCTGAGATTAGGTAGTGAACAGGGCAGGCTAGAGGTGACAGCAGGAGATACTGAAAGTCGTCACATGCTGGAGCTCTGCTCGTCCTCTTTATATGGCTCACTGTGTGATTGTAGCAGTCCAGCAGGGTTACTTCTGTCCTGCAGCACCACTCTATGCCTCCGATGCTTCAGCACCTCTCTCTGTCTATCCCAGCTGCTGCAGCATCTCTCTCTGCCCCAGTTGTTGCATAATCTCACTCTACCAGTGGTGCGGTGGGGTGAGGCAGAGCCTTTCCTGTCACACTAACGTATAAACCAAAGTTTTGACTATATAAAGTTTATGAAAAATACAAATAATATATTAGAAATATCTTCTTTGTATTATTCTAATGATTTTTATAGTCAAAACTCTGGAGTAAAAAGTCTATGGCAGGTGAGGCAGTGCCTCATCTGCCTATCTTTTCCACACATCTCTGGTCAAAACTCACCAAATTTCCAACAGTATATACTGCTGCACCTATGTATAATGCCCACATAAACCCATGGACTCATAAATTGTGTGTATATCTGGCTCGACTGGTACTAGCAAGTGTCTCCTCAACTATTTACCTCACCGCACGTCCCTGCTCTCTACCCCAGCTTTTGCAGTCCATTGCTGCTGCTGGGCCGCCAATGTCACCCTGGCAGAGGCGGCAGAGGAGCGGAAGCCGGGAGGAAGTTCAGGGGCAGCTGTGGCAGTCCATCACTGTTGCCGGGCGCTCCCTGTCACCCTGCGTTCTGTGTTGGTAGTGCAGGAGCCGAAAAGAGGAACAGGGCTGTCCCTGTCTGCCAGGTAAACTTTAAAATGCACACAGACAAAACAAGAAATAGGAGGGGACAGATTACTTGAGAGGGGACTAACATATTGTATAAAAGACAAGAGGTGATGGAGATAGAATGAATAACAGGAGTAGAATGACAGACGATCAGTACAATGAAATTGTGAATGGAAGGAATGAGGGATAAGAGAGCCATGGTTAGAATTAGAGGACATTGAATGGATAGATGGAATGAGAGAGGAGGGGATGGATGGATGCAGAGGCATAACTGTGGGAAGCACGGAAGCCAGGCTCCTGTTCTGTAGGGGGGCACCTCTCCTCCCGTGTTCAGCTGACATCATTCAATTAAGTTAATTGAAAGCCGCCACTATCTCTTCCAAATAGCTCTATGGTGCCTGCTTCCAGTGTAATGGGTCATGGGTTCTAATCCTGTGTATGACACTTGTAAAATAATTACCGAAAAAAATCCACAGGTAAATAGCGCTCAATGTTGTTTCACATATAACAATAAGCAATGAATACTTAGAGTCCAAATAAAGATCAAATCAGTCCCGCAGGTAGGGAATTCCTGTCTTATGATCCTCTGATTACGTTCTCACAGGAAAGACCTCTGTCTCCAGTAGTCGCTCAAGATGACATAAAAAGAAAGCAATGAAAGATCATGGTGCAATACGTCCCAAACTTCTTTCAAGCAACAACAGATACAGATGTTAGAAATCCAATGTGTACCCCACTCACAGTGTATAAGGTGTTTGTCCACACATAAAGGTATCTTTATCGTGATAATGATGTGATAAATCTCTGTCAGATATTGCGTACCATACTCACTTCTCCACAAGCAAGGACCCTCGCATCAAGGTTTCTTTAGACGCTCCAAACCATATTCCTCCTCAATAATGGAAATATAAATACTGCTTCCAGACACAGCAATGGCTGCTCTCTGCTCCTGCTGCCTTGTGGGAATGATAGCTATCATCATCAGCGAGGGTCCTTGCTTGTGGAGAAGTGAGTATGGTACGCAATATCTGACAGAGATTTATCACATCATTATCACGATAAAGATACCTTTATGTGTGGACAAACACCTTATACACTGTGAGTGGGGTACGCATTGGATCCCTAACATCTGTATCTGTTGTTGCTTGAAAGAAGTTTGGGACGTATTGCACCATGATCTTTCATTGCTTTCTTTTTATGTCATCTTGAGCGACTACTGGAGACAGAGGTCTTTCCTGTGAGAACGTAATCAGAGGATCATAAGACAGGACTTCCCTACCTGCGGGACTGATTTGATCTTTATTTGGACTCTAAGTATTCATTGCTTATTGTTATATGTGAAACAACATTGAGCGCTATTTACCTGTGGATTTTTTTCGGTATTGCATTTGTTTATAAGGGTTGAGTGGCCCTTTCATCCTCAGGTGGCTGCACAGGTGTATCTGCGCCTTGGGTAATTGATTATTTTCTTTTTCTGTTTACTTGTAAAATAATTGTCAGAGAAATAATCAGCATTATGAGTGACTGAGCAGATCTATGTAGTGTGTGGCTGCACACGACATAGATCTGCCTCGTTACAATGGTTTTGAATAGACAATTCTAAGTATAGTAGCTTCATATAATTAGAATTTGCAGTGTCTGCCTTCAGTGTAATATGTCATGGGTTCTAATCCTGTGTATGACTATTAAGAAATGTGTGATTTAAAATAAATCACTATAAAATGTAAATATTTTATACATTTATTTTTTTCAGAAGACTCCATATAAAATATAAAATAATACATATATAAAATAAAACTACATTTCATTAAAAAATGCATGGTGCTGGAAGAAAAGCCCAGTTTCATTGAAATACTGAAATAAACAGATGTCATTTTTTCATAAAACAATATTTAAGTGCGCTGATGCAGTTTATATAATAGCAGCTCTTAATACAAAATAAATTAGCAATACAAAATATATTTAGAGCAGGGGTGTATCATCCTATTGGCCAGGATGGCACTTGCCAGGGGCGCCAGCCATGGGGGGGGGGGGGTGACCGCCAGGCAGTGCCATCCACGCCAGGGGGTAGAATGACAAAGTAGTTCTCACCGAGTACATCCCTTAGCAGTGCTCATTCACTGCCGGACTCTCAAAAGCATATTGCACTCTGACACTCTCTGTGACTACGGTCACAGTGATGGTGAATATAGCCAGGGAGTGGGGCACTTCCAGGTATGGGGAGGGGCGAGGCACCTCCTCTTACTCATCCTCTCCCCTTCTCATTGGTCCCACGCGGTCTGTCACCAAACACTAGCAACTACAATCAGCACCAGTCAGCAGTGCAGCATGAGCATACCTGTACATGTTCTGCGGTACCGTAGCTGCACTGCATGGTCTATCCTGGCAGTCTGGATCACAGGTTACAAGAGGAGAGGTATCTAGACTAGTGACTGCCTGTCCAGCTGTGTTGAGACTACAAGTCCCAGCACACCTTGTCAACTGGATTTGCTGGGACATCACACCTAGAGATGGGTTTTTAACCATATGTATGTGTGCATATATCCCCTCGGTGTCCCCGTCCGCACCCTCCTTGTAATTCCTCCTCAGTGTCCCTGCCCACACCATCCCTGTAACTGCCCCCTCAGTGACCCTGCCCATACACTCCTGTAATTCCCTCTCAGTGTCCCTGCCCGTACCCTCCCCGTAATTACCTCTGATTGTCCCTACCCGCACCCTAACCGTAATTCCGCCTCAGTGTCCCTGCCTGCACCCTCCTCGTAATTCCCCCTCAGTCTCCCTGCCTGCACCCTCTCCTTAATTACATCTCAGTGTCCCTGCCCGCACCCTCCTCGTAATACCTCCTCAGTTTCCCTGTAATTGCCCCTCAGGGTTTTTTGACCTCAGCCTCCCCATAGCCCCTTCCTCTCATTTTCTCTACCCAAACCCTCCCTGTAAATCCCCCTTAGTGTCCCTGACCTCAGCCTCCCTGTGACTCCCCCCTCAGTGTCCCTGCCCACACCCTCCTGTAATTCAACCTCAGTGTCCCTGCCCGCACACTCCTGTAATTCCCCCTCAGCGTCCCTGCCCACACCCTCCCTGTAATTCCCCCTCAGTGTCCCTGCCCACACCCTCCCTGTAATTGCCCCTCAGTGTCCCTGACCTCAGCCTCCCTGTAAGCCCTCCACCTCATTGTCCCTATCTACACTCTCCCTGTAATTCTCCCTCAGTGTACCTGATTTCAGCCTATCTGTAACCCATTGCACTGGGGCCCCGCCGCACTTAAGGGGCCCACAGCCGCAGGCATTACAATGAGTCACAATGACTCATTGTATCATGCCGCCGCAAGCTATGCAACCGCCCGCCGCCTGCTACGCGCCCGTCCGCGTCACTCACACTCACAACACATTCAGCGCCTGTGGCAGCCCGGCTGGAGAGGGAGGAGGGGTCCCGGCCGGAGAGGGAGGAGGGGCCGTCCCTCCCTCGTACAAACTTTACAGGTCTCACTGGCTGCTGGGTCTCACTGGCTGCTGCTGTAAGGAGGGAACGCTCTCCCATCTCCTCCTCTCTCCAGCGCCTCCCCCTCCAGACATCCTGCATTGTAATAAAATGCTTCTGATCCTGGTCATTCCATATGTGCCGGTGAGTCAGTCATGCAGCAACGGGCCCTGGTAGGAATTAGTTGTTTTAAATGTTTTGAATTGTGTTGCATATGTATCAACACAAACAGATTTTTATATATATATAAACATATATATATATATATATATATATATAATATTTTTTTTAATGTTATATTGAATTTGTAAAAGTGGCTGTTTGCATCTCTTGCCTCTGTATCCAATTATTCATGTATCACCCAGGCCTATCCTATTATCCATGATACGTTGGGCTCCTCCCACCGATGCTGGCATTTATCACGGATTATGCTTCGGATGCCTCAGACAGCCATAGCATAATCCGTGATAAATTTATCCCTAATACCACGTGTTTTTCAGCCGATGAAGATGGCCTCTAATTGGATACTGCGATAATTACCATTAGTCATTAATCGCAATATCCGTCTGTTTTCACCCACCGAAGCGGCATTGCAGCTTATTGTATCTATCTATCTATCTATCTATCTATCTATCTAGTCTGCCGTAATGTGTAAAAAAAGGGGACGCTGTCTGCCGTAATGTGTAAAAAAAGGGGACGCTGTCTGCCGTAATGTGTAAAAAAAGGGGATACTGTCTGCAGTAATGTGTAAAAAAAGGGACGCTGTCTGCCGTAATGTGTAAAAAAAAGGGGACGCTGTCTGCCGTAATGTGTAAAAAAAGGAGACGCTGTCTGCCGTAATGTGTAAAAAAAAAGGGCCTCTGTCTGCCATAATGTGTAAAAAAAAGGGGGACTCTGCCGTAATGTGTAAAAAAAAAGGGGGACTGTCTTCCGTAATTTAAAAAAAAAGGGGACGCTGTCTGCCGTAATGTGTAAAGAAAGGGGACGCTGTCTGCCGTAATGTGTAAAAAAAAAAAAAAAGAGAAGCTGTCTGCCGTAATGTGTAAAAAGGGGAATCTGTCCGTAGTAAGGTGTAAAGGGGGTTCTACCTGGTGTAGTGGTGCTACTGTGTGGCGTAATTTGAATAATGGAGATTACTGTGTACCGTTATATGAATTGGTATTATTTTGTGGCCACACCCCTTCCCCATGAAGCTACGCCCCTATATTTTTGGCACGCGCCTACGGCGCGCACTGCCCCTGCCTTGCATAGAGGGGATGGGCTCCAATGCCGTTTCTTGCACACAGTGCTAAAATGTCTAGTTACGGCACTGTTGCTAGGTATCCATTTCCCTGGCCCTGAGCAGGTCCCCCTCACCAGATCCTCTCCAGGGGTGAGGGGGTGGACTTGGATGGTATGGGGGAGGGGCCAAAGCATTTTGTTGCACCTGGGCCCACCGCTCGCTAGTTCCGCCACTGACCCCCCCTCTGGGTGGGGGAGGTGGGGGGCGATAGTTACTTACTTTGCCAGGGGCGCTCAGACCCCTAGATACACCCCTGATTTAGAGTGCTTGATAAAATGTATAGAAATGTGTTTTACGCAAAACCTGTATGGAAAAAACGGGGTTAAAATATGTTTACAGCTCTCTTGTGAGATATTTGGTATCCAGTATGAGGAGTGGGTTCCAAAATAGTGCCGTTTGAAATAAAGCAGTAGTTTCCTTCGGTAATGACTAACTTTCACTGTCTAAAGGTACCTGTAGCGCTGCTTGCCGTTTCAGCGGCTCTGTGCAGCGGAGAGTTAGTAGCGGCTGGTTCCCTCTGGGAGATATCCTCCGAGCGCCAGTCAGTGGCTAGCGGTGATCACTGAATCCATGCAACTAACATACTAACACACCGTTAGTAGTAGCTGGTTCCCCCTGTGCGCCCGTCAGCGACCAACGGTGGTCACAGATTCCCCTCTAATGCTGTTAATATCGGATACTCCAATTATCCAACGCATTTCAGGCAAAAAGCCCTTTATCAAGGATGATTTTTAAACGCTCTGGTCTCCTTTATATAAGTAAAAAAAACTTTATTAAAAAAATGGAAATTAAAGTTAAAAAGGCAGCTGCAGTATGTTCCTGTTTACGAGAATTTCTCCTAAAAAGTTGTTCATTTTTATTAGGTAATATGTAATTCGAGTGTTACCATAAATTAAATATGTTTATAAATATTGTATATGAAATGTAAAAAATTAACTAGAGGAAATATAAAAATGTGATTTTATTTTATAAAAAGGCATTGAGCTCTATATCGGTGTTTAGCCCCTTTGGAGTCAGTGTGTCCATAAAATAGATCCATTTTGTTTCACTTCTTTTCAGATCCTGGGATTTATCACCTCCTCTCTAGTAGGTTTTCACCTTCTGTATACCTATAAATTTAAGGTTAGATGGCTCCTTATTGTGATAGTCCAAAAAATGTTTTGACTTGTATTAGTCCTCCCCCTTGTGGCCAGCTCCTGTTACTGCACTACTACTTTACAATTATTATAAGCAGCAGATTCTGAGCTGCCACATTTGGGGTTTCCACAATTTTGGATTGTCCCGCAACACAGGGCCAAAGTTTAACTCAGCTATCTTGGCTCCGGCGGCTTCCTCCCTAGTGTGTTCTGTGTGGCAGCTGGAGACACATCTGGGAAGAGGACCCTTTCCATTGAGCACGCAATGTAATGTCATGCTTCTAGATACACCACTAATATAACATATAACTGCATGCGCCTTTTTCATAGTTGCCTGTTCTTCCATTCTACACACTACAGCGGTGAAGTTTGGAAATTGTCTGTTGCTACCATGCCTCCTAAGAAAGCCAAAGGGGTCCTTCCCCCCTGTGTGTCTTTTCCTACTCAGAAGATGATACATTTGTCCTCTTCTCCATCTGGTGCGTCCACCTCCTCACCTGCAGGAGCATCGTTAAGTAGCTCTAAAAGTCCCTTTCTGTTATGGGAGTTGATTGTGACTCGGACGCTCCTCTCACAGTTAAATCGCTCTGCCAAATTCTCTCGTCCTTTAAAGAGGACCTACAGTATCTAAAGATTTAACGGCTGCTATTCGGGAAGTTAAGACTGAATTAGTGGCTATTGGGAATCGTATATGTCATTTGGAAAGGAAAATGGAGGAGTTGGTGTCCTCACATAATGAACTCATAAGTTCTCACGATCTTCAACAAACTGAGCTTGACGCACTTAAAAACAAGGTTGCGGATTTGGAGGACAGGTCCAGGCAGAACAATATTAAAATTCGAGGTATACCGGATTCGGTCTCCAGTTCTGAATTAGAGAACAATGGGGTACATTTACTAAGCAGTGATAAGAGTGGAGAAGTGAGACAGTGGAGAAGTTGCCCATGGCAACCAATCAGCACTGAAGTAACATCTATAATTGCATACTATAAAATGATACAGAGCTGCTGATTGGTTGATGGGGAAATTTCTCCTCTGGCTCACTTCTCCGTTCTTATCACTGCTTAATAAATGTACCCATTAGTCTTGATTCTGTTCCGTAAGCTTCTGCCGACTGCTGAGGAGCGGGACCTGTTGATAGATCGGATTGACCGTCTTCCTCAGCCTCGCACTGTTTCGTCTACCTTGATGAAAGACACACTTCTTCAAGTGCACTTCTTCACGACAAAAGAATGTATTCTCAGAGTGGCGAGGTCGGCTAGTGATTCGGATGCCCTGGGTGGGCTACAGATTTTTCCGGACTTCTCCACACTAACCCTTGCCAAGAGACGTTCATTTGCTCTGATTACTTCTGCTCTTCGTGCCCACAACATTACCTACCGTTGGGGATTTCCAGTAAAGCTCATAGTCTCCTATGATGACTCCTTATACACAATTTCATCGCTGGATGCCAGAGTCAAATTACTGGTGGACTGGGACATTTCCATTAACTTACCGGCTGGAGTTAAGAAGGCTTCTGCTCCCAACACAGAATGGGCTACCACCTGAGACTCTTTACATCTTTTGTGCTAATTCACTGGGTGCCTTTCCCCTCCGCGACATTATGTTCCAGCTCCCGTGTGCTGGACCGACTGGCTAAGTATATTGGGTTATTTTTTACATGGTGTTACTTTCTTTTTTTATACTGTATACTGATATTGCTCTGCTTTAATGTCCTTGGAATGTGGGTATGGCATGTTCTCTATGTTTATGTTAGAATGGTTACATTTGTACTCTGCCCTACTTTGTGTTAGGGCTATGCGATTTGGTAGACTCTGTTTATTCTTGTATCATGCTTGGTTTACAGGGGTGGCGGCATTAGGCCACAATACCCCTTTTTTTTTACTACTGCATATTAGTTCCTACTTCTGCAGTAGTTATGCAGGCCCGATATACTGGGCTGTTAGGCTTTTTTCTCCCTTGTTTTTCTCTTCTATCTCCCTCCCTTGTTTTCCTCTTTTTTTTTGTTTCCTTTTTTTTCTTTTCAGATTTCAAATTGTACTTATAATGTAAGTAATTAACTGTGGGCAATCCTTGTTATTGAATGTATCGCTGACAATGTGCATTCTTTTCTTTTGACACACTATGCCTAGGGTTCTTATGTTAAGTGTTAAGGGATTAAATTCCCCCAACAAGCCCAGACTGGCTCTCTCTTTTTTTAATAAGCAAGGGGCAGATGTTGTGGCACTACAGGAAACCCACTTCTCTTCCATTAATCCCCCCACCCGCTCAAGGATCACAAATATCCCCTTGGTTTCTTCGCTAATGGCCCTTTTAAGCATAATGGGGTGGCACTCCTTTTTTGTAGTCGTGTCTTTTGTTCTTCATTCGCAAATTGCTGACAAAAATGCCGTTATCTCATTTTAACTGATTTGTTACATGATAAATTAGTCACTTTAGTTTCTGTATATGCCCGAACTCTAACCAAATATCCTTTCTTCGCAAACTTTTTTTCTTAATCAGGACATCCTCTAAAGGCTTATTAGTTGTAATGGGGGACTTTAACTTAGTTCTGAATCCTAAATTGGATAAATCCCTTAAATCAACAAAGGCTGCAGGGACATTTGGCCCCTCCACTGCATTTTGCAGTTTACTAACTGAATTCGATTTATATGATATGTTGGGAATCCAAAACCCATCTTGGCGGGATTATACCTATTATTCTCCAGTTCACAATACCTATTCTAGAATTGATTTGCTCTTTAGTGATAAGTGGACCCTGCAGCACACTAAATCGATAGACATCCTGCCTATTACTTGGTCGGATCATGCCCCCATACTTTGATGTTGGAAGTTAGATCACCGTAATATACCTCCTAGAACATGGCATTTATCTCCTCATCGTCTTTCGGATTCACTGACTAAGAAAATTATTTCTGATAGCATCACTTCCTATAAGGACACGAATATACCTTGAAATACGTCCACCTTCAATCATTGGTGCGCGTTTAAGGCAGTAACTCATGGTTTTGCTATTCAAGCAGGCGCGGTCCTTAAGAGGTTACGTTCACAATGCCAGATAGATTTAGAAACTAAACTTAAGGTCCTTGAGGATAAGAACAAAAACTCACCACCTAAAGTTCTCCGCAAAGAATTATCAGAAATTCGTAGTCAATTAAAAAAAATGCTGATGGCCCAGACTCAAACGGCATTGAATTTCCCTATAGATTGTAAGCTTGTGAGCAGGGCCTTCCTACCTCTATGACTGTTTGTTGTCACCCAGTTTGTTATTGCTATTTGAAATTGTAAAGCACAACGGAATTTGCTGCGCTATATAAGAAACTGTTAATAAATAAATAAATAAATAGACTTCATCAGAAATTTTACTTATTTGGTAACAGGTTGGGTAAGCTTTTAGCTCGGAAGTTACGACTGCAACATGCTAGAAACAGAACGAAGCTTCTTTTTTCTTCCTCCAAAACTAAACTATTGAATCCGAGGGATATTTCTAATAGATTTGCTGAGTATTATGCCCAACTTTATAATCTTTCTCAAGACCCTACTGTCACCCAACCTTCCTCAGCCTCTATATCCTCTTTGTTAGATGCAATTGAGTTGCCGTCTCTTACAGCTGCACAGTTAGAGATGTTAAATGCTCCATGGTCTGTTCTTGAAGCTGGGTAAGCCATATGGTCCTTACCCAGGGCAAAGCCCCGGGACCTGATGGTTTTATTAATTATTTCTACATCTCTTTACGGAGCTTTTGATGCCTCATTTGACTGGGCTTTTTAATGGAATTACTGTTCTTGGTGCACTCCCCAAAGAGATGTTGGAAGCTCAGCTAGTGACGTTACCTAAACCGGAGAAAGACCCAGCTTATTGCCAAAACTATTGACCTATAGCTATACCAAATGGTGATATTAAGCTTTATACGAAACTGGTTGCCACTCGCATCAACTTTTTCCTACCATTGCTGATCCACCCAGACCAAGCTGGGTTTGTACCTGGCCGACAAGCATCTGATAATACCCGTAGGGTATTTAAGTTGATTGATATTGTTTCAGAAGATTGAGGCCTTCTTTTGCTGTCGCTTGATGCAGAGAAGGCATTTGATCGCCTAAATTGGAAGTATATGTGGGAAGTTCTTCTTAAATTTGGATTCTGTGATTAGATATTAGCATCCATTTTTGCATTGTACAGTGCTCTCTTGGCTCGGGTGTTCAGCAATGATTTCCTCTCCGATGTATTTTCAATTTTCAGTGGTACAAGACAGGGATGTCCTCTTTTTCCTCTGATTTTCGTTCTATCTATAGAACCTCTTGCGATTAGGTTTCGCTCTAATGATAATTTTCCGGGGGTAGTTGCGGGTTCTTCTCGACATAAATTATGTCTATTTGCGGATGACATCCTGTTATTTGTTTCGGATCCTGTATCATCTTCATCATCTCCATTCGATTTTTGATGATTGTAGTAATGCTTCCTTTTATAAATTAAATACAACAAAGACTGATGCCCTTCCTATACACCTTTCTGGCTCTCTCCCCTTCCTACATTCCCGGTATCAATATAATTGGCAAGACGAGTCCATTCGTTACCTATGCATTAATATTCCTGCTGACACCTCCAAAGTTTTCGTGGTGAATCTTCCCCCTCCTGTTCAATCCCTTTTGTTTCTTTCTAAATTTTGGCTCGCTTATGATATGTCATGGTTAGGTCATATGGCAGCATTTAAGATGGCCCTCCTTCCTAAATTGATGTATCTGTTTTGTACAATCCCTTATATTTTCCCTAAGAAGTACTTGGACAACTGTAACCTTATTTTGTCTAAATATATTTGGCCGGTGGGTCCTCCTAAATTGGCAAAGTCTAAGATGATACTATCTAGAGCTAACAGTGGGCTTAACCTCCCTGATCTAGTGTCATATCACGAAGCATGTCTTTTAGCGCAGCTCAAAGTCTCTCCGGATATAAATTCAGAAGTGGGGTGGGTTGGCTTGGAGAGAGTGGGCTGTCCATCTTACCCTTTAGAGGATACTTTGAACATTCCTAAATGTATCCGTCCGACCCCAGGTATACTATTGCCCTCTACTCATGCTTCCCTATTGGTATGGGATAATTTGGCTGCAAAATTGTCCTTCTCTCTGTCCTACCTTCCACATATCTCCCTGAGATCACTAACTAAATTAATACCTAATTTGAATCTGTCGAAGTGGGTTTCCTGTGGTGTGACACATTTTAGGGATTTACTGAATGGGCCCATTTTAGTACCCTTTGCTGATTTACAGCGAAGAGTCTCACTCCCCAATTCGGAATTACTGTATTATTTTCAAATCCTTCATTGGTGGAAGAGTTTACCAAAACATTCTAGTCCTGCAAACCACCTGGCATCCAAAGTTTTTGCACGTTTGGCACACATCAAATCGCGGGGAGACATTTCGTTTTGGTATAATATTATCATTGACTTAATCCCTGTCTCCAAGTCTAATGCCCAGACGAAGTGGGAGGATGACTTAAGTATTTCATTGACTGAGGCTCAATGAAATAAAATCTTCCTTTCTTCGTATAAGATGTCTTGGTGTTTGAACCATACTGAGATGCATATAAAGTTGCTCAACAGACTGTACCTAACACCAGATAGGCTGCACACATTTTGGCCTTCGTGCTCTAAATTTTGGTGGCGCCAGTGCGGTGCGTTAGGTAATATATTTCATATATTTTGGTCATGTTCTATTCTTGGTCAATTCAATTCTGGTCAGAGGTTTTCGATTTAATTAACACAGTCCTTGATTTATCACTTTCCCCATCTCCTTCTGTCGCTTTACTACATGTTTTCCCTGATAATATTTTGATGCATA
Organism: Pseudophryne corroboree; assembly: GCF_028390025.1. Lineage (NCBI taxonomy): Eukaryota > Metazoa > Chordata > Amphibia > Anura > Myobatrachidae > Pseudophryne > Pseudophryne corroboree. The sequence goes on along the minus strand of NC_086453.1, from coordinate 176,475,778 downwards.
ATTAGTATGTTCTTGGCCATATTCTTATTGCTGCTCGAGCCGCTTTGGCGCAAGTATGGAACAACCCACCCCTCCTAGTTTATTGAAGGTCATTCATAAGATTAATTTCCATTATACCATGGAAACAGAATATATGCCATGCATATGCTCAGCCTCCTCTCCGCTGGTGCTTTGGTCATCCTGGTGCAAATTTGTTACAGAAGGAGATGGAGGTCGGTATTTCCACAATTAATCCCAATCTGACCCCGGTCAATTCAGTGTTTGTGAGAACAAGCCAGACTCCGCTACTGAGGACTAACTGCTACTAGGTCCCTCATATTATTGTATTAGTTGACTTATATGCTTTGATGTATGTTTGTGAACTGTGATCCACAATGCTGATTCTCACCATCGTCTATTAGCTTGGTACTTTGTACCCACTGTTTAACTGTGATTGTGTTTTTTGAAATCCTGTCTTGTCTTGTTTTCTTTTGGTCCCTTTTGATTCTCCCTTTTTCTTTTCTGTATCCCCGAAAAAGAAATATTCTTTAATAAAAATTATTGAAGTAAAAAAAAAAAAAAAAAATGTTTAATTATATACCTTCTTGGAGAAGTTCTTCAAGTTCTTTTATAAGCTGCTGTTGGGTCATTTTGTAATAGTGCATATGCTTCTGTATCTGAAAGTAAGTTGTTTATTTCTTTTTCATAATTTTCTTTGTCAATTATGACAAGGCCTCCATCTTGTCGGCTGGTTTGAAAATTATAGTGTTATCTTCCTTTAGTTCCTTTAGTGCTTTTTTTTCTTCTTTCTCCGGCAGGGTCCACAGGTTATCCACAGGATAACAATGGGAAATGATGGAGCGACAGCAGATTGGCACCAAGCGATCAAAAGCTTTCCGGCCCCCCAGGATGCAACGGGCCTGTCCATATATCCCGCCCACTGGCTCAGGCAAATAAGTTTTTTGTTTGGTGCGGCAAGAGCTGGACCATGGTCAGAGGGCTGCTGTTATTTAGCATCCCCAAGCTTTCTTATCTATTTTATAGTCTTACTAATTTTTTGAGTGCTCTTTCTAAACAGCGTCTTATACGCATATTGGAAAGAGTCGCTCCAACAACTCTCCGCCGGGTCGCAACAATGCTTACCTATCAATACAGTGCTGTTTCAGCGGGCATCTGTGTCAGATATACTAGCAGGTCCATCAGACGATACCAGGCTGTGGCTGGAGCATGGGGAGAAGGTAAGGCATCCGTTCCGCGTAGCATGCATGGAATACGGACACAGCCACACTGTTTTGGGAGGAGACTGCCAAACAGTAGCTGACGCGCCGCCACCACGGGTGCTCCAGCGCTAGGCCTTAGGGATCATAGGCACCAGGAATAGCATGAGGCCACGATCCGAAGGGTTGATGTCAGCAGTGGGGAGTCAGACGCTCTCCTGGTCACCCCTCTCCCGGTTCATGACCAGTTTCCGCTGAGTTACCCACCATGAACTGTTTCCTCGCTTCCGTTTCAGATGCTAACAGAGGGGACTCGGTCGTAGCATAGGCCACTGCGTCGGTGTTCACTGAGCGCTACCACAAGAGATTCGTTCGCAACATAGGCGACTGTGTGATCACTGCATCTGTGTTCACTGACCGTTACCGTGAGGAGACTCGGTCGCAGCATAGGTGGCTGTGTGACTGGTGTGTCTATTTTCACTGAGCATCTGTGTTCACTATAGGTTCCTGGAGCGGCAGTGTACACTAGTAGCATCTGGATCCACTCAGCATTCGCTAACGTATTGATCGATTACTGGAAGCCCTTTATCCCACTCTACTGAGTACGGGCTATACAGCACTAAATTTCTATCTACTTTGTCAGCAAGAATAGTTAAGTTAAGTTAAGTGCCTATTGCATATGAGTCTGTGTACATTTACTGTGGTTTTCTTCGCGTTGCGTCTGAATACGTTTGATCTGTTCATACAGAATTCAGTAAATGTTTACCTACATACTTAAAAAAGTATTTGTAGTTAATGATATACTCATATGACTAATATATAACATGTGACTGACTGCTAGTGTGATTGCTGACTTTAATATATGTTTGTCAGTTGTTTCTTCTGATCCTCAATGCTGGTGCATGGGTGGGGTCAGATTGACATCACTTTAGAAGATTAAAGTGATTACAGTCACAAATTGTTTAGAACACTGTGAAAGTGCTGATTATTTATCATGTCTAAGAGCGGCAAAGGTGACGACAGCAACACTCATATCATGTTTGTCTTGCAAAACTGTATTATCCTCTCAGGATCTGGTTCAGGATAGTTTATGTGCAAATTTTTTGCTTTTCAGCAGAACACAAGGCTGATCCCTGTACACCATCAGATAGATCCACCTTGGGCTATGTTTGCACAGACCTTGTCCAGTATAGCTGAATGGATAATTTCTACAGTTTCTGTACCAGGAATGGGGTATCCATACATGCAGCTCCCTACCTACGGTATACCATTTCCCCCAGTAGCTTCTCAAATGAAACAAGCTGATAAATTGATGGTAAGTAAATCTTCACCTTCACAGGCTACACATGATGATTTATCGGATGATGAAAACTCTATTTACTCTACTTCGGTATACGAAGAGGAGGAAGAAGGTCTCAGCTCAGTGGATATAGCTGAATTAATAAGAGCAATGAAGGTCAGTCTATCCTTAGAAGATTCAGCAGAGCCTGTGTTAAAAACCAAGGCACCTGTGTTTAAACATCCCAGGACAGTTAAGACTGAGTTTCCAGGGTCAGACCAGCTGACGGAAATCATGGAAGAGGCTTGGGCAACACCCAACAAAAATATAGAATTCCCAAAAAATGGGACTCCAATTATCCTTTTCCAGCAGGGGACTGTTTAAAAAGTGAGGTAGCTCCTAAAGTTTATACGCATGTGATTCGATTAGTGCGAAAATCTATATTGCCTTTGCCTTCAACATCCTTAAATGATGTCACGGATAGGAGAGTGGATGGTTTTCTAAAAACCATATTTTCCCTATCTGGAGCAGTCATAAGGCCAGCCATGGCTTCAGCTTGGATAGCAAAGGCAGTGCCTGCCTGGGCTGATGCATTGGAAAGTGATTTTTCATCAGCTTCTAGAGAGCAAAAACCTTATATACAGATGTAGCCACCTTTATCTTGACTGTTTCTCCGCCGAGATGGGCGTTTAGTCACGCTAAGGCGATAGCTGAGTTTAATCACAGGACGTGATCAAGCATACAATGCGAAACGTACGTCAGGAGGAAGTATTGCGATCACGTGATGCACACACGTGACCGCACTAGCCGGAATCCCTAGGACGGTCACCAGGCAACGGCCGCACTGCTCCGTCTTCTGAACAAGGGGACTCCGGCCACACGCCGCTGCAGCCCTTGAAGCATGGGCACAGCAACAAGCGGGTCTCGCAGTGACAGCAATACCGGAGCTGGTATCGTATACCTCGCACTTTGTATTTTGCGAACTGCACTTCAATTAGCAAGCTTGTTAGCACATTTAATCCAATTTCCTTGAGCAACCAGCATCCATAGAGCTATATATGCATGGCAAACAACCATGCACAATTGCAACTGAAACAGTGATATTTTACTTCCAGCCACTTGGTCATTATTATATTGTGGTAAGAGCATTACTGGATAAACTGTTCCAACTAGCAACATCATAAGGAATTTATTATTATTTTTCCTCCTTCAGCAATAAGGCATACAAAGCTGGGATCATCCATACTTGCTATAAACATCAATAGCAAGCTACCACTAACTTTATACATACCAATGACTGTGTTTCTCCTTTTGAAACTCACAAATATATCAATGGTAAACTTCAGCAAATACTATTAACCTAAAGCTCATTAGTCTCAAACAAACTAAGAAATTGTGCTAATTATCTACAAGCATCTAGTCCCAGCCTGCTTTCCTATAATCACACAAGTACTTATTATAGGTCCCAGGCATAAGGCATATTATAGCCATTATCTGGTTAAGTGCATAGGGGTGTACTATCACAAATTATTTTGAAAACCTACTGCCACATTTAGGATGTGCAGCATAATTATATCCTGCACTTATATCGCGGTATAATTTGGTACGGCCGGTCTGGTGCCCTTTGGGCGTTTCTAGGAGTGAAAGGCAAGTCCTAATTGTGGACATTGTGTGGTGTTCAGGAATTTTACCCACATAATAGGCCTTCACTCATATGTATAATATTGTCTGTGGTTGATATGTCACAGGGTAACTAAGCCTGGTGGCTGCACATTATCTCACTTTATGTTTCTTGACCATTGTACCATATAGATATACAAATCTCAATTTTGTCAGTTACAAACTTATGAACCTGGATGACTCAAAAGGGTGAGTACAATATTTGCGGTCATACCTCACTGGAAATGCCCAATCTCTTCTGACCTTGGAAGCTAAGCAGTGAAAGGCCGGGCTAGTAATAGGATGGGTGACCACCTCTGAACACCCTGGTACCGCAACAAATTGATTCCCCTATAGTGTCATCTGCACCTAAAATACTGGGCACTTGAATTGTCAAAAAAATTAATTTGCAACGGTGATAGGCAAGTCCTAATTGTGGATATTGCGTGGTTTTAAAAAAAACCTTCTTTCCACAAAACAGGCCATCACCCATGCTCATATTTCACTGTGGCTGCCATGTCACAAGGTGACTAAACCAATTGGCTGCACACACTTGGGTGACTCAATAGGGTGAGTACAACAATTGCGGTCATACCTCACTGGAGATGCCTAATCTCTTCTGACCTTGGAAGCTAAACAGTGAAAGGCCGGGCTAGTACTAGGATGGGAGACCACCTTTGAACACCCTGGTACTGCAATAAATTGACTCCCCTATATAGTGTCACCCATACATATACTATTGGGTACCGGACTCCTATATGACCTATGATTTAACTCTCTGCATTTACCACAATCCACAATGGATATCTGCTGAATAAATGATGGTCATACAATATATGAGTCACAATGTGCAATGATTAATGAATTTTGTTACCACAGCCATAATTTCCGGCAACTGGTAGATTGTGATATGGATATCACGTATTACTTATAATCTTTTTTCATATTTTCGCAAAGCTTTTAATTTTCAAGGTAGATACTCCTTAATTCTTATTTTACGTGTTACCTAATAAAAATGGTTTTATCAGTAACAAATTACATTGCCATCCTCTGAATTAGAGTGCTCCCAAAAAAGAGTCTACTTACCAACACTTCTTTGTTTTGGTTTTTTCTGAAACACCATTCAAGCAAGCGAATGGGCTGTACAACCGGAGGTCTTTCAGACTCTAGTAGACAAATGGGGGTTGCCAGAGATAGATCTCATGGCATCCCATCTGAACAACAAAGTGCCCGCATACGGGTCAAGAACAAAGGATCCCGGAGTGATCTTTGTGGACGCCTTGTCGGTGAGATGGGACTTTCATCTGGCTTATCTGTTTTCTCCGATCACCCTGTTACTCAGGGTGGTGAGGAAAATAAAGCAAGCAAAGGGTGCCGTGATTCTAATAGCTCCGGCTTGGCCCAGAAGGCATTGGTACACAGATCTGCAGAGAATGTCGATGGATGCTCCATTTATACTCCTTCAACGTCCAGATCTACTGATGCAGGGTCCCTGTTATCACAGACATCTGGATTGACTGTCTTTGTTGGCGTGGTTTTTGAAACCTCTATCCTAAAGTCAAGAGGATCCTCTAAACAGGTAATTCAAACAAAGCTCAGAGAAAGGAAACCTTCCTCAGCTCGTATTTATCACCGAATATGGCAGGCCTATATTCATTGGTGCAGTGAAGGAGGTATGGACCTGAAATCTTATAGAGTTTCCAGGGTCCTAGCATTCCTTCTGGCAGAAATGGATAAAGGTTTGAAGGTGGCTTCCTTGAGAGTGCAGGTATCGGCATTGACTGTATGGTTCCAAAAGAAAATTGCCAATTTGCAGGATGTGCGTACTATTTTCCAGGGAATGCTGCGCATTCAACCTCCCTTTGTTTCGCCTACAGCACCGTGGGACTTAGGTTTAGTCATGAAAGCCCTTCAAGTTGCCCCATTTGAACCACTTAACATGGTGGATCTTAAATGGTTGACAGCAAAAGTACTCTTTCTACTGGCTATGGCATCAGCTAGAGTTACATTTGTACTCTGCCCTACTTTGTGTTAGGTCTATGCGATTTGGTAGACTCTGTTTATTCTTGTATCATGCTCGGTTTACAGGGGTGGCGGCATTAGGCCACAATACCCCTTTTTTTTATACTACTGCATATTAGTTCCTACTTCTGCAGTAGTTATGCAGGCCCGATATACTGGGCTGTTAGGCTTTTTTCTCCCTTGTTTTTCTCTTCTATCTCCCTCCCTTGTTTTCCTCTTTTTTTTGTTTCCTTTTTTTTCTTTTCAGATTTCAAATTGTACTTATAATGTAAGTAATTTACTGTGGGCAATCCTTGTTATTGAATGTATCGCTGACAATGTGCATTCTTTTCTTTTGACACACTATGCCTAGGGTTCTTATGTTAAATGTTAAGGGATTAAATTCCCCCAACAAGCCCAGACTGGCTCTCTCTTTTTTTAATAAGCAAGGGGCAGATGTTGTGGCACTACAGGAAACCCACTTCTCTTCCATTAATCCCCCCACCCGCTCAAGGATCACAAATATCCCCTTGGTTTCTTCGCTAATGGCCCTTTTAAGCATAATGGGGTGGCACTCCTTTTTTGTAGTCATGTGTCTTTTGTTCTTCATTCGCAAATTGCTGACAAAAATGCCGTTATCTCATTTTAACTGATTTGTTACATGATAAATTAGTCACTTTAGTTTCTGTATATGCCCGAACTCTAACCAAATATCCTTTCTTCGCAAACTTTTTTTCTTAATCAGGACATCCTCTAAAGGCTTATTAGTTGTAATGGGGGACTTTAACTTAGTTCTGAATCCTAAATTGGATAAATCCCTTAAATCAACAAAGGCTGCAGGGACATTTGGCCCCTCCACTGCATTTTGCAGTTTACTAACTGAATTCGATTTATATGATATGTTGGGAATCTAAAACCCATCTTGGCAGGATTATACCTATTATTCTTCAGTTCACAATACCTATTCTAGAATTGATTTGCTCTTTAGTGATAAGTGGACCCTGCAGCACACTAAATCGATAGACATCCTGCCTATTACTTGGTCGGATCATGCCCCCATACTTTGATGTTGGAAGTTAGATCACCGTAATATACCTCCTAGAACTTGGCATTTATCTCCTCATCGTCTTTCGGATTCACTGACTAAGAAAATTATTTCTGATAGCATCACTTCCTATAAGGACACGAATATACCTTGAAATACGTCCACCTTCAATCATTGGTGCGTGTTTAAGGCAGTTACTCATGGTTTTGCTATTCAAGCAGGCGCGGTCCTTAAGAGGTTACGTTCACAATGCCAGATAGATTTAGAAACTAAACTTAAGGTCCTTGAGGATAAGAACAAAAACTCACCACCTAAAGTTCTCCGCAAAGAATTATCAGAAATTCGTAGTCAATTAAAAAAAATGCTGATGGCCCAGACTCAAACGGCATTGAATTTCCCTATAGATTGTAAGCTTGTGAGCAGGGCCTTCCTACCTCTATGACTGTTTGTTATCACCCAGTTTGTTATTGCTATTTGAAATTGTAAAGCACAACGGAATTTGCTGCGCTATATAAGAAACTGTTAATAAATAAATAAATAAATAAATAAATAAATAGACTTCATCAGAAATTTTACTTATTTGGTAACTTATTTTAGCTCGGAAGTTACGACTGCAACATGCTAGAAAACAGTAACTTATTTTAGCTCGGAAGTTACGACTGCAACATGCTAGAAAACAGAACTAAGCTTCTTTTTTCTTCCTCCAAAACTAAACTATTGAATCCGAGGGATATTTCTAATAGATTTGCTGAGTATTATGCCCAACTTTATAATCTTTCTCAAGACCCTACTGTCATCCAACCTTCCTCAGCCTCTATATCCTCTTTGTTAGATACAATTGAGTTGCCGTCTCTTACGGCTGCACAGTTAGAGATGTTAAATGCTCCTTGGTCTGTTCTTGAAGCTGGGTAAGCCATATGGTCCTTACCCAGGGCAAAGCCCCGGGACCTGATGGTTTTATTAATGATTTCTACATCTCTTTACGGAGCTTTTGATGCCTCATTTGACTGGGCTTTTTAATGGAATTACTGTTCTTGGTGCACTCCCCAAAGAGATGTTGGAAGCTCAGCTAGTGACGTTACCTAAACTGGAGAAAGACCCAGCTTATTGCCAAAACTATTGACCTATAGCTATACCAAATGGTGATATTAAGCTTTATACGAAACTGGTTGCCACTCGCATCAACTTTTTCCTACCATTGCTGATCCACCCAGACCAAGCTGGGTTTGTACCTTGCCGACAAGCATCTGATAATACCCGTAGGGTATATAAGTTGATTGATATTGTTTCAGAAGATTGAGGCCTTCTTTTGCTGTCGCTTGATGCAGAGAAGGCATTTGATCGCCTAAATTGGAAGTATATGTGGGAAGTTCTTCTTAAATTTAGATTCTGTGATTAGATATTAGCATCCATTTTTGCATTGTACAGTGCTCTCTTGGCTCGGGTGTTCAGCAATGATTTCCTCTCCGATGTATTTTCAATTTTCAGTGGTACAAGACAGGGATGTCCTCTTTTTCCTCTGATTTTCGTTCTATCTATAGAACCTCTTGCGATTAGGTTTCGCTCTAATGATAATTTTCCGGGGGTAGTTGCGGGTTCTTCTCGACATAAATTATGTCTATTTGCGGATAACATCCTGTTATTTGTTTCGGATCCTGTATCATCTTCATCATCTCCATTCGAGTTTTGATGATTGTAGTAATGCTTCCTTTTATAAATTAAATACAACAAAGACTGATGCCCTTCCTATACACCTTTCTGGCTCTCTCCCCTTCCTACATTCCCGGTATCAATATAATTGGCAAGACGAGTCCATTCGTTACCTATGCATTAATATTCCTGCTGACACCTCCAAAGTTTTCGTGGTGAATCTTCCCCCTCCTGTTCAATCCCTTTTGTTTCTTTCTAAATTTTGGCTCGCTTATGATATGTCATGGTTAGGTCATATGGCAGCATTTAAGATGGCCCTCCTTCCTAAATTGATGTATCTGTTTTGTACAATCCCTTATATTTTCCCTAAGAAGTACTTGGACAACTGTAACCTTATTTTGTCTAAATATATTTGGCCGGTGGGTCCTCCTAAATTGGCAAAGTCTAAGATGATACTATCTAGAGCTAACAGTGGGCTTAACCTCCCTGATCTAGTGTCATATCACGAAGCATGTCTTTTAGCGCAGCTCAAAGTCTCTCCGGATATAAATTCAGAAGTGGGGTGGGTTGGCTTGGAGAGAGTGGGCTGTCCATCTTACCCTTTAGAGGATACTTTGAACATTCCTAAATGTATCCGTCCGACCCCAGGTATACTATTGCCCTCTACTCATGCTTCCCTATTGGTATGGGATAATTTGGCTGCAAAATTGTCCTTCTCTCTGTCCTACCTTCCACATATCTCCCTGAGATCACTAACTAAATTAATACCTAATTTGAATCTGTCGAAGTGGGTTTCCTGTGGTGTGACACATTTTAGGGATTTACTGAATGGGCCCATTTTAGTACCCTTTGCTGATTTACAGCGAAGAGTCTCACTCCCCAATTCGGAATTACTGTATTATTTTCAAATCCTTCATTGGTGGAAGAGTTTACCAAAACATTCTAGTCCTGCAAACCACCTGGCATCCAAAGTTTTTGCACGTTTGGCACACATCAAATCGCGGGGAGACATTTCGTTTTGGTATAATATTATCATTGACTTAATCCCTGTCTCCAAGTCTAATGCCCAGACGAAGTGGGAGGATGACTTAAGTATTTCATTGACTGAGGCTCAATGAAATAAAATCTTCCTTTCTTCGTATAAGATGTCTTGGTGTTTGAACCATACTGAGATGCATATAAAGTTGCTCAACAGACTGTACCTAACACCAGATAGGCTGCACACATTTTGGCCTTCGTGCTCTAAATTTTGGTGGCGCCAGTGCGGTGCGTTAGGTAATATATTTCATATATTTTGGTCATGTTCTATTCTTGGTCAATTCAATTCTGGTCAGAGGTTTTCGATTTAATTAACACAGTCCTTGATTTATCACTTTCCCCATCTCCTTCTGTCGCTTTACTACATGTTTTCCCTGATAATATTTTGATGCATAATTAGTATGTTCTTGGCCATATTCTTATTGCTGCTCGAGCCGCTTTGGCGCAAGTATGGAACAACCCACCCCTCCTAGTTTATTGAAGGTCATTCATAAGATTAATTTCCATTATACCATGGAAACAGAATATATGCCATGTATATGCTCAGCCTCCTCTCCGCTGGTGCTTTGGTCATCCTGGTGCAAATTTGTTACAGAAGGAGATGGAGGTCGGTATTTCCACAATTAATCCCAATCTGACCCCGGTCAATTCAGTGTTTGTGAGAACAAGCCAGACTCCGCTACTGAGGACTAACTGCTACTAGGTCCCTCATATTATTGTATTAGTTGACTTATATGCTTTGATGTATGTTTGTGAACTGTGATCCACAATGCTTATTCTCACCATCGTCTATTAGCTTGGTACTTTGTACCCACTGTTTAACTGTGATTGTGTTTTTTGAAATCCTGTCTTGTCTTGTTTTCTTTTGGTCCCTTTTGATTCTCCCTTTTTCTTTTCTGTATCCCCGAAAAAGAAATATTCTTTAATAAAAATTATTGAAGTAAAAAAAAAAAAAAAAAATGTTTAATTATATACCTTCTTGGAGAAGTTCTTCAAGTTCTTTTATAAGCTGCTGTTGGGTCATTTTGTAATAGTGCATATGCTTCTGTATCTGAAAGTAAGTTGTTTATTTCTTTTTCATAATTTTCTTTGTCAATTATGACAAGGCCTCCATCTTGTCGGCTGGTTTGAAAATTATAGTGTTATCTTCCTTTAGTTCCTTTAGTGCTTTTTTTTCTTCTTTCTCCGGCAGGGTCCACAGGTTATCCACAGGATAACAATGGGAAATGATGGAGCGACAGCAGATTGGCACCAAGCGATCAAAAGCTTTCCGGCCCCCCAGGATGCAACGGGCCTGTCCATATATCCCGCCCACTGGCTCAGGCAAATAAGTTTTTTGTTTGGTGCGGCAAGAGCTGGACCATGGTCAGAGGGCTGCTGTTATTTAGCATCCCCAAGCTTTCTTATCTATTTTATAGTCTTACTAATTTTTTGAGTGCTCTTTCTAAACAGCGTCTTATACGCATATTGGAAAGAGTCGCTCCAACAACTCTCCGCCGGGTCGCAACAATGCTTACCTATGAATACAGTGCTGTTTCAGCGGGCATCTGTGTCAGATATACTAGCAGGTCCATCAGACGATACCAGGCTGTGGCTGGAGCATGGGGAGAAGGTAAGGCATCCGTTCCGCGTAGCATGCATGGAATACGGACACAGCCACACTGTTTTGGGAGGAGACTGCCAAACAGTAGCTGACGCGCCGCCACCACGGGTGCTCCAGCGCTAGGCCTTAGGGATCATAGGCACCAGGAATAGCATGAGGCCACGATCCGAAGGGTTGATGTCAGCAGTGGGGAGTCAGACGCTCTCCTGGTCACCCCTCTCCCGGTTCATGACCAGTTTCCGCTGAGTTACCCACCATGAACTGTTTCCTCGCTTCCGTTTCAGATGCTAACAGAGGGGACTCGGTCGTAGCATAGGCCACTGCGTCGGTGTTCACTGAGCGCTACCACAAGAGATTCGTTCGCAACATAGGCGACTGTGTGATCACTGCATCTGTGTTCACTGACCGTTACCGTGAGGAGACTCGGTCGCAGCATAGGTGGCTGTGTAACTGGTGTGTCTATTTTCACTGAGCATCTGTGTTCACTATAGGTTCCTGGAGCGGCAGTGTACACTAGTAGCATCTGGATCCACTCAGCATTCGCTAACGTATTGATCGATTACTGGAAGCCCTTTATCCCACTCTACTGAGTACGGGCTATACAGCACTAAATTTCTATCTACTTTGTCAGCAAGAATAGTTAAGTTAAGTTAAGTGCCTATTGCATATGAGTCTGTGTACATTTACTGTGGTTTTCTTCGCGTTGCGTCTGAATACGTTTGATCTGTTCATACAGAATTCAGTAAATGTTTACCTACATACTTAAAAAAGTATTTTTAGTTAATGATATACTCATATGACTAATATATAACATGTGACTGACTGCTAGTGTGATTGCTGACTTTAATATATGTTTGTCAGTTGTTTCTTCTGATCCTCAATGCTGGTGCATGGGTGGGGTCAGATTGACATCACTTTAGAAGATTAAAGTGATTACAGTCACAAATTGTTTAGAACACTGTGAAAGTGCTGATTATTTATCATGTCTAAGAGCGGCAAAGGTGACGACAGCAACACTCATATCATGTTTGTCTTGCAAAACTGTATTATCCTCTCAGGATCTGGTTCAGGATAGTTTATGTGCAAATTTTTTGCTTTTCAGCAGAACACAAGGCTGATCCCTGTACACCATCAGATAGATCCACCTTGGGCTATGTTTGCACAGACCTTGTCCAGTATAGCTGAATGGATAATTTCTACAGTTTCTGTACCAGGAATGGGGTATCCATACATGCAGCTCCCTACCTACGGTATACCATTTCCCCCAGCAGCTTCTCAAATGAAACAAGCTGATAAATTGATGGTAAGTAAATCTTCACCTTCACAGGCTACACATGATGATTTATCGGATGATGAAAACTCTATTTACTCTACTTCGGTATACGAAGAGGAGGAAGAAGGTCTCAGCTCAGTGGATATAGCTGAATTAATAAGAGCAATGAAGGTCAGTCTATCCTTAGAAGATTCAGCAGAGCCTGTGTTAAAAACCAAGGCACCTGTGTTTAAACATCCCAGGACAGTTAAGACTGAGTTTCCAGGGTCAGACCAGCTGCCGGAAATCATGGAAGAGGCTTGGGCAACACCCAACAAAAATATAGAATTCCCAAAAAATGGGACTCCAATTATCCTTTTCCAGCAGGGGACTGTTTAAAAAGTGAGGTAGCTCCTAAAGTTTATACGCATGTGATTCGATTAGTGCGAAAATCTATATTGCCTTTGCCTTCAACATCCTTAAATGATGTCACGGATAGGAGAGTGGATGGTTTTCTAAAAACCATATTTTCCCTATCTGGAGCAGTCATAAGGCCAGCCATGGCTTCAGCTTGGATAGCAAAGGCAGTGCCTGCCTGGGCTGATGCATTGGAAAGTGATTTTTCATCAGCTTCTAGAGAGCAAAAACCTTATATACAGATGTAGCCACCTTTATCTTGACTGTTTCTCCGCCGAGATGGGCGTTTAGTCACGCTAAGGCGATAGCTGAGTTTAATCACAGGACGTGATCAAGCATACAATGCGAAACGTACGTCAGGAGGAAGTATTGCGATCACGTGATGCACACACGTGACCGCACTAGCCGGAATCCCTAGGACGGTCACCAGGCAACGGCCGCACTGCTCCGTCTTCTGAACAAGGAGACTCCGGCCACACGCCGCTGCAGCCCTTGAAGCACGGGCACAGCAACAAGCGGGTCTCGCAGTGACAGCAATACCGGAGCTGGTATCGTATACCTCGCACTTTGTATTTTGCGAACTGCACTTCAATTAGCAAGCTTGTTAGCACATTTAATCCAATTTCCTTGAGCAACCAGCATCCATAGAGCTATATATGCATGGCAAACAACCATGCACAATTGCAACTGAAACAGTGATATTTTACTTCCAGCCACTTGGTCATTATTATATTGTGGTAAGAGCATTACTGGATAAACTGTTCCAACTAGCAACATCATAAGGAATTTATTATTATTTTTCCTCCTTCAGCAATAAGGCATACAAAGCTGGGATCATCCATACTTGCTATAAACATCAATAGCAAGCTACCACTAACTTTATACATACCAATGACTGTGTTTCTCCTTTTGAAACTCACAAATATATCAATGGTAAACTTCAGCAAATACTATTAACCTAAAGCTCATTAGTCTCAAACAAACTAAGAAATTGTGCTAATTATCTACAAGCATCTAGTCCCAGCCTGCTTTCCTATAATCACACAAGTACTTATTATAGGTCCCAGGCATAAGGCATATTATAGCCATTATCTGGTTAAGTGCATAGGGGTGTACTATCACAAATTATTTTGAAAACCTACTGCCACATTTAGGATGTGCAGCATAATTATATCCTGCACTTATATCGCGGTATAATTTGGTACGGCCGGTCTGGTGCCCTTTGGGCGTTTCTAGGAGTGAAAGGCAAGTCCTAATTGTGGACATTGTGTGGTGTTCAGGAATTTTACCCACATAATAGGCCTTCACTCATATGTATAATATTGTCTGTGGTTGATATGTCACAGGGTAACTAAGCCTGGTGGCTGCACATTATCTCACTTTATGTTTCTTGACCATTGTACCATATAGATATACAAATCTCAATTTTGTCAGTTACAAACTTATGAACCTGGATGACTCAAAAGGGTGAGTACAATATTTGCGGTCATACCTCACTGGAAATGCCCAATCTCTTCTGACCTTGGAAGCTAAGCAGTGAAAGGCCGGGCTAGTAATAGGATGGGCGACCACCTCTGAACACCCTGGTACCGCAACAAATTGATTCCCCTATAGTGTCATCTGCACCTAAAATACTGGGCACTTGAATTGTCAAAAAAATTAATTTGCAGCGGTGATAGGCAAGTCCTAATTGTGGATATTGCGTGGTTTTAAAAAAAACCTTCTTTCCACAAAACAGGCCATCACCCATGCTCATATTTCACTGTGGCTGCCATGTCACAAGGTGACTAAACCAATTGGCTGCACACACTTGGGTGACTCAATAGGGTGAGTACAACAATTGCGGTCATACCTCACTGGAGATGCCCAATCTCTTCTGACCTTGGAAGCTAAACAGTGAAAGGCCGGGCTAGTACTAGGATGGGAGACCACCTTTGAACACCCTGGTACTGCAATAAATTGACTCCCCTATATAGTGTCACCCATACATATACTATTGGGTACCGGACTCCTATATGACCTATGATTTAACTCTCTGCATTTACCACAATCCACAATGGATATCTGCTGAATAAATGATGGTCATACAATATATGAGTCACAATGTGCAATGATTAATGAATTTTGTTACCACAGCCATAATTTCCGGCAACTGGTAGATTGTGATATGGATATCACGTATTACTTATAATCTTTTTTCATATTTTCGCAAAGCTTTTAATTTTCAAGGTAGATACTCCTTAATTCTTATTTTACGTGTTACCTAATAAAAATGGTTTTATCAGTAACAAATTACATTGCCATCCTCTGAATTAGAGTGCTCCCAAAAAAGAGTCTACTTACCAACACTTCTTTGTTTTGGTTTTTTCTGAAACACCATTCAAGCAAGCGAATGGGCTGTACAACCGGAGGTCTTTCAGACTCTAGTAGACAAATGGGGGTTGCCAGAGATAGATCTCATGGCATCCCATCTGAACAACAAAGTGCCCACATACGGGTCAAGAACAAAGGATCCCGGAGTGATCTTTGTGGACGCCTTGTCGGTGAGATGGGACTTTCATCTGGCTTATCTGTTTTCTCCGATCACCCTGTTACTCAGGGTGGTGAGGAAAATAAAGCAAGCAAAGGGTGCCGTGATTCTAATAGCTCCGGCTTGGCCCAGAAGGCATTGGTACACAGATCTGCAGAGAATGTCGATGGATGCTCCATTTATACTCCTTCAACGTCCAGATCTACTGATGCAGGGTCCCTGTTATCACAGACATCTGGATTGACTGTCTTTGTTGGCGTGGTTTATGAAACCTCTATCCTAAAGTCAAGAGGATCCTCTAAACAGGTAATTCAAACAAAGCTCAGAGAAAGGAAACCTTCCTCAGCTCGTATTTATCACCGAATATGGCAGGCCTATATTCATTGGTGCAGTGAAGGAGGTATGGACCTGAAATCTTATAGAGTTTCCAGGGTCCTAGCATTCCTTCTGGCAGAAATGGATAAAGGTTTGAAGGTGGCTTCCTTGAGAGTGCAGGTATCGGCATTGACTGTATGGTTCCAAAAGAAAATTGCCAATTTGCAGGATGTGCGTACTATTTTCCAGGGAATGCTGCGCATTCAACCTCCCTTTGTTTCGCCTACAGCACCGTGGGACTTAGGTTTAGTCATGAAAGCCCTTCAAGTTGCCCCATTTGAACCACTTAACATGGTGGATCTTAAATGGTTGACAGCAAAAGTACTCTTTCTACTGGCTGTGGCATCAGCTAGAGTTACATTTGTACTCTGCCCTACTTTGTGTTAGGTCTATGCGATTTGGTAGACTCTGTTTATTCTTGTATCATGCTCGGTTTACAGGGGTGGCGGCATTAGGCCACAATACCCCTTTTTTTTATACTACTGCATATTAGTTCCTACTTCTGCAGTAGTTATGCAGGCCCGATATACTGGGCTGTTAGGCTTTTTTCTCCCTTGTTTTTCTCTTCTATCTCCCTCCCTTGTTTTCCTCTTTTTTTTGTTTCCTTTTTTTTCTTTTCAGATTTCAAATTGTACTTATAATGTAAGTAATTTACTGTGGGCAATCCTTGTTATTGAATGTATCGCTGACAATGTGCATTCTTTTCTTTTGACACACTATGCCTAGGGTTCTTATGTTAAATGTTAAGGGATTAAATTCCCCCAACAAGCCCAGACTGGCTCTCTCTTTTTTTAATAAGCAAGGGGCAGATGTTGTGGCACTACAGGAAACCCACTTCTCTTCCATTAATCCCCCCACCCGCTCAAGGATCACAAATATCCCCTTGGTTTCTTCGCTAATGGCCCTTTTAAGCATAATGGGGTGGCACTCCTTTTTTGTAGTCATGTGTCTTTTGTTCTTCATTCGCAAATTGCTGACAAAAATGCCGTTATCTCATTTTAACTGATTTGTTACATGATAAATTAGTCACTTTAGTTTCTGTATATGCCCGAACTCTAACCAAATATCCTTTCTTCGCAAACTTTTTTTCTTAATCAGGACATCCTCTAAAGGCTTATTAGTTGTAATGGGGGACTTTAACTTAGTTCTGAATCCTAAATTGGATAAATCCCTTAAATCAACAAAGGCTGCAGGGACATTTGGCCCCTCCACTGCATTTTGCAGTTTACTAACTGAATTCGATTTATATGATATGTTGGGAATCTAAAACCCATCTTGGCAGGATTATACCTATTATTCTTCAGTTCACAATACCTATTCTAGAATTGATTTGCTCTTTAGTGATAAGTGGACCCTGCAGCACACTAAATCGATAGACATCCTGCCTATTACTTGGTCGGATCATGCCCCCATACTTTGATGTTGGAAGTTAGATCACCGTAATATACCTCCTAGAACTTGGCATTTATCTCCTCATCGTCTTTCGGATTCACTGACTAAGAAAATTATTTCTGATAGCATCACTTCCTATAAGGACACGAATATACCTTGAAATACGTCCACCTTCAATCATTGGTGCGTGTTTAAGGCAGTTACTCATGGTTTTGCTATTCAAGCAGGCGCGGTCCTTAAGAGGTTACGTTCACAATGCCAGATAGATTTAGAAACTAAACTTAAGGTCCTTGAGGATAAGAACAAAAACTCACCACCTAAAGTTCTCCGCAAAGAATTATCAGAAATTCGTAGTCAATTAAAAAAAATGCTGATGGCCCAGACTCAAACGGCATTGAATTTCCCTATAGATTGTAAGCTTGTGAGCAGGGCCTTCCTACCTCTATGACTGTTTGTTATCACCCAGTTTGTTATTGCTATTTGAAATTGTAAAGCACAACGGAATTTGCTGCGCTATATAAGAAACTGTTAATAAATAAATAAATAAATAAATAGACTTCATCAGAAATTTTACTTATTTGGTAACAGGTTGGGTAAGCTTTTAGCTCGGAAGTTACGACTGCAACATGCTAGAAAACAGAACTAAGCTTCTTTTTTCTTCCTCCAAAACTAAACTATTGAATCCGAGGGATATTTCTAATAGATTTGCTGAGTATTATGCCCAACTTTATAATCTTTCTCAAGACCCTACTGTCATCCAACCTTCCTCAGCCTCTATATCCTCTTTGTTAGATACAATTGAGTTGCCGTCTCTTACGGCTGCACAGTTAGAGATGTTAAATGCTCCTTGGTCTGTTCTTGAAGCTGGGTAAGCCATATGGTCCTTACCCAGGGCAAAGCCCCGGGACCTGATGGTTTTATTAATGATTTCTACATCTCTTTACGGAGCTTTTGATGCCTCATTTGACTGGGCTTTTTAATGGAATTACTGTTCTTGGTGCACTCCCCAAAGAGATGTTGGAAGCTCAGCTAGTGACGTTACCTAAACCGGAGAAAGACCCAGCTTATTGC
This sequence comes from Pseudophryne corroboree, assembly GCF_028390025.1. Taxonomy (NCBI): domain Eukaryota; kingdom Metazoa; phylum Chordata; class Amphibia; order Anura; family Myobatrachidae; genus Pseudophryne; species Pseudophryne corroboree. The sequence continues at coordinate 176,457,270 of NC_086453.1, read as the reverse complement.
CAAAACTATTGACCTATAGCTATACCAAATGGTGATATTAAGCTTTATACGAAACTGGTTGCCACTCGCATCAACTTTTTCCTACCATTGCTGATCCACCCAGACCAAGCTGGGTTTGTACCTTGCCGACAAGCATCTGATAATACCCGTAGGGTATATAAGTTGATTGATATTGTTTCAGAAGATTGAGGCCTTCTTTTGCTGTCGCTTGATGCAGAGAAGGCATTTGATCGCCTAAATTGGAAGTATATGTGGGAAGTTCTTCTTAAATTTAGATTCTGTGATTAGATATTAGCATCCATTTTTGCATTGTACAGTGCTCTCTTGGCTCGGGTGTTCAGCAATGATTTCCTCTCCGATGTATTTTCAATTTTCAGTGGTACAAGACAGGGATGTCCTCTTTTTCCTCTGATTTTCGTTCTATCTATAGAACCTCTTGCGATTAGGTTTCGCTCTAATGATAATTTTCCGGGGGTAGTTGCGGGTTCTTCTCGACATAAATTATGTCTATTTGCGGATAACATCCTGTTATTTGTTTCGGATCCTGTATCATCTTCATCATCTCCATTCGAGTTTTGATGATTGTAGTAATGCTTCCTTTTATAAATTAAATACAACAAAGACTGATGCCCTTCCTATACACCTTTCTGGCTCTCTCCCCTTCCTACATTCCCGGTATCAATATAATTGGCAAGACGAGTCCATTCGTTACCTATGCATTAATATTCCTGCTGACACCTCCAAAGTTTTCGTGGTGAATCTTCCCCCTCCTGTTCAATCCCTTTTGTTTCTTTCTAAATTTTGGCTCGCTTATGATATGTCATGGTTAGGTCATATGGCAGCATTTAAGATGGCCCTCCTTCCTAAATTGATGTATCTGTTTTGTACAATCCCTTATATTTTCCCTAAGAAGTACTTGGACAACTGTAACCTTATTTTGTCTAAATATATTTGGCCGGTGGGTCCTCCTAAATTGGCAAAGTCTAAGATGATACTATCTAGAGCTAACAGTGGGCTTAACCTCCCTGATCTAGTGTCATATCACGAAGCATGTCTTTTAGCGCAGCTCAAAGTCTCTCCGGATATAAATTCAGAAGTGGGGTGGGTTGGCTTGGAGAGAGTGGGCTGTCCATCTTACCCTTTAGAGGATACTTTGAACATTCCTAAATGTATCCGTCCGACCCCAGGTATACTATTGCCCTCTACTCATGCTTCCCTATTGGTATGGGATAATTTGGCTGCAAAATTGTCCTTCTCTCTGTCCTACCTTCCACATATCTCCCTGAGATCACTAACTAAATTAATACCTAATTTGAATCTGTCGAAGTGGGTTTCCTGTGGTGTGACACATTTTAGGGATTTACTGAATGGGCCCATTTTAGTACCCTTTGCTGATTTACAGCGAAGAGTCTCACTCCCCAATTCGGAATTACTGTATTATTTTCAAATCCTTCATTGGTGGAAGAGTTTACCAAAACATTCTAGTCCTGCAAACCACCTGGCATCCAAAGTTTTTGCACGTTTGGCACACATCAAATCGCGGGGAGACATTTCGTTTTGGTATAATATTATCATTGACTTAATCCCTGTCTCCAAGTCTAATGCCCAGACGAAGTGGGAGGATGACTTAAGTATTTCATTGACTGAGGCTCAATGAAATAAAATCTTCCTTTCTTCGTATAAGATGTCTTGGTGTTTGAACCATACTGAGATGCATATAAAGTTGCTCAACAGACTGTACCTAACACCAGATAGGCTGCACACATTTTGGCCTTCGTGCTCTAAATTTTGGTGGCGCCAGTGCGGTGCGTTAGGTAATATATTTCATATATTTTGGTCATGTTCTATTCTTGGTCAATTCAATTCTGGTCAGAGGTTTTCGATTTAATTAACACAGTCCTTGATTTATCACTTTCCCCATCTCCTTCTGTCGCTTTACTACATGTTTTCCCTGATAATATTTTGATGCATAATTAGTATGTTCTTGGCCATATTCTTATTGCTGCTCGAGCCGCTTTGGCGCAAGTATGGAACAACCCACCCCTCCTAGTTTATTGAAGGTCATTCATAAGATTAATTTCCATTATACCATGGAAACAGAATATATGCCATGTATATGCTCAGCCTCCTCTCCGCTGGTGCTTTGGTCATCCTGGTGCAAATTTGTTACAGAAGGAGATGGAGGTCGGTATTTCCACAATTAATCCCAATCTGACCCTGGTCAATTCAGTGTTTGTGAGAACAAGCCAGACTCCGCTACTGAGGACTAACTGCTACTAGGTCCCTCATATTATTGTATTAGTTGACTTATATGCTTTGATGTATGTTTGTGAACTGTGATCCACAATGCTGATTCTCACCATCGTCTATTAGCTTGGTACTTTGTACCCACTGTTTAACTGTGATTGTGTTTTTTGAAATCCTGTCTTGTCTTGTTTTCTTTTGGTCCCTTTTGATTCTCCCTTTTTCTTTTCTGTATCCCCGAAAAAGAAATATTCTTTAATAAAAATTATTGAAGTAAAAAAAAAAAAAAAAAATGTTTAATTATATACCTTCTTGGAGAAGTTCTTCAAGTTCTTTTATAAGCTGCTGTTGGGTCATTTTGTAATAGTGCATATGCTTCTGTATCTGAAAGTAAGTTGTTTATTTCTTTTTCATAATTTTCTTTGTCAATTATGACAAGGCCTCCATCTTGTCGGCTGGTTTGAAAATTATAGTGTTATCTTCCTTTAGTTCCTTTAGTGCTTTTTTTTCTTCTTTCTCCGGCAGGGTCCACAGGTTATCCACAGGATAACAATGGGAAATGATGGAGCGACAGCAGATTGGCACCAAGCGATCAAAAGCTTTCCGGCCCCCCAGGATGCAACGGGCCTGTCCATATATCCCGCCCACTGGCTCAGGCAAATAAGTTTTTTGTTTGGTGCGGCAAGAGCTGGACCATGGTCAGAGGGCTGCTGTTATTTAGCATCCCCAAGCTTTCTTATCTATTTTATAGTCTTACTAATTTTTTGAGTGCTCTTTCTAAACAGCGTCTTATACGCATATTGGAAAGAGTCGCTCCAACAACTCTCCGCCGGGTCGCAACAATGCTTACCTATGAATACAGTGCTGTTTCAGCGGGCATCTGTGTCAGATATACTAGCAGGTCCATCAGACGATACCAGGCTGTGGCTGGAGCATGGGGAGAAGGTAAGGCATCCGTTCCGCGTAGCATGCATGGAATACGGACACAGCCACACTGTTTTGGGAGGAGACTGCCAAACAGTAGCTGACGCGCCGCCACCACGGGTGCTCCAGCGCTAGGCCTTAGGGATCATAGGCACCAGGAATAGCATGAGGCCACGATCCGAAGGGTTGATGTCAGCAGTGGGGAGTCAGACGCTCTCCTGGTCACCCCTCTCCCGGTTCATGACCAGTTTCCGCTGAGTTACCCACCATGAACTGTTTCCTCGCTTCCGTTTCAGATGCTAACAGAGGGGACTCGGTCGTAGCATAGGCCACTGCGTCGGTGTTCACTGAGCGCTACCACAAGAGATTCGTTCGCAACATAGGCGACTGTGTGATCACTGCATCTGTGTTCACTGACCGTTACCGTGAGGAGACTCGGTCGCAGCATAGGTGGCTGTGTGACTGGTGTGTCTATTTTCACTGAGCATCTGTGTTCACTATAGGTTCCTGGAGCGGCAGTGTACACTAGTAGCATCTGGATCCACTCAGCATTCGCTAACGTATTGATCGATTACTGGAAGCCCTTTATCCCACTCTACTGAGTACGGGCTATACAGCACTAAATTTCTATCTACTTTGTCAGCAAGAATAGTTAAGTTAAGTTAACTGCCTATTGCATATGAGTCTGTGTACATTTACTGTGGTTTTCTTCGCGTTGCGTCTGAATACGTTTGATCTGTTCATACAGAATTCAGTAAATGTTTACCTACATACTTAAAAAAGTATTTTTAGTTAATGATATACTCATATGACTAATATATAACATGTGACTGACTGCTAGTGTGATTGCTGACTTTAATATATGTTTGTCAGTTGTTTCTTCTGATCCTCAATGCTGGTGCATGGGTGGGGTCAGATTGACATCACTTTAGAAGATTAAAGTGATTACAGTCACAAATTGTTTAGAACACTGTGAAAGTGCTGATTATTTATCATGTCTAAGAGCGGCAAAGGTGACGACAGCAACACTCATATCATGTTTGTCTTGCAAAACTGTATTATCCTCTCAGGATCTGGTTCAGGATAGTTTATGTGCAAATTTTTTGCTTTTCAGCAGAACACAAGGCTGATCCCTGTACACCATCAGATAGATCCACCTTGGGCTATGTTTGCACAGACCTTGTCCAGTATAGCTGAATGGATAATTTCTACAGTTTCTGTACCAGGAATGGGGTATCCATACATGCAGCTCCCTACCTACGGTATACCATTTCCCCCAGCAGCTTCTCAAATGAAACAAGCTGATAAATTGATGGTAAGTAAATCTTCACCTTCACAGGCTACACATGATGATTTATCGGATGATGAAAACTCTATTTACTCTACTTCGGTATACGAAGAGGAGGAAGAAGGTCTCAGCTCAGTGGATATAGCTGAATTAATAAGAGCAATGAAGGTCAGTCTATCCTTAGAAGATTCAGCAGAGCCTGTGTTAAAAACCAAGGCACCTGTGTTTAAACATCCCAGGACAGTTAAGACTGAGCTTCCAGGGTCAGACCAGCTGACGGAAATCATGGAAGAGGCTTGGGCAACACCCAACAAAAATATAGAATTCCCAAAAAATGGGACTCCAATTATCCTTTTCCAGCAGGGGACTGTTTAAAAAGTGAGGTAGCTCCTAAAGTTTATACGCATGTGATTCGATTAGTGCGAAAATCTATATTGCCTTTGCCTTCAACATCCTTAAATGATGTCACGGATAGGAGAGTGGATGGTTTTCTAAAAACCATATTTTCCCTATCTGGAGCAGTCATAAGGCCAGCCATGGCTTCAGCTTGGATAGCAAAGGCAGTGCCTGCCTGGGCTGATGCATTGGAAAGTGATTTTTCATCAGCTTCTAGAGAGCAAAAACCTTATATACAGATGTAGCCACCTTTATCTTGACTGTTTCTCCGCCGAGATGGGCGTTTAGTCACGCTAAGGCGATAGCTGAGTTTAATCACAGGACGTGATCAAGCATACAATGCGAAACGTACGTCAGGAGGAAGTATTGCGATCACGTGATGCACACACGTGACCGCACTAGCCGGAATCCCTAGGACGGTCACCAGGCAACGGCCGCACTGCTCCGTCTTCTGAACAAGGAGACTCCGGCCACACGCCGCTGCAGCCCTTGAAGCACGGGCACAGCAACAAGCGGGTCTCGCAGTGACAGCAATACCGGAGCTGGTATCGTATACCTCGCACTTTGTATTTTGCGAACTGCACTTCAATTAGCAAGCTTGTTAGCACATTTAATCCAATTTCCTTGAGCAACCAGCATCCATAGAGCTATATATGCATGGCAAACAACCATGCACAATTGCAACTGAAACAGTGATATTTTACTTCCAGCCACTTGGTCATTATTATATTGTGGTAAGAGCATTACTGGATAAACTGTTCCAACTAGCAACATCATAAGGAATTTATTATTATTTTTCCTCCTTCAGCAATAAGGCATACAAAGCTGGGATCATCCATACTTGCTATAAACATCAATAGCAAGCTACCACTAACTTTATACATACCAATGACTGTGTTTCTCCTTTTGAAACTCACAAATATATCAATGGTAAACTTCAGCAAATACTATTAACCTAAAGCTCATTAGTCTCAAACAAACTAAGAAATTGTGCTAATTATCTACAAGCATCTAGTCCCAGCCTGCTTTCCTATAATCACACAAGTACTTATTATAGGTCCCAGGCATAAGGCATATTATAGCCATTATCTGGTTAAGTGCATAGGGGTGTACTATCACAAATTATTTTGAAAACCTACTGCCACATTTAGGATGTGCAGCATAATTATATCCTGCACTTATATCGCGGTATAATTTGGTACGGCCGGTCTGGTGCCCTTTGGGCGTTTCTAGGAGTGAAAGGCAAGTCCTAATTGTGGACATTGTGTGGTGTTCAGGAATTTTACCCACATAATAGGCCTTCACTCATATGTATAATATTGTCTGTGGTTGATATGTCACAGGGTAACTAAGCCTGGTGGCTGCACATTATCTCACTTTATGTTTCTTGACCATTGTACCATATAGATATACAAATCTCAATTTTGTCAGTTACAAACTTATGAACCTGGATGACTCAAAAGGGTGAGTACAATATTTGCGGTCATACCTCACTGGAAATGCCCAATCTCTTCTGACCTTGGAAGCTAAGCAGTGAAAGGCCGGGCTAGTAATAGGATGGGTGACCACCTCTGAACACCCTGGTACCGCAACAAATTGATTCCCCTATAGTGTCATCTGCACCTAAAATACTGGGCACTTGAATTGTCAAAAAAATTAATTTGCAACGGTGATAGGCAAGTCCTAATTGTGGATATTGCGTGGTTTTAAAAAAAACCTTCTTTCCACAAAACAGGCCATCACCCATGCTCATATTTCACTGTGGCTGCCATGTCACAAGGTGACTAAACCAATTGGCTGCACACACTTGGGTGACTCAATAGGGTGAGTACAACAATTGCGGTCATACCTCACTGGAGATGCCCAATCTCTTCTGACCTTGGAAGCTAAACAGTGAAAGGCCGGGCTAGTACTAGGATGGGAGACCACCTTTGAACACCCTGGTACTGCAATAAATTGACTCCCCTATATAGTGTCACCCATACATATACTATTGGGTACCGGACTCCTATATGACCTATGATTTAACTCTCTGCATTTACCACAATCCACAATGGATATCTGCTGAATAAATGATGGTCATACAATATATGAGTCACAATGTGCAATGATTAATGAATTTTGTTACCACAGCCATAATTTCCGGCAACTGGTAGATTGTGATATGGATATCACGTATTACTTATAATCTTTTTTCATATTTTCGCAAAGCTTTTAATTTTCAAGGTAGATACTCCTTAATTCTTATTTTACGTGTTACCTAATAAAAATGGTTTTATCAGTAACAAATTACATTGCCATCCTCTGAATTAGAGTGCTCCCAAAAAAGAGTCTACTTACCAACACTTCTTTGTTTTGGTTTTTTCTGAAACACCATTCAAGCAAGCGAATGGGCTGTACAACCGGAGGTCTTTCAGACTCTAGTAGACAAATGGGGGTTGCCAGAGATAGATCTCATGGCATCCCATCTGAACAACAAAGTGCCCGCATACGGGTCAAGAACAAAGGATCCCGGAGTGATCTTTGTGGACGCCTTGTCGGTGAGATGGGACTTTCATCTGGCTTATCTGTTTTCTCCGATCACCCTGTTACTCAGGGTGGTGAGGAAAATAAAGCAAGCAAAGGGTGCCGTGATTCTAATAGCTCCGGCTTGGCCCAGAAGGCATTGGTACACAGATCTGCAGAGAATGTCGATGGATGCTCCATTTATACTCCTTCAACGTCCAGATCTACTGATGCAGGGTCCCTGTTATCACAGACATCTGGATTGACTGTCTTTGTTGGCGTGGTTTTTGAAACCTCTATCCTAAAGTCAAGAGGATCCTCTAAACAGGTAATTCAAACAAAGCTCAGAGAAAGGAAACCTTCCTCAGCTCGTATTTATCACCGAATATGGCAGGCCTATATTCATTGGTGCAGTGAAGGAGGTATGGACCTGAAATCTTATAGAGTTTCCAGGGTCCTAGCATTCCTTCTGGCAGAAATGGATAAAGGTTTGAAGGTGGCTTCCTTGAGAGTGCAGGTATCGGCATTGACTGTATGGTTCCAAAAGAAAATTGCCAATTTGCAGGATGTGCGTACTATTTTCCAGGGAATGCTGCGCATTCAACCTCCCTTTGTTTCGCCTACAGCACCGTGGGACTTAGGTTTAGTCATGAAAGCCCTTCAAGTTGCCCCATTTGAACCACTTAACATGGTGGATCTTAAATGGTTGACAGCAAAAGTACTCTTTCTACTGGCTATGGCATCAGCTAGAGTTACATTTGTACTCTGCCCTACTTTGTGTTAGGTCTATGCGATTTGGTAGACTCTGTTTATTCTTGTATCATGCTCGGTTTACAGGGGTGGCGGCATTAGGCCACAATACCCCTTTTTTTTATACTACTGCATATTAGTTCCTACTTCTGCAGTAGTTATGCAGGCCCGATATACTGGGCTGTTAGGCTTTTTTCTCCCTTGTTTTTCTCTTCTATCTCCCTCCCTTGTTTTCCTCTTTTTTTTGTTTCCTTTTTTTTCTTTTCAGATTTCAAATTGTACTTATAATGTAAGTAATTTACTGTGGCCAATCCTTGTTATTGAATGTATCGCTGACAATGTGCATTCTTTTCTTTTGACACACTATGCCTAGGGTTCTTATGTTAAATGTTAAGGGATTAAATTCCCCCAACAAGCCCAGACTGGCTCTCTCTTTTTTTAATAAGCAAGGGGCAGATGTTGTGGCACTACAGGAAACCCACTTCTCTTCCATTAATCCCCCCACCCGCTCAAGGATCACAAATATCCCCTTGGTTTCTTCGCTAATGGCCCTTTTAAGCATAATGGGGTGGCACTCCTTTTTTGTAGTCATGTGTCTTTTGTTCTTCATTCGCAAATTGCTGACAAAAATGCCGTTATCTCATTTTAACTGATTTGTTACATGATAAATTAGTCACTTTAGTTTCTGTATATGCCCGAACTCTAACCAAATATCCTTTCTTCGCAAACTTTTTTTCTTAATCAGGACATCCTCTAAAGGCTTATTAGTTGTAATGGGGGACTTTAACTTAGTTCTGAATCCTAAATTGGATAAATCCCTTAAATCAACAAAGGCTGCAGGGACATTTGGCCCCTCCACTGCATTTTGCAGTTTACTAACTGAATTCGATTTATATGATATGTTGGGAATCTAAAACCCATCTTGGCAGGATTATACCTATTATTCTTCAGTTCACAATACCTATTCTAGAATTGATTTGCTCTTTAGTGATAAGTGGACCCTGCAGCACACTAAATCGATAGACATCCTGCCTATTACTTGGTCGGATCATGCCCCCATACTTTGATGTTGGAAGTTAGATCACCGTAATATACCTCCTAGAACTTGGCATTTATCTCCTCATCGTCTTTCGGATTCACTGACTAAGAAAATTATTTCTGATAGCATCACTTCCTATAAGGACACGAATATACCTTGAAATACGTCCACCTTCAATCATTGGTGCGTGTTTAAGGCAGTTACTCATGGTTTTGCTATTCAAGCAGGCGCGGTCCTTAAGAGGTTACGTTCACAATGCCAGATAGATTTAGAAACTAAACTTAAGGTCCTTGAGGATAAGAACAAAAACTCACCACCTAAAGTTCTCCGCAAAGAATTATCAGAAATTCGTAGTCAATTAAAAAAAATGCTGATGGCCCAGACTCAAACGGCATTGAATTTCCCTATAGATTGTAAGCTTGTGAGCAGGGCCTTCCTACCTCTATGACTGTTTGTTATCACCCAGTTTGTTATTGCTATTTGAAATTGTAAAGCACAATGGAATTTGCTGCGCTATATAAGAAACTGTTAATAAATAAATAAATAAATAAATAGACTTCATCAGAAATTTTACTTATTTGGTAACAGGTTGGGTAAGCTTTTAGCTCGGAAGTTACGACTGCAACATGCTAGAAAACAGAACTAAGCTTCTTTTTTCTTCCTCCAAAACTAAACTATTGAATCCGAGGGATATTTCTAATAGATTTGCTGAGTATTATGCCCAACTTTATAATCTTTCTCAAGACCCTACTGTCATCCAACCTTCCTCAGCCTCTATATCCTCTTTGTTAGATGCAATTGAGTTGCCGTCTCTTACGGCTGCACAGTTAGAGATGTTAAATGCTCCTTGGTCTGTTCTTGAAGCTGGGTAAGCCATATGGTCCTTACCCAGGGCAAAGCCCCGGGACCTGATGGTTTTATTAATGATTTCTACATCTCTTTACGGAGCTTTTGATGCCTCATTTGACTGGGCTTTTTAATGGAATTACTGTTCTTGGTGCACTCCCCAAAGAGATGTTGGAAGCTCAGCTAGTGACGTTACCTAAACCGGAGAAAGACCCAGCTTATTGCCAAAACTATTGACCTATAGCTATACCAAATGGTGATATTAAGCTTTATACGAAACTGGTTGCCACTCGCATCAACTTTTTCCTACCATTGCTGATCCACCCAGACCAAGCTGGGTTTGTACCTTGCCGACAAGCATCTGATAATACCCGTAGGGTATATAAGTTGATTGATATTGTTTCAGAAGATTGAGGCCTTCTTTTGCTGTCGCTTGATGCAGAGAAGGCATTTGATCGCCTAAATTGGAAGTATATGTGGGAAGTTCTTCTTAAATTTAGATTCTGTGATTAGATATTAGCATCCATTTTTGCATTGTACAGTGCTCTCTTGGCTCGGGTGTTCAGCAATGATTTCCTCTCCGATGTATTTTCAATTTTCAGTGGTACAAGACAGGGATGTCCTCTTTTTCCTCTGATTTTCGTTCTATCTATAGAACCTCTTGCGATTAGGTTTCGCTCTAATGATAATTTTCCGGGGGTAGTTGCGGGTTCTTCTCGACATAAATTATGTCTATTTGCGGATAACATCCTGTTATTTGTTTCGGATCCTGTATCATCTTCATCATCTCCATTCGAGTTTTGATGATTGTAGTAATGCTTCCTTTTATAAATTAAATACAACAAAGACTGATGCCCTTCCTATACACCTTTCTGGCTCTCTCCCCTTCCTACATTCCCGGTATCAATATAATTGGCAAGACGAGTCCATTCGTTACCTATGCATTAATATTCCTGCTGACACCTCCAAAGTTTTCGAGGTGAATCTTCCCCCTCCTGTTCAATTCCTTTTGTTTCTTTCTAAATTTTGGCTCGCTTATGATATGTCATGGTTAGGTCATATGGCAGCATTTAAGATGGCCCTCCTTCCTAAATTGATGTATCTGTTTTGTACAATCCCTTATATTTTCCCTAAGAAGTACTTGGACAACTGTAACCTTATTTTGTCTAAATATATTTGGCCGGTGGGTCCTCCTAAATTGGCAAAGTCTAAGATGATACTTTCTTGAGCTAACAGTGGGCTTAACCTCCCTGATCTAGTGTCATATCACGAAGCATGTCTTTTAGCGCAGCTCAAAGTCTCTCCGAATATAAATTCAGAAGTGGGGTGGGTTGGCTTGGAGAGAGTGGGCTGTCCATCTTACCCTTTAGAGGATACTTTGAACATTCCTAAATGTATCCGTCCGACCCCAGGTATACTATTGCCCTCTACTCGTGCTTCCCTATTGGTATGGGATAATTTGGCGGCAAAATTGTCCTTCTCTCTGTCCTACCATCCACATATCTCCCTGAGATCACTAACTAAATTAATACCTAATTTGAATCTGTCGAAGTGGGTTTCCTGTGGTGTGACACATTTTAGGGATTTACTGAATGGGCCCATTTTAGTACCCTTTGCTGATTTACAGCGAAGAGTCTCACTCCCTGATTCGGAATTACTGTATTATTTTCAAATCCTTCATTGGTGGAAGAGTTTACCAAAACATTCTAGTCCTGCAAACCACCTGGCATCCAAAGTTTTTGCACGTTTGGCACACATCAAATCGCAGGGAGACATTTCGTTTTGGTATAATCTTATCATTGACTTAATCCCTGTCTCCAAGTCTAATGCCCAGACGAAGTGGGAGGATGATTTAAGTATCTCATTGACTGAGGCTCAATGAAATAAAATCTTCCTTTCTTCGTATAAGATGTCTTGGTGTTTGAACCATACTGAGATGCATATAAAGTTGCTCAACAGACTGTACCTAACACCAGATAGGCTGCACACATTTTGGCCTTCGTGCTCTAAATTTTGGTGGCGCCAGTGCGGTGCGTTAGGTAATATATTTCATATATTTTGGTCATGTTCTATTCTTGGTCAATTCAATTCTGGTCAGAGGTTTTCAATTTAATTAACAAAGTCCTTGATTTATCACTTTCCCCATCTCCTTCTGTCGCTTTACTACATGTTTTCCCTGATAATATTTTGATGCATAAGTAGTATGTTCTTGGCCATATTCTTATTGCTGCTCGAGCCGCTTTGGCGCAAGTATGGAACAACCCACCCCTCCTAGTTTATTGAAGGTCATTCATAAGATTAATTTCCATTATACCATGGAAACAGAATATATGCCATGTATATGCTCAGCCTCCTCTCCGCTGGTGCTTTGGTCATCCTGGTGCAAATTTGTTACAGAAGGAGATGGAGGTCGGTATTTCCACAATTAATCCCAATCTGACCCCCGTCAATTCAGTGTTTGTGAGAACAAGCCAGACTCCGCTACTGAGGACTAACTGCTACTAGGTCCCTCATATTATTGTATTAGTTGACTTATATGCTTTGATGTATGTTTGTGAACTGTGATCCACAATGCTGATTCTCACCATCGTCTATTAGCTTGGTACTTTGTACCCACTGTTTAACTGTGATTGTGTTTTTTGAAATCCTGTCTTGTCTTGTTTTCTTTTGGTCCCTTTTGATTCTCCCTTTTTCTTTTCTGTATCCCCGAAAAAGAAATATTCTTTAATAAAAATGATTTAAGTAAAAAAGAAAGAAAAATGTTTAATTATATACCTTCTTGGAGAAGTTCTTCAAGTTCTTTTATAAGCTGCTGTTGGGTCATTTTGTAATAGTGCATATGCTTCTGTATCTGAAAGTAAGTTGTTTATTTCTTTTTCATAATTTTCTTTGTCAATTATGACAAGGCCTCCATCTTGTCGGCTGGTTTGAAAATTATAGTTTTATCTTCCTTTAGTTCCTTTAGTGATTTTTTTTCTTCTTTCTCCGGCAGGGTCCACAGGTTATCCACAGGATAACAATGGGAAATGATGGAGCGACAGCAGATTGGCACCAAGCGATCAAAAGCTTTCCGGCCCCCCAGGATGCAACGGGCCTGTCCATATATCCCGCCCTCTGGCTCAGGCAAATACGTTTTTTGTTTGGTGCGGCAAGAGCTGGACCATGGTCAGAGGGCTGCTGTTATTTAGCATCCCCAAGCTTTCTTATCTATTTTATAGTCTTACTAATTTTTTGAGTGCTCTTTCTAAACAGCGTCTTATACGCATATTGGAAAGAGTCGCTCCAACAACTCTCCGCCGGGTCGCAACAATGCTTACCTATGAATACAGTGCTGTTTCAGCGGGCATCTGTGTCGGATATACTAGCAGGTCCATCAGACGATACCAGGCTGTGGCTGGAGCATGGGGAGAAGGTAAGGCATCGGTTCCGCGTAGCATGCATGGAATACGGACACAGCCACACTGTTTTGGGAGGAGACTGCCAAACAGTAGCTGACGCGCCGCCACCACGGGTGCTCCAGCGCTAGGCCTTAGGGATCATAGGCACCAGGAATAGCATGAGGCCACGATCCGAAGGGTTGATGTCAGCAGTGGGGAGTCAGACGCTCTCCTGGTCACCAGTTCATGACCAGTTTCCGCTGAGTTACCCACCATGAACTGTTTCCTCGCTTCCGTTTCAGATGCTAACAGAGGGGACTCGGTCGTAGCATAGGCCACTGCGTCAGTGTTCACTGAGCGCTACCACAAGAGATTCGTTCGCAACATAGGCGACTGTGTGATCACTGCATCTGTGTTCACTGACCGTTACCGCGAGGAGACTCGGTCGCAGCATAGGTGGCTGTGTGACTGGTGTGTCTATTTTCACTGAGCATCTGTGTTCACTATAGGTTCCTGGAGCGGCAGTGTACACTAGTAGCATCTGGATCCACTCAGCATTCGCTAACATATTGATCGATTACTGGAAGCGGGGTGAGTCTCCCTTTATCCCACTCTACTAAGTACGGGCTATACAGCACTAAATTTCTATCTACTTTGTCAGCAAGAATAGTTAAGTTAAGTGCCTATTGCATATGAGTCTGTGTACATTTACTGTGGTTTTCTTCGCGTTGCGTCTGAATACGTTTGATCTGTTCATACAGAATTCAGTAAATGTTCACCTACATACTTAAAAAAGTGTTTGTAGTTAATGATATACTCATATGACTAATATATAACATGTGACTGACTGCTAGTGTGATTGCTGACTTTAATATATGTTTGTCAGTTGTTTCTTCTGATCCTCAATGCTGGTGCATGGGTGGGGTCAGATTGATATCACTTTAGAAGATTAAGGTGATTACAGTCACAAATTGTTTAGAACACTGTGAAAGTGCTGATTATTTATCATGTCTAAGAGCGGCAAAGGTGACGAAGGTACACTTACAGCAACACTCATATCATGTTTGTCTTGCAAAACTGTATTATCCTCTCAGGATCTGGTTCAGGATAGTTTATGTGTAAATTTTTTGCTTTTCAGCAGAACACAAGGCTGATCCCTGCACACCATCAGATAGATCCACCTTGGGCTATGTTTGCACAGACCTTGTCCAGTATAGCTGAATGGATAATTTCTACAGTTTCTGTACCAGGTATGGGGTATCCATACATGCAGCTCCCTACCTACGGTATACCATTTCCCCCAGCAGCTTCTCAAATGAAACAAGCTGATAAATTGATGGTAAGTAAATCTTCACCTTCACAGGCTACACATGATGATTTATCGGATGATGAAAACTCTATTTACTCTACTTCGGTATACGAAGAGGAGGAAGAAGGTCTCAGCTCAGTGGATATAGCTGAATTAATAAGAGCAATGAAGGTCAGTCTATCCTTAGAAGATTCAGCAGAGCCTGTGTTAAAAACCAAGGCACCTGTGTTTAAACATCCCAGGACAGTTAAGACTGAGTTTCCATGGTCAGACCAGCTGACGGAAATCATGGAAGAGGCTTGGGCAACACCCAACAAAAATATAGAATTCCCAAAAAATGGGACTCCAATTATCCTTTTCCAGCTGGGGACTGTTTAAAAAGTGAGGTAGCTCCTAAAGTAGATACGCATGTGATTCGATTAGTGTGAAAATCTATATTGCCTTTGCCTTCAACATCCTTAAATTATGTCACGGATAGGAGAGTGGATGGTTTTCTAAAAACCATATTTTCCCTGTCTGGAGCAGTCATAAGGCCAGCCATGGCTTCAGCTTGGATAGCAAAGGCAGTGCCTGCCTGGGCTGATGCATTGGAAAGTGATTTTTCATCAGCTTCTAGAGAGCAAAAACCTTATATAGCCCATATTAAACAAGCAGCAGTATTCTTGGAAGAAGCTGCATTAGATATGGGTACTATTGCTTCTATGGCATCAGCCTTAACAATAGCTGCTCGCAGAGCAGTTTGGTTACGTACATGGAAAGCTCATTCAGAATCCAAGAAGGTTTTTGAATCTTTGCCTTTTTCTGGAAATATTCTGTTTGGTAAAGAATTGACAGATATTCTGGAGTCAGAAGCAGACTCCAAGAAGGTCAAGCTTCCTTCCACATATAACCCCAAACCTAGGGGTCCGGTTTTCCGTCCCTTTCGGTCTCAAGGAAAACCAAAGGGAAAAAGTGATCATAAGCAGCCTCAATACAATAAGTTTGGTAAATCAAAAAAGCATTGGGCTACCAGAGGGCCAGCTTCCAAACCAAAAGATAGGCCATAAGCCTGATGGTGCGGGCCTCCACCTGGGGGATACCAGGGTGGGGGGCCGAGTTCTGCAGTTTGCACACATCTGGCGACAGTCTACAACAGATGCCTGGGTGCAAGAAGCGGTATCTCTAGGTTATGTTTTTCCCTTCAAGAAGCACCCTCCTCGAAGGTTCTTCTGCACCAGTCCATCTCAGGTAGAGACAAAGGCCAGAACTTTGCAAGAAGCAGTTCAGAAATTGCTTCAGTCAGGAATAGTCATTTCAGTACCCCCGGCACAATAAGGACAGGGTTTTTACTCCAACCTACTTTTGGTTCAGAAGCCAAATGGGTCATTTCGGCCCAATCTCAATCTCAAAATGCTAAACAAATATATTTGGGTACCAAGGTTCCACATGGAGACGTTACACTCCATAGTTTTGTCCAATGAACCAGGGGATTATATGGTATCCCTGGATATTCAGCATGCTTAACTACATGTTCCTATAGCACTGTCCCATCAGTGTTAACTCAGGTTTGCTATCCTCCAGCAGCATTTCCAGTTCCAGGCCCTACCCTTTGGGTTAGACACAGCCCCCAGAGTATTTACCAAGATTATGGTGGTTATGGCAGCTTCTCTCCACAAGCAGGGGATAAGAATCTTTCCATACCTCGATGACCTTTTAATTCTGGCACAATCACAGGAATTGCTCCTGTGCCATCTCCAACAAACAATAACATGTCTGCAGAGGCACGAGTGGCTCATAAATTGGGCAAAATCATCTTTGGTGCCGTCAAAACGGATGACTCACTTGGTGGCTGTACTGGATTCTGGTCTGCAGAAAGTATTTTTACCTTGGAACAAGATATCCAAGGTACAGTAAAGAATTCCGGACTTGTTACACAGTCAGATGGTATCCATTCACGCAGCCATGCGAGTGATGGGGTTGATGGTGTCAACATTCAACATGGTGGAGTATGCACAATTCCACTCGAGACCTCTGCATCATCTGATTCTGGACAGATGGAATGGAGTACATCAGACAATAAAGAAACAGATGATGGTACTTCCAGTAAAGGTAAGAAAGTCATTAGCCTGGTGGCTACAGACATCCCATCTAGACAAAGGGAGACCCTTTTGGATATCAGATTGGGAGATCCTGACAACAGATGCCAGTCTTCAGGGCTGGGGAGGAGTGTCCAGAAGATTATGGTTCCAGGGACAATGGACAAGAGAAGAAAGTTGCCTGCCAATAAACCTATTAGAACTTCGGGCCACATACTGGCACTGATTCAGGCAAAGGACATTCTGCAGGGAAAACCAGTCCAGATATGCTTGGACAATGCGACGGCAGTAGCGTACCTATCAAGAAGGAACTCACAGCCAAAAAGCAATGAAGGAGGTAAGTCACATACTAAAGTGGGCAGAACTCCATCTTCCAGCCTTGTCTGCAGTGTTTGATCCAGGAGTCCTAAACTGGGAAGCGGACTTTCTCAGTCGACACACCATTCAAGCAAGCGAATGGGCTGTACAACCGGAGGTCTTTCAGACTCTAGTAGACAAATGGGGGTTGCCAGAGATAGATCTCATGGCATCCCATCTGAACAACAAAGTGCCCGCATACGGGTCAAGAACAAAGGATCCCGGAGTGATCTTTGTGGACGCCTTGTCGGTGAGATGGGACTTTCATCTGGCTTATCTGTTTCCTCCAATCACCCTGTTACTCAGGGTGGTGAGGAAAATAAAGCAAGCAAAAGGTGCCGTGATTCTAATAGCTCCGGCTTGGCCCAGAAGGCATTGGTACACAGATCTGCAGAGAATGTCGATGGATGCTCCATTTCTACTCCTTCAACGTCCAGATCTACTGATGCAGGGTCCCTGTTATCACAGACATCTGGATTGACTGTCTTTGTCGGCGTGGTTTTTGAAACCTCTATCCTAAAGTCAAGAGGATCCTCTAAACAGGTAATTCAAACAAAGCTCAGAGAAAGGAAACCTTCCTCAGCTCGTATTTATCACCGAATATGGCAGGCCTATATTCATTGGTGCAGTGAAGGAGGTATGGACCTGAAATCTTATAGAGTTTCCAGGGTCCTAGCATTCCTTCTGGCAGAAATGGATAAAGGTTTGAAGGTGGCTTCCTTGAGAGTGCAGGTATCGGCATTGACTGTATGGTTCCAAAAGAAAATTGCCAATTTGCAGGATGTGCGTACTATTTTCCAGGGAATGCTGCGCATTCAACCTCCCTTTGTTTCGCCTACAGCACCGTGGGACTTAGGTTTAGTCATGAAAGCCCTTCAAGTTGCCCCATTTGAACCACTTAACATGGTGGATCTTAAATGGTTGACAGCAAAAGTACTCTTTCTACTGGCTATGGCATCAGCTAGAGTTACATTTGTACTCTGTCCTACTTTGTGTTAGGTCTATGCGATTTGGTAGACTCTGTTTATTCTTGTATCATGCTTGGTTTACAGGGGTGGCGGCATTAGGCCACAATACCCCTTTTTTTTATACTACTGCATATTAGTTCCTACTTCTGCAGTAGTTATGCAGGCCCGATATACTGGGCTGTTAGGCTTTTTTCTCCCTTGTTTTTCTCTTCTATCTCCCTCCCTTGTTTTCCTCTTTTTTTTTTGTTTCCTTTTTTTTCTTTTCAGATTTCAAATTGTACTTATAATGTAAGTAATTTACTGTGGGCAATCCTTGTTATTGAATGTATCGCTGACAATGTGCATTCTTTTCTTTTGACACACTATGCCTAGGGTTCTTATGTTAAATGTTAAGGGATTAAATTCCCCCAACAAGCCCAGACTGGCTCTCTCTTTTTTTAATAAGCAAGGGGCAGATGTTGTGGCATTACAGGAAACCCACTTCTCTTCCATTAATCCCCCCACCCGCTCAAGGAACACAAATATCCCCTTGGTTTCTTCGCTAATGGCCCTTTTAAGCATAATGGGGTGGCACTCCTTTTTTGTAGTCATGTGTCTTTTGTTCTTCATTCGCAAATTGCTGACAAAAATGCCGTTATCTCATTTTAACTGATTTGTTACATGATAAATTAGTCACTTTAGTTTCTGTATATGCCTGAACTCTAACCAAATATCCTTTCTTCGCAAACTTTTTTTCTTAATCAGGACATCCTCTAAAGGCTTATTAGTTGTAATGGGGGACTTTAACTTAGTTCTGAATCCTAAATTGGATAAATCCCTTAAATCAACAAAGGCTGCAGGGACATTTGGCCCCTCCACTGCATTTTGCAGTTTACTAACTGAATTCGATTTATATGATATGTTGGGAATCTAAAACCCATCTTGGCAGGATTATACCTATTATTCTCCAGTTCACAATACCTATTCTAGAACTGATTTGCTCTTTAGTGATAAGTGGACCCTGCAGCACACTAAATCGATAGACATCCTGCCTATTACTTGGTCGGATCATGCCCCCATACTTTGATGTTGGAAGTTAGATCACCGTAATATACCTCCTAGAACTTGGCATTTATCTCCTCATCGTCTTTCGGATTTACTGACTAAGAAAATTATTTCTGATAGCATCACTTCCTATAAGGACACGAATATACCTTGAAATACGTCCACCTTCAATTATTGGTGCGCGTTTAAGGCAGTTACTCATGATTTTGCTATTCAAGCAGGCGCGGTCCTTAAGAGGTTACGTTCACAATGCCAGATAGATTTAGAAACTAAACTTAAGGTCCTTGAGGATAAGAACAAAAACTCACCACCTAAAGTTCTCCGCAAAGAATTATCAGAAATTCGTAGTCAATTAAAAAAAATGCTGATGGCCCAGACTCAAACGGCATTGAATTTCCCTATAGATTGTAAGCTTGTGAGCAGGGCCTTCCTACCTCTATGACTGTTTGTTATCACCCAGTTTGTTATTGCTATTTGAAATTGTAAAGCACAACGGAATTTGCTGCGCTATATAAGAAACTGTTAATAAATAAATAGACTTCATCAGAAATTTTACTTATTTGGTAACAGGTTGGGTAAGCTTTTAGCTCGGAAGTTACGACTGCAACATGCTAGAAAACAGAACTAAGCTTCTTTTTTCTTCCTCCAAAACTAAACTATTGAATCCGAGGGATATTTCTAATAGATTTGCTGAGTATTATGCCCAACTTTATAATCTTTCTCAAGACCCTACTGTCATCCAACCTTCCTCAGCCTCTATATCCTCTTTGTTAGATGCAATTGAGTTGCCGTCTCTTACGGCTGCACAGTTAGAGATGTTAAATGCTCCTTGGTCTGTTCTTGAAGCTGGGTAAGCCATATGGTCCTTACCCAGGGCAAAGCCCCGGGACCTGATGGTTTTATTAATGATTTCTACATCTCTTTACGGAGCTTTTGATGCCTCATTTGACTGGGCTTTTTAATGGAATTACTGTTCTTGGTGCACTCCCCAAAGAGATGTTGGAAGCTCAGCTAGTGACGTTACCTAAACCGGAGAAAGAACCAACTTATTGCCAAAACTATTGACCTATAGCTATACCAAATGGTGATATTAAGCTTTATACGAAACTGGTTGCCACTCGCATCAACTTTTTCCTACCATTGCTGATCCACCCAGACCAAGCTGGGTTTGTACCTGGCCGACAAGCATCTGATAATACCCGTAGGGTATATAAGTTGATTGATATTGTTTCAGAAGATTGAGGCCTTCTTTTGCTGTCGCTTGATGCAGAGAAGGCATTTGATCGCCTAAATTGGAAGTATATGTGGGAAGTTCTTCTTAAATTTAGATTCTGTGATTAGATATTAGCATCCATTTTTGCATTGTACAGTGCTCTCTTGGCTCGGGTGTTCAGCAATGATTTCCTCTCCGATGTATTTTCAATTTTCAGTGGTACAAGACAGGGATGTCCTCTTTTTCCTCTGATTTTCGTTCTATCTATAGAACCTCTTGCGATTAGGTTTCGCTCTAATGATAATTTTCCGGGGGTAGTTGCGGGTTCTTCTCGACATAAATTATGTCTATTTGCGGATAACATCCTGTTATTTGTTTCGGATCCTGTATCATCTTCATCATCTCCATTCGAGTTTTGATGATTGTAGTAATGCTTCCTTTTATAAATTAAATACAACAAAGACTGATGCCCTTCCTATACACCTTTCTGGCTCTCTCCCCTTCCTACATTCCCGGTATCAATATAATTGGCAAGACGAGTCCATTCGTTACCTATGCATTAATATTCCTGCTGACACCTCCAAAGTTTTCGAGGTGAATCTTCCCCCTCCTGTTCAATTCCTTTTGTTTCTTTCTAAATTTTGGCTCGCTTATGATATGTCATGGTTAGGTCATATGGCAGCATTTAAGATGGCCCTCCTTCCTAAATTGATGTATCTGTTTTGTACAATCCCTTATATTTTCCCTAAGAAGTACTTGGACAACTGTAACCTTATTTTGTCTAAATATATTTGGCCGGTGGGTCCTCCTAAATTGGCAAAGTCTAAGATGATACTATCTAGAGCTAACAGTGGGCTTAACCTCCCTGATCTAGTGTCATATCACGAAGCATGTCTTTTAGCGCAGCTCAAAGTCTCTCCGAATATAAATTCAGAAGTGGGGTGGGTTGGCTTGGAGAGAGTGGGCTGTCCATCTTACCCTTTAGAGGATACTTTGAACATTCCTAAATGTATCCGTCCGACCCCAGGTATACTATTGCCTTCTACTCGTGCTTCCCTATTGGTATGGGATAATTTGGCGGCAAAATTGTCCTTCTCTCTGTCCTACCATCCACATATCTCCCTGAGATCACTAACTAAATTAATACCTAATTTGAATCTGTCGAAGTGGGTTTCCTGTGGTGTGACACATTTTAGGGATTTACTGAATGGGCCCATTTTAGTACCCTTTGCTGATTTACAGCGAAGAGTCTCACTCCCTGATTCGGAATTACTGTATTATTTTCAAATCCTTCATTGGTGGAAGAGTTTACCAAAACATTCTAGTCCTGCAAACCACCTGGCATCCAAAGTTTTTGCACGTTTGGCACACATCAAATCGCGGGGAGACATTTCGTTTTGGTATAATCTTATCATTGACTTAATCCCTGTCTCCAAGTCTAATGCCCAGACGAAGTGGGAGGATGATTTAAGTATCTCATTGACTGAGGCTCAATGAAATAAAATCTTCCTTTCTTCGTATAAGATGTCTTGGTGTTTGAACCATACTGAGATGCATATAAAGTTGCTCAACAGACTGTACCTAACACCAGATAGGCTGCACACATTTTGGCCTTCGTGCTCTAAATTTTGGTGGCGCCAGTGCGGTGGGTTAGGTAATATATTTCATATATTTTGGTCATGTTCTATTCTTGGTCAATTCAATTCTGGTCAGAGGTTTTCAATTTAATTAACAAAGTCCTTGATTTATCACTTTCCCCATCTCCTTCTGTCGCTTTACTACATGTTTTCCCTGATAATATTTTGATGCATAAGTAGTATGTTCTTGGCCATATTCTTATTGCTGCTCGAGCCGCTTTGGCGCAAGTATGGAACAACCCACCCCTCCTAGTTTATTGAAGGTCATTCATAAGATTAATTTCCATTATACCATGGAAACAGAATATATGCCATGTATATGCTCAGCCTCCTCTCCGCTGGTGCTTTGGTCATCCTGGTGCAAATTTGTTACAGAAGGAGATGGAGGTCGGTATTTCCACAATTAATCCCAATCTGACCCCCGTCAATTCAGTGTTTGTGAGAACAAGCCAGACTCCGCTACTGAGGACTAACTGCTACTAGGTCCCTCATATTATTGTATTAGTTGACTTATATGCTTTGATGTATGTTTGTGAACTGTGATCCACAATGCTGATTCTCACCATCGTCTATTAGCTTGGTACTTTGTACCCACTGTTTAACTGTGATTGTGTTTTTTGAAATCCTGTCTTGTCTTGTTTTCTTTTGGTCCCTTTTGATTCTCCCTTTTTCTTTTCTGTATCCCCGAAAAAGAAATATTCTTTAATAAAAATTATTGAAGTAAAAAAAAAAGAAAAATGTTTAATTATATACCTTCTTGGAGAAGTTCTTCAAGTTCTTTTATAAGCTGCTGTTGGGTCATTTTGTAATAGTGCATATGCTTCTGTATCTGAAAGTAAGTTGTTTATTTCTTTTTCATAATTTTCTTTGTCAATTATGACAAGGCCTCCATCTTGTCGGCTGGTTTGAAAATTATAGTGTTATCTTCCTTTAGTTCCTTTAGTGCTTTTTTTTCTTCTTTCTCCGGCAGGGTCCACAGGTTATCCACAGGATAACAATGGGAAATGATGGAGCGACAGCAGATTGGCACCAAGCGATCAAAAGCTTTCCGGCCCCCCAGGATGCAACGGGCCTGTCCATATATCCCGCCCTCTGGCTCAGGCAAATACGTTTTTTGTTTGGTGCGGCAAGAGCTGGACCATGGTCAGAGGGCTGCTGTTATTTAGCATCCCCAAGTTTTCTTATCTCTTTTATAGTCTTACTAATTTTTTGAGTGCTCTTTCTAAACAGCGTCTTATACGCATATTGGAAAGAGTCGCTCCAACAACTCTCCGCCGGGTCGCAACAATGCTTACCTATGAATACAGTGCTGTTTCAGCGGGCATCTGTGTCGGATATACTAGCAGGTCCATCAGACGATACCAGGCTGTGGCTGGAGCATGGGGAGAAGGTAAGGCATCGGTTCCGCGTAGCATGCATGGAATACGGACACAGCCACACTGTTTTGGGAGGAGACTGCCAAACAGTAGCTGACGCGCCGCCACCACGGGTGCTCCAGCGCTAGGCCTTAGGGATCATAGGCACCAGGAATAGCATGAGGCCACGATCCGAAGGGTTGATGTCAGCAGTGGGGAGTCAGACGCTCTCCTGGTCACCAGTTCATGACCAGTTTCCGCTGAGTTACCCACCATGAACTGTTTCGTCGCTTCCGTTTCAGATGCTAACAGAGGGGACTCGGTTGTAGCATAGGCCACTGCGTCAGTGTTCACTGAGCGCTACCACAAGAGATTCGTTCGCAACATAGGCGACTGTGTGATCACTGCATCTGTGTTCACTGACCGTTACCGCGAGGAGACTCGGTCGCAGCATAGGTGGCTGTGTGACTGGTGTGTCTATTTTCACTGAGCATCTGTGTTCACTATAGGTTCCTGGAGCGGCAGTGTACACTAGTAGCATCTGGATCCACTCAGCATTCGCTAACATATTGATCGATTACTGGAAGCGGGGTGAGTCTCCCTTTATCCCACTCTACTAAGTACGGGCTATACAGCACTAAATTTCTATCTACTTTGTCAGCAAGAATAGTTAAGTTAAGTTAAGTGCCTATTGCATATGAGTCTGTGTACATTTACTGTGGTTTTCTTCGCGTTGCGTCTGAATACGTTTGATCTGTTCATACAGAATTCAGTAAATGTTCACCTACATACTTAAAAAAGTGTTTGTAGTTAATGATATACTCATATGACTAAATATATAACATGTGACTGACTGCTAGTGTGATTGCTGACTTTAATATATGTTTGTCAGTTGTTTCTTCTGA
The DNA here is from genome assembly GCF_028390025.1 of Pseudophryne corroboree. Taxonomy (NCBI): domain Eukaryota; kingdom Metazoa; phylum Chordata; class Amphibia; order Anura; family Myobatrachidae; genus Pseudophryne; species Pseudophryne corroboree. The sequence continues at coordinate 176,433,038 of NC_086453.1, read as the reverse complement.
TCCTCAATGCTGGTGCATGGGTGGGGTCAGATTGATATCACTTTAGAAGATTAAGGTGATTACAGTCACAAATTGTTTAGAACACTGTGAAAGTGCTGATTATTTATCATGTCTAAGAGCGGCAAAGGTGACGAAGGTACACTTACAGCAACACTCATATCATGTTTGTCTTGCAAAACTGTATTATCCTCTCAGGATCTGGTTCAGGATAGTTTATGTGTAAATTTTTTGCTTTTCAGCAGAACACAAGGCTGATCCCTGCACACCATCAGATAGATCCACCTTGGGCTATGTTTGCACAGACCTTGTCCAGTATAGCTGAATGGATAATTTCTACAGTTTCTGTACCAGGAATGGGGTATCCATACATGCAGCTCCCTACCTACGGTATACCATTTCCCCCAGCAGCTTCTCAAATGAAACAAGCTGATAAATTGATGGTAAGTAAATCTTCACCTTCACAGGCTACACATGATGATTTATCGGATGATGAAAACTCTATTTACTCTACTTCGGTATACGAAGAGGAGGAAGAAGGTCTCAGCTCAGTGGATATAGCTGAATTAATAAGAGCAATGAAGGTCAGTCTATCCTTAGAAGATTCAGCAGAGCCTGTGTTAAAAACCAAGGCACCTGTGTTTAAACATCCCAGGACAGTTAAGACTGAGTTTCCAGGGTCAGACCAGCTGACGGAAATCATGGAAGAGGCTTGGGCAACACCCAACAAAAATATAGAATTCCCAAAAAATGGGACTCCAATTATCCTTTTCCAGCTGGGGACTGTTTAAAAAGTGAGGTAGCTCCTAAAGTAGATACGCATGTGATTCGATTAGTGTGAAAATCTATATTGCCTTTGCCTTCAACATCCTTAAATTATGTCACGGATAGGAGAGTGGATGGTTTTCTAAAAACCATATTTTCCCTGTCTGGAGCAGTCATAAGGCCAGCCATGGCTTCAGCTTGGATAGCAAAGGCAGTGCCTGCCTGGGCTGATGCATTGGAAAGTGATTTTTCATCAGCTTCTAGAGAGCAAAAACCTTATATAGCCCATATTAAACAAGCAGCAGTATTCTTGGAAGAAGCTGCATTAGATATGGGTACTATTGCTTCTATGGCATCAGCCTTAACAATAGCTGCTCGCAGAGCAGTTTGGTTACGTACATGGAAAGCTCATTCAGAATCCAAGAAGGTTTTTGAATCTTTGCCTTTTTCTGGAAATATTCTGTTTGGTAAAGAATTGACAGATATTCTGGAGTCAGAAGCAGACTCCAAGAAGGTCAAGCTTCCTTCCACATATAACCCCAAACCTAGGGGTCCGGTTTTCCGTCCCTTTCGGTCTCAAGGAAAACCAAAGGGAAAAAGTGATCATAAGCAGCCTCAATACAATAAGTTTGGTAAATCAAAAAAGCATTGGGCTACCAGAGGGCCAGCTTCCAAACCAAAAGATAGGCCATAAGCCTGATGGTGCGGGCCTCCACCTGGGGGATACCAGGGTGGGGGGCCGAGTTCTGCAGTTTGCACACATCTGGCGACAGTCTACAACAGATGCCTGGGTGCAAGAAGCGGTATCTCTAGGTTATGTTTTTCCCTTCAAGAAGCACCCTCCTCGAAGGTTCTTCTGCACCAGTCCATCTCAGGTAGAGACAAAGGCCAGAACTTTGCAAGAAGCAGTTCAGAAATTGCTTCAGTCAGGAATAGTCATTTCAGTACCCCCGGCACAATAAGGACAGGGTTTTTACTCCAACCTACTTTTGGTTCAGAAGCCAAATGGGTCATTTCGGCCCAATCTCAATCTCAAAATGCTAAACAAATATATTTGGGTACCAAGGTTCCACATGGAGACGTTACACTCCATAGTTTTGTCCAATGAACCAGGGGATTATATGGTATCCCTGGATATTCAGCATGCTTAACTACATGTTCCTATAGCACTGTCCCATCAGTGTTAACTCAGGTTTGCTATCCTCCAGCAGCATTTCCAGTTCCAGGCCCTACCCTTTGGGTTAGACACAGCCCCCAGAGTATTTACCAAGATTATGGTGGTTATGGCAGCTTCTCTCCACAAGCAGGGGATAAGAATCTTTCCATACCTCGATGACCTTTTAATTCTGGCACAATCACAGGAATTGCTCCTGTGCCATCTCCAACAAACAATAACATGTCTGCAGAGGCACGAGTGGCTCATAAATTGGGCAAAATCATCTTTGGTGCCGTCAAAACGGATGACTCACTTGGTGGCTGTACTGGATTCTGGTCTGCAGAAAGTATTTTTACCTTGGAACAAGATATCCAAGGTACAGTAAAGAATTCCGGACTTGTTACACAGTCAGATGGTATCCATTCACGCAGCCATGCGAGTGATGGGGTTGATGGTGTCAACATTCAACATGGTGGAGTATGCACAATTCCACTCGAGACCTCTGCATCATCTGATTCTGGACAGATGGAATGGAGTACATCAGACAATAAAGAAACAGATGATGGTACTTCCAGTAAAGGTAAGAAAGTCATTAGCCTGGTGGCTACAGACATCCCATCTAGACAAAGGGAGACCCTTTTGGATATCAGATTGGGAGATCCTGACAACAGATGCCAGTCTTCAGGGCTGGGGAGGAGTGTCCAGAAGATTATGGTTCCAGGGACAATGGACAAGAGAAGAAAGTTGCCTGCCAATAAACCTATTAGAACTTCGGGCCACATACTGGCACTGATTCAGGCAAAGGACATTCTGCAGGGAAAACCAGTCCAGATATGCTTGGACAATGCGACGGCAGTAGCGTACCTATCAAGAAGGAACTCACAGCCAAAAAGCAATGAAGGAGGTAAGTCACATACTAAAGTGGGCAGAACTCCATCTTCCAGCCTTGTCTGCAGTGTTTGATCCAGGAGTCCTAAACTGGGAAGCGGACTTTCTCAGTCGACACACCATTCAAGCAAGCGAATGGGCTGTACAACCGGAGGTCTTTCAGACTCTAGTAGACAAATGGGGGTTGCCAGAGATAGATCTCATGGCATCCCATCTGAACAACAAAGTGCCCGCATACGGGTCAAGAACAAAGGATCCCGGAGTGATCTTTGTGGACGCCTTGTCGGTGAGATGGGACTTTCATCTGGCTTATCTGTTTCCTCCAATCACCCTGTTACTCAGGGTGGTGAGGAAAATAAAGCAAGCAAAAGGTGCCGTGATTCTAATAGCTCCGGCTTGGCCCAGAAGGCATTGGTACACAGATCTGCAGAGAATGTCGATGGATGCTCCATTTCTACTCCTTCAACGTCCAGATCTACTGATGCAGGGTCCCTGTTATCACAGACATCTGGATTGACTGTCTTTGTCGGCGTGGTTTTTGAAACCTCTATCCTAAAGTCAAGAGGATCCTCTAAACAGGTAATTCAAACAAAGCTCAGAGAAAGGAAACCTTCCTCAGCTCGTATTTATCACCGAATATGGCAGGCCTATATTCATTGGTGCAGTGAAGGAGGTATGGACCTGAAATCTTATAGAGTTTCCAGGGTCCTAGCATTCCTTCTGGCAGAAATGGATAAAGGTTTGAAGGTGGCTTCCTTGAGAGTGCAGGTATCGGCATTGACTGTATGGTTCCAAAAGAAAATTGCCAATTTGCAGGATGTGCGTACTATTTTCCAGGGAATGCTGCGCATTCAACCTCCCTTTGTTTCGCCTACAGCACCGTGGGACTTAGGTTTAGTCATGAAAGCCCTTCAAGTTGCCCCATTTGAACCACTTAACATGGTGGATCTTAAATGGTTGACAGCAAAAGTACTCTTTCTACTGGCTATGGCATCAGCTAGAGTTACATTTGTACTCTGTCCTACTTTGTGTTAGGTCTATGCGATTTGGTAGACTCTGTTTATTCTTGTATCATGCTTGGTTTACAGGGGTGGCGGCATTAGGCCACAATACCCCTTTTTTTTATACTACTGCATATTAGTTCCTACTTCTGCAGTAGTTATGCAGGCCCGATATACTGGGCTGTTAGGCTTTTTTCTCCCTTGTTTTTCTCTTCTATCTCCCTCCCTTGTTTTCCTCTTTTTTTTTTGTTTCCTTTTTTTTCTTTTCAGATTTCAAATTGTACTTATAATGTAAGTAATTTACTGTGGGCAATCCTTGTTATTGAATGTATCGCTGACAATGTGCATTCTTTTCTTTTGACACACTATGCCTAGGGTTCTTATGTTAAATGTTAAGGGATTAAATTCCCCCAACAAGCCCAGACTGGCTCTCTCTTTTTTTAATAAGCAAGGGGCAGATGTTGTGGCATTACAGGAAACCCACTTCTCTTCCATTAATCCCCCCACCCGCTCAAGGAACACAAATATCCCCTTGGTTTCTTCGCTAATGGCCCTTTTAAGCATAATGGGGTGGCACTCCTTTTTTGTAGTCATGTGTCTTTTGTTCTTCATTTGCAAATTGCTGACAAAAATGCCGTTATCTCATTTTAACTGATTTGTTACATGATAAATTAGTCACTTTAGTTTCTGTATATGCCTGAACTCTAACCAAATATCCTTTCTTCGCAAACTTTTTTTCTTAATCAGGACATCCTCTAAAGGCTTATTAGTTGTAATGGGGGACTTTAACTTAGTTCTGAATCCTAAATTGGATAAATCCCTTAAATCAACAAAGGCTGCAGGGACATTTGGCCCCTCCACTGCATTTTGCAGTTTACTAACTGAATTCGATTTATATGATATGTTGGGAATCTAAAACCCATCTTGGCAGGATTATACCTATTATTCTCCAGTTCACAATACCTATTCTAGAACTGATTTGCTCTTTAGTGATAAGTGGACCCTGCAGCACACTAAATCGATAGACATCCTGCCTATTACTTGGTCGGATCATGCCCCCATACTTTGATGTTGGAAGTTAGATCACCGTAATATACCTCCTAGAACTTGGCATTTATCTCCTCATCGTCTTTCGGATTTACTGACTAAGAAAATTATTTCTGATAGCATCACTTCCTATAAGGACACGAATATACCTTGAAATACGTCCACCTTCAATCATTGGTGCGCGTTTAAGGCAGTTACTCATGATTTTGCTATTCAAGCAGGCGCGGTCCTTAAGAGGTTACGTTCACAATGCCAGATAGATTTAGAAACTAAACTTAAGGTCCTTGAGGATAAGAACAAAAACTCACCACCTAAAGTTCTCCGCAAAGAATTATCAGAAATTCGTAGTCAATTAAAAAAAATGCTGATGGCCCAGACTCAAACGGCATTGAATTTCCCTATAGATTGTAAGCTTGTGAGCAGGGCCTTCCTACCTCTATGACTGTTTGTTATCACCCAGTTTGTTATTGCTATTTGAAATTGTAAAGCACAACGGAATTTGCTGCGCTATATAAGAAACTGTTAATAAATAAATAAATAGACTTCATCAGAAATTTTACTTATTTGGTAACAGGTTGGGTAAGCTTTTAGCTCGGAAGTTACGACTGCAACATGCTAGAAAACAGAACTAAGCTTCTTTTTTCTTCCTCCAAAACTAAACTATTGAATCCGAGGGATATTTCTAATAGATTTGCTGAGTATTATGCCCAACTTTATAATCTTTCTCAAGACCCTACTGTCATCCAACCTTCCTCAGCCTCTATATCCTCTTTGTTAGATGCAATTGAGTTGCCGTCTCTTACGGCTGCACAGTTAGAGATGTTAAATGCTCCTTGGTCTGTTCTTGAAGCTGGGTAAGCCATATGGTCCTTACCCAGGGCAAAGCCCCGGGACCTGATGGTTTTATTAATGATTTCTACATCTCTTTACGGAGCTTTTGATGCCTCATTTGACTGGGCTTTTTAATGGAATTACTGTTCTTGGTGCACTCCCCAAAGAGATGTTGGAAGCTCAGCTAGTGACGTTACCTAAACCGGAGAAAGACCCAGCTTATTGCCAAAACTATTGACCTATAGCTATACCAAATGGTGATATTAAGCTTTATACGAAACTGGTTGCCACTCGCATCAACTTTTTCCTACCATTGCTGATCCACCCAGACCAAGCTGGGTTTGTACCTGGCCGACAAGCATCTGATAATACCCGTAGGGTATATAAGTTGATTGATATTGTTTCAGAAGATTGAGGCCTTCTTTTGCTGTCGCTTGATGCAGAGAAGGCATTTGATCGCCTAAATTGGAAGTACAGTATATGTGGGAAGTTCTTCTTAAATTTAGATTCTGTGATTAGATATTAGCATCCATTTTTGCATTGTACAGTGCTCTCTTGGCTCGGGTGTTCAGCAATGATTTCCTCTCCGATGTATTTTCAATTTTCAGTGGTACAAGACAGGGATGTCCTCTTTTTCCTCTGATTTTCGTTCTATCTATAGAACCTCTTGCGATTAGGTTTCGCTCTAATGATAATTTTCCGGGGGTAGTTGCGGGTTCTTCTCGACATAAATTATGTCTATTTGCGGATAACATCCTGTTATTTGTTTCGGATCCTGTATCATCTTCATCATCTCCATTCGAGTTTTGATGATTGTAGTAATGCTTCCTTTTATAAATTAAATACAACAAAGACTGATGCCCTTCCTATACACCTTTCTGGCTCTCTCCCCTTCCTACATTCCCGGTATCAATATAATTGGCAAGACGAGTCCATTCGTTACCTATGCATTAATATTCCTGCTGACACCTCCAAAGTTTTCGAGGTGAATCTTCCCCCTCCTGTTCAATTCCTTTTGTTTCTTTCTAAATTTTGGCTCGCTTATGATATGTCATGGTTAGGTCATATGGCAGCATTTAAGATGGCCCTCCTTCCTAAATTGATGTATCTGTTTTGTACAATCCCTTATATTTTCCCTAAGAAGTACTTGGACAACTGTAACCTTATTTTGTCTAAATATATTTGGCCGGTGGGTCCTCCTAAATTGGCAAAGTCTAAGATGATACTATCTAGAGCTAACAGTGGGCTTAACCTCCCTGATCTAGTGTCATATCACGAAGCATGTCTTTTAGCGCAGCTCAAAGTCTCTCCGAATATAAATTCAGAAGTGGGGTGGGTTGGCTTGGAGAGAGTGGGCTGTCCATCTTACCCTTTAGAGGATACTTTGAACATTCCTAAATGTATCCGTCCGACCCCAGGTATACTATTGCCTTCTACTCGTGCTTCCCTATTGGTATGGGATAATTTGGCGGCAAAATTGTCCTTCTCTCTGTCCTACCATCCACATATCTCCCTGAGATCACTAACTAAATTAATACCTAATTTGAATCTGTCGAAGTGGGTTTCCTGTGGTGTGACACATTTTAGGGATTTACTGAATGGGCCCATTTTAGTACCCTTTGCTGATTTACAGCGAAGAGTCTCACTCCCTGATTCGGAATTACTGTATTATTTTCAAATCCTTCATTGGTGGAAGAGTTTACCAAAACATTCTAGTCCTGCAAACCACCTGGCATCCAAAGTTTTTGCACGTTTGGCACACATCAAATCGCGGGGAGACATTTCGTTTTGGTATAATCTTATCATTGACTTAATCCCTGTCTCCAAGTCTAATGCCCAGACGAAGTGGGAGGATGATTTAAGTATCTCATTGACTGAGGCTCAATGAAATAAAATCTTCCTTTCTTCGTATAAGATGTCTTGGTGTTTGAACCATACTGAGATGCATATAAAGTTGCTCAACAGACTGTACCTAACACCAGATAGGCTGCACACATTTTGGCCTTCGTGCTCTAAATTTTGGTGGCGCCAGTGCGGTGGGTTAGGTAATATATTTCATATATTTTGGTCATGTTCTATTCTTGGTCAATTCAATTCTGGTCAGAGGTTTTCAATTTAATTAACAAAGTCCTTGATTTATCACTTTCCCCATCTCCTTCTGTCGCTTTACTACATGTTTTCCCTGATAATATTTTGATGCATAAGTAGTATGTTCTTGGCCATATTCTTATTGCTGCTCGAGCCGCTTTGGCGCAAGTATGGAACAACCCACCCCTCCTAGTTTATTGAAGGTCATTCATAAGATTAATTTCCATTATACCATGGAAACAGAATATATGCCATGTATATGCTCAGCCTCCTCTCCGCTGGTGCTTTGGTCATCCTGGTGCAAATTTGTTACAGAAGGAGATGGAGGTCGGTATTTCCACAATTAATCCCAATCTGACCCCCGTCAATTCAGTGTTTGTGAGAACAAGCCAGACTCCGCTACTGAGGACTAACTGCTACTAGGTCCCTCATATTATTGTATTAGTTGACTTATATGCTTTGATGTATGTTTGTGAACTGTGATCCACAATGCTGATTCTCACCATCGTCTATTAGCTTGGTACTTTGTACCCACTGTTTAACTGTGATTGTGTTTTTTGAAATCCTGTCTTGTCTTGTTTTCTTTTGGTCCCTTTTGATTCTCCCTTTTTCTTTTCTGTATCCCCGAAAAAGAAATATTCTTTAATAAAAATTATTGAAGTAAAAAAAAAAGAAAAATGTTTAATTATATACCTTCTTGGAGAAGTTCTTCAAGTTCTTTTATAAGCTGCTGTTGGGTCATTTTGTAATAGTGCATATGCTTCTGTATCTGAAAGTAAGTTGTTTATTTCTTTTTCATAATTTTCTTTGTCAATTATGACAAGGCCTCCATCTTGTCGGCTGGTTTGAAAATTATAGTGTTATCTTCCTTTAGTTCCTTTAGTGCTTTTTTTTCTTCTTTCTCCGGCAGGGTCCACAGGTTATCCACAGGATAACAATGGGAAATGATGGAGCGACAGCAGATTGGCACCAAGCGATCAAAAGCTTTCCGGCCCCCCAGGATGCAACGGGCCTGTCCATATATCCCGCCCTCTGGCTCAGGCAAATACGTTTTTTGTTTGGTGCGGCAAGAGCTGGACCATGGTCAGAGGGCTGCTGTTATTTAGCATCCCCAAGTTTTCTTATCTCTTTTATAGTCTTACTAATTTTTTGAGTGCTCTTTCTAAACAGCGTCTTATACGCATATTGGAAAGAGTCGCTCCAACAACTCTCCGCCGGGTCGCAACAATGCTTACCTATGAATACAGTGCTGTTTCAGCGGGCATCTGTGTCGGATATACTAGCAGGTCCATCAGACGATACCAGGCTGTGGCTGGAGCATGGGGAGAAGGTAAGGCATCGGTTCCGCGTAGCATGCATGGAATACGGACACAGCCACACTGTTTTGGGAGGAGACTGCCAAACAGTAGCTGACGCGCCGCCACCACGGGTGCTCCAGCGCTAGGCCTTAGGGATCATAGGCACCAGGAATAGCATGAGGCCACGATCCGAAGGGTTGATGTCAGCAGTGGGGAGTCAGACGCTCTCCTGGTCACCAGTTCATGACCAGTTTCCGCTGAGTTACCCACCATGAACTGTTTCGTCGCTTCCGTTTCAGATGCTAACAGAGGGGACTCGGTTGTAGCATAGGCCACTGCGTCAGTGTTCACTGAGCGCTACCACAAGAGATTCGTTCGCAACATAGGCGACTGTGTGATCACTGCATCTGTGTTCACTGACCGTTACCGCGAGGAGACTCGGTCGCAGCATAGGTGGCTGTGTGACTGGTGTGTCTATTTTCACTGAGCATCTGTGTTCACTATAGGTTCCTGGAGTGGCAGTGTACACTAGTAGCATCTGGATCCACTCAGCATTCGCTAACGTATTGATCGATTACTGGAAGCGGGGTGAGTCTCCCTTTATCCCACTCTACTAAGTACGGGCTATACAGCACTAAATTTCTATCTACTTTGTCAGCAAGAATAGTTAAGTTAAGTTAAGTGCCTATTGCATATGAGTCTGTGTACATTTACTGTGGTTTTCTTCGTGTTGCGTCTGAATACGTTTGATCTGTTCATACAGAATTCAGTAAATGTTCACCTACATACTTAAAAAAGTGTTTGTAGTTAATGATATACTCATATGACTAAATATATAACATGTGACTGACTGCTAGTGTGATTGCTGACTTTAATATATGTTTGTCAGTTGTTTCTTCTGATCCTCAATGCTGGTGCATGGGTGGGGTCAGATTGATATCACTTTAGAAGATTAAGGTGATTACAGTCACAAATTGTTTAGAACACTGTGAAAGTGCTGATTATTTATCATGTCTAAGAGCGGCAAAGGTGACGAAGGTACACTTACAGCAACACTCATATCATGTTTGTCTTGCAAAACTGTATTATCCTCTCAGGATCTGGTTCAGGATAGTTTATGTGCAAATTTTTTGCTTTTCAGCAGAACACAAGGCTGATCCCTGCACACCATCAGATAGATCCACCTTGGGCTATGTTTGCACAGACCTTGTCCAGTATAGCTGAATGGATAATTTCTACAGTTTCTGTACCAGGAATGGGGTATCCATACATGCAGCTCCCTACCTACGGTATACCATTTCCCCCAGCAGCTTCTCAAATGAAACAAGCTGATAAATTGATGGTAAGTAAATCTTCACCTTCACAGGCTACACATGATGATTTATCGGATGATGAAAACTCTATTTACTCTACTTCGGTATACAAAGAGGAGGAAGAAGGTCTCAGCTCAGTGGATATAGCTGAATTAATAAGAGCAATGAAGGTCAGTCTATCCTTAGAAGATTCAGCAGAGCCTGTGTTAAAAACCAAGGCACCTGTGTTTAAACATCCCAGGACAGTTAAGACTGAGTTTCCAGGGTCAGACCAGCTGACGGAAATCATGGAAGAGGCTTGGGCAACACCCAACAAAAATATAGAATTCCCAAAAAATGGGACTCCAATTATCCTTTTCCAGCTGGGGACTGTTTAAAAAGTGAGGTAGCTCCTAAAGTAGATACGCATGTGATTCGATTAGTGTGAAAATCTATATTGCCTTTGCCTTCAACATCCTTAAATGATGTCACGGATAGGAGAGTGGATGGTTTTCTAAAAACCATATTTTCCCTGTCTGGAGCAGTCATAAGGCCAGCCATGGCTTCAGCTTGGATAGCAAAGGCAGTGCCTGCCTGGGCTGATGCATTGGAAAGTGATTTTTCATCAGCTTCTAGAGAGCAAAAACCTTATATAGCCCATATTAAACAAGCAGCAGTATTCTTGGAAGAAGCTGCATTAGATATGGGTACTATTGCTTCTATGGCATCAGCCTTAACAATAGCTGCTCGCAGAGCAGTTTGGTTACGTACATGGAAAGCTCATTCAGAATCCAAGAAGGTTTTTGAATCTTTGCCTTTTTCTGGAAATATTCTGTTTGGTAAAGAATTGACAGATATTCTGGAGTCAGAAGCAGACTCCAAGAAGATCAAGCTTCCTTCCACATATAACCCCAAACCTAGGGGTCCGGTTTTCCGTCCCTTTCGGTCTCAAGGAAAACCAAAGGGAAAAAGTGATCATAAGCAGCCTCAATACAATAAGTTTGGTAAATCAAAAAAGCATTGGGCTACCAGAGGGCCAGCTTCCAAACCAAAAGATAGGCCATAAGCCTGATGGTGCGGGCCTCCACCTGGGGGATACCAGGGTGGGGGGCCGAGTTCTGCAGTTTGCACACATCTGGCGACAGTCTACAACAGATGCCTGGGTGCAAGAAGCGGTATCTCTAGGTTATGTTTTTCCCTTCAAGAAGCACCCTCCTCGAAGGTTCTTCTGCACCAGTCCATCTCAGGTAGAGACAAAGGCCAGAACTTTGCAAGAAGCAGTTCAGAAATTGCTTCAGTCAGGAATAGTCATTTCAGTACCCCCGGCACAATAAGGACAGGGTTTTTACTCCAACCTACTTTTGGTTCAGAAGCCAAATGGGTCATTTCGGCCCAATCTCAATCTCAAAATGCTAAACAAATATATTTGGGTACCAAGGTTCCACATGGAGACGTTACACTCCATAGTTTTGTCCAATGAACCAGGGGATTATATGGTATCCCTGGATATTCAGCATGCTTAACTACATGTTCCTATAGCACTGTCCCATCAGTGTTAACTCAGGTTTGCTATCCTCCAGCAGCATTTCCAGTTCCAGGCCCTACCCTTTGGGTTAGACACAGCCCCCAGAGTATTTACCAAGATTATGGTGGTTATGGCAGCTTCTCTCCACAAGCAGGGGATAAGAATCTTTCCATACCTTGATGACCTTTTAATTCTGGCACAATCACAGGAATTGCTCCTGTGCCATCTCCAACAAACAATAACATGTCTGCAGAGGCACGAGTGGCTCATAAATTGGGCAAAATCATCTTTGGTGCCGTCAAAACGGATGACTCACTTGGTGGCTGTACTGGATTCTGGTCTGCAGAAAGTATTTTTACCTTGGAACAAGATATCCAAGGTACAGTAAAGAATTCAGGACTTGTTACACAGTCAGATGGTATCCATTCACGCAGCCATGCGAGTGATGGGGTTGATGGTGTCAACATTCAACATGGTGGAGTATGCACAATTCCACTCGAGACCTCTGCATCATCTGATTCTGGACAGATGGAATGGAGTACATCAGACAATAAAGAAACAGATGATGGTACTTCCAGTAAAGGTAAGAAAGTCATTAGCCTGGTGGCTACAGACATCCCATCTAGACAAAGGGAGACCCTTTTGGATATCAGATTGGGAGATCCTGACAACAGATGCCAGTCTTCAGGGCTGGGGAGGAGTGTCCAGAAGATTATGGTTCCAGGGACAATGGACAAGAGAAGAAAGTTGCCTGCCAATAAACCTATTAGAACTTCGGGCCACATACTGGCACTGATTCAGGCAAAGGACATTCTGCAGGGAAAACCAGTCCAGATATGCTTGGACAATGCGACGGCAGTAGCGTACCTATCAAGAAGGAACTCACAGCCAAAAAGCAATGAAGGAGGTAAGTCACATACTAAAGTGGGCAGAACTCCATCTTCCAGCCTTGTCTGCAGTGTTTGATCCAGGAGTCCTAAACTGGGAAGCGGACTTTCTCAGTCGACACACCATTCAAGCAAGCGAATGGGCTGTACAACCGGAGGTCTTTCAGACTCTAGTAGACAAATGGGGGTTGCCAGAGATAGATCTCATGGCATCCCATCTGAACAACAAAGTGCCCGCATACGGGTCAAGAACAAAGGATCCCGGAGTGATCTTTGTGGACGCCTTGTCGGTGAGATGGGACTTTCATCTGGCTTATCTGTTTCCTCCAATCACCCTGTTACTCAGGGTGGTGAGGAAAATAAAGCAAGCAAAGGGTGCCGTGATTCTAATAGCTCCGGCTTGGCCCAGAAGACATTGGTACACAGATCTGCAGAGAATGTCGATGGATGCTCCATTTCTACTCCTTCAACGTCCAGATCTACTGATGCAGGGTCCCTGTTATCACAGACATCTGGATTGACTGTCTTTGTCGGCGTGGTTTTTGAAACCTCTATCCTAAAGTCAAGAGGATCCTCTAAACAGGTAATTCAAACAAAGCTCAGAGAAAGGAAACCTTCCTCAGCTCGTATTTATCACCGAATATGGCAGGCCTATATTCATTGGTGCAGTGAAGGAGGTATGGACCTGAAATCTTATAGAGTTTCCAGGGTCCTAGCATTCCTTCTGGCAGAAATGGATAAAGGTTTGAAGGTGGCTTCCTTGAGAGTGCAGGTATCGGCATTGACTGTATGGTTCCAAAAGAAAACTGCCAATTTGCAGGATGTGCGTACTATTTTCCAGGGAATGCTGCGCATTCAACCTCCCTTTGTTTCGCCTACAGCACCGTGGGACTTAGGTTTAGTCATGAAAGCCCTTCAAGTTGCCCCATTTGAACCACTTAACATGGTGGATCTTAAATGGTTGACAGCAAAAGTACTCTTTCTACTGGCTATGGCATCAGCTAGAGTTACATTTGTACTCTGCCCTACTTTGTGTTAGGTCTATGCGATTTGGTAGACTCTGTTTATTCTTGTATCATGCTTGGTTTACAGGGGTGGCGGCATTAGGCCACAATACCCCTTTTTTTTATACTACTGCATATTAGTTCCTACTTCTGCAGTAGTTATGCAGGCCCGATATACTGGGCTGTTAGGCTTTTTTCTCCCTTGTTTTTCTCTTCTATCTCCCTCCCTTGTTTTCCTCTTTTTTTTTGTTTCCTTTTTTTTCTTTTCAGATTTCAAATTGTACTTATAATGTAAGTAATTTACTGTGGGCAATCCTTGTTATTGAATGTATCGCTGACAATGTGCATTCTTTTCTTTTGACACACTATGCCTAGGGTTCTTATGTTAAATGTTAAGGGATTAAATTCCCCCAACAAGCCCAGACTGGCTCTCTCTTTTTTTAATAAGCAAGGGGCAGATGTTGTGGCATTACAGGAAACCCACTTCTCTTCCATTAATCCCCCCACCCGCTCAAGGAACACAAATATCCCCTTGGTTTCTTCGCTAATGGCCCTTTTAAGCATAATGGGGTGGCACTCCTTTTTTGTAGTCATGTGTCTTTTGTTCTTCATTCGCAAATTGCTGACAAAAATGCCGTTATCTCATTTTAACTGATTTGTTACATGATAAATTAGTCACTTTAGTTTCTGTATATGCCTGAACTCTAACCAAATATCCTTTCTTCGCAAACTTTTTTTCTTAATCAGGACATCCTCTAAAGGCTTATTAGTTGTAATGGGGGACTTTAACTTAGTTCTGAATCCTAAATTGGATAAATCCCTTAAATCAACAAAGGCTGCAGGGACATTTGGCCCCTCCACTGCATTTTGCAGTTTACTAACTGAATTCGATTTATATGATATGTTGGGAATCTAAAACCCATCTTGGCAGGATTATACCTATTATTCTCCAGTTCACAATACCTATTCTAGAACTGATTTGCTCTTTAGTGATAAGTGGACCCTGCAGCACACTAAATCGATAGACATCCTGCCTATTACTTGGTCGGATCATGCCCCCATACTTTGATGTTGGAAGTTAGATCACCGTAATATACCTCCTAGAACTTGGCATTTATCTCCTCATCGTCTTTCGGATTTACTGACTAAGAAAATTATTTCTGATAGCATCACTTCCTATAAGGACACGAATATACCTTGAAATACGTCCACCTTCAATCATTGGTGCGCGTTTAAGGCAGTTACTCATGGTTTTGCTATTCAAGCAGGCGTGGTCCTTAAGAGGTTACGTTCACAATGCCAGATAGATTTAGAAACTAAACTTAAGGTCCTTGAGGATAAGAACAAAAACTCACCACCTAAAGTTCTCCGCAAAGAATTATCAGAAATTCGTAGTCAATTAAAAAAAATGCTGATGGCCCAGACTCAAACGGCATTGAATTTCCCTATAGATTGTAAGCTTGTGAGCAGGGCCTTCCTACCTCTATGACTGTTTGTTATCACCCAGTTTGTTATTGCTATTTGAAATTGTAAAGCACAACGGAATTTGCTGCGCTATATAAGAAACTGTTAATAAATAAATAAATAAATAGACTTCATCAGAAATTTTACTTATTTGGTAACAGGTTGGGTAAGCTTTTAGCTCGGAAGTTACGACTGCAACATGCTAGAAACAGAACTAAGCTATTTTTTTCTTCCTCCAAAACTAAACTATTGAATCCAAGGGATATTTCTAATAGATTTGCTGAGTATTATGCCCAACTTTATAATCTTTCTCAAGACCCTACTGTCACCCAACCTTCCTCAGCCTCTATATCCTCTTTGTTAGATGCAATTGAGTTGCCGTCTCTTACGGCTGCACAGTTAGAGATGTTAAATGCTCCTTGGTCTGTTCTTGAAGCTGGGTAAGCCATATGGTCCTTACCCAGGGCAAAGCCCCGGGACCTGATGGTTTTATTAATGCTTTCTACATCTCTTTACGGAGCTTTTGATGCCTCATTTGACTGGGCTTTTTAATGGAATTACTGTTCTTGGTGCACTCCCCAAAGAGATGTTGGAAGCTCAGCTAGTGACGTTACCTAAACCGGAGAAAGACCCAGCTTATTGCCAAAACTATTGACCTATAGCTATACCAAATGGTGATATTAAGCTTTATACGAAACTGGTTGCCACTCGCATCAACTTTTTCCTACCATTGCTGATCCACCCAGACCAAGCTGGGTTTGTACCTGGCCGACAAGCATCTGATAATACCCGTAGGGTATATAAGTTGATTGATATTGTTTCAGAAGATTGAGGCCTTCTTTTGCTGTCGCTTGATGCAGAGAAGGCATTTGATCGCCTAAATTGGAAGTATATGTGGGAAGTTCTTCTTAAATTTGGATTCTGTGATTAGATATTAGCATCCATTTTTGCATTGTACAGTGCTCTCTTGGCTCGGGTGTTCAGCAATGATTTCCTCTCCAATGTATTTTCAATTTTCAGTGGTACAAGACAGGGATGTCCTCTTTTTCCTCTGATTTTCGTTCTATCTATAGAACCTCTTGCGATTAGGTTTCGCTCTAATGATAATTTTCCGGGGGTAGTTGCGGGTTCTTCTCGACATAAATTATGTCTATTTGCGGATAACATCCTGTTATTTGTTTCGGATCCTGTATCATCTTCATCATCTCCATTGGATTTTTGATGATTGTAGTAATGCTTCCTTTTATAAATTAAATACAACAAAGACTGATGCCCTTCCTATACACCTTTCTGGCTCTCTCCCCTTCCTACATTCCCGGTATCAATATAATTGGCAAGAAGAGTCCATTCGTTACCTATGCATTAATATTCCTGCTGACACCTCCAAAGTTTTCGAGGTGAATCTTCCCCCTCCTGTTCAATCCCTTTTGTTTCTTTCTAAATTTTGGCTCGCTTATGATATGTCATGGCTAGGTCATATGGCAGCATTTAAGATGGCCCTCCTTCCTAAATTGATGTATCTGTTTTGTACAATCCCTTATATTTTCCCTAAGAAGTACTTGGACAACTGTAACCTTATTTTGTCTAAATATATTTGGCCGGTGGGTCCTCCTACATTGGCAAAGTCTAAGATGATACTATCTAGAGCTAACAGTGGGCTTAACCTCCCTGATCTAGTGTCATATCACGAAGCATGTCTTTTAGCGCAGCTCAAAGTCTCTCCGAATATAAATTCAGAAGTGGGGTGGGTTGGCTTGGAGAGAGTGGGCTGTCCATCTTACCCTTTAGAGGATACTTTGAACATTCCTAAATGTATCCGTCCGACCCCAGGTATACTATTGCCCTCTACTCGTGCTTCCCTATTGGTATGGGATAATTTGGCTGCAAAATTGTCCTTCTCTCTGTCCTACCTTCCACATATCTCCCTGAAATCACTAACTAAATTAATACCTAATTTGAATCTGTCGAAGTGGGTTTCCTGTGGTGTGACACATTTTAGGGATTTACTGAATGGGCCCATTTTAGTACCCTTTGCTGATTTACAGCGAAGGTCTCACTCCCTGATTCGGAATTACTGTATTATTTTCAAATCCTTCATTGGTGGAAGAGTTTACCAAAACATTCTAGTCCTGCAAACCACCTGGCATCCAAAGTTTTTGCACGTTTGGCACACATCAAATCGCAGGGAGACATTTCGTTTTGGTATAATATTATCATTGACTTAATCCCTGTCTCCAAGTCTAATGCCCAGACGAAGTGGGAGGATGACTTAAGTATCTCATTGACTGAGGCTCAATGAAATAAAATCTTCCTTTCTTCGTATAAGATGTCTTGGTGTTTGAACCATACTGAGATGCATATAGAGTTGCTCAACAGACTGTACCTAACACCAGATAGGCTGCACACATTTTGGCCTTCGTGCTCTAAATTTTGGTGGCGCCAGTGCGGTGCGTTAGGTAATATATTTCATATATTTTGGTCATGTTCTATTCTTGGTCAATTCGATTCTGGTCAGAGGTTTTCGATTTAATTAACACAGTCCTTGATTTATCACTTTCCCCATCTCCTTCTGTCGCTTTACTACATGTTTTCCCTGATAATATTTTGATGCATAAGTAGTATGTTCTTGGCCATATTCTTATTGCTGCTCGAGCCGCTTTGGCGCAAGTATGGAACAACCCACCCCTCCTAGTTTATTGAAGGTCATTCATAAGATTATTTTCCATTATACCATGGAAACAGAATATATGCCATGTATATGCTCAGCCTCCTCTCCGCTGGTGCTTTGGTCATCCTGGTGCAAATTTGTTACAGAAGGAGATGGAGGTCGGTATTTCCACAATTAATCCCAATCTGACCCCCATCAATTCAGTGTTTGTGAGAACAAGCCAGACTCCTGAGGACTAACTGCTACTAGGTCCCTCATATTATTGTATTAGTTGACTTATATGCTTTGATGTATGTTTGTGAACTGTGATCCACAATGCTGATTCTCACCATCGTCTATTAGCTTGGTACTTTGTACCCACTGTTTAACTGTGATTGTGTTTTTTGAAATCCTGTCTTGTCTTGTTTTCTTTTGGTCCCTTTTGATTCTCCCTTTTTCTTTTCTGTATCCCCGAAAAAGAAATATTCTTTAATAAAAATTATTGAAGTAAAAAAAAAAAGAAAAATGTTTAATTATATACCTTCTTGGAGAAGTTCTTCAAGTTCTTTTATAAGCTGCTGTTGGGTCATTTTGTAATAGTGCATATGCTTCTGTATCTGAAAGTAAGTTGTTTATTTCTTTTTCATAATTTTCTTTGTCAATTATGACAAGGCCTCCATCTTGTCGGCTGGTTTGAAAATTATAGTGTTATCTTCCTTTAGTGCTTTTTTTTCTTCTTTGGACAAGTTGTATTTTTTTCTTTCTCCGGCAGGGTCCACAGGTTATCCACAGGATAACAATGGGAAATGATGGAGCGACAGCAGATTGGCACCAAGCGATCAAAAGCTTTCCGGCCCCCCAGGATGCAACGGGCCTGTCCATATATCCCGTCCACTGGCTCAGGCAAATACGTTTTTTGTTTGGTGCGGCAAGTACTGGACCATGGTCAGAGGGCTGCTGTTATTTAGCATCCCCAAGCTTTCTTATCTATTTTATAGTCTTACTAATTTTTTGAGTGCTCTTTCTAAACAGCGTCTTATACGCATATTGGAAAGAGTCGCTCCAACAACTCTCCGCCGGGTCGCAACAATGCTTACCTATGAATACAGTGCTGTTTCAGTGGGCATCTGTGTCGGATATACTAGCAGGTCCATCAGACGTGGCTGGAGCATGGGGAGAAGGTAAGGCATCGGTTCCGCGTAGCATGCATGGAATACGTACACAGCCACACTGTTTTGGGAGGAGACTGCCAAACAGTAGCTGACGCGCCGCCACCACGGGTACTCCAGCGCTAGGCCTTAGGGATCATAAGCACCAGGAATAGCATGAGGCCACGATCCGAAGGGTTGATGTCAGCAGTGGGGAGTCAGACGCTCTCCTGGTCACCCCTCTCCCGGTTCATGACCAGTTTCCGCTGAGTTACCCACCATGAACTGTTTCCTCGCTTCCGTTTCAGATGCTAACAGAGGGGACTCGGTCGTAGCATAGGCCACTGCGTCGGTGTTCACTGAGCGCTACCACAAGAGATTCGTTCGCAACATAGGCGACTGTGTGATCACTGCATCTGTGTTCACTGACCGTTACCGTGAGGAGACTCGGTCGCAGCATAAGTGGCTGTGTGACTGGTGTGTCTATTTTAACTGAGCATCTGTGTTCACTATAGGTTCCTGGAGCGGCAGTGTACACTAGTAGCATCTGGATCCACTCAGCATTCGCTAACGTATTGATCGATTAGTGGAAGCGGGGTGAGTCTCCCTTTATCCCACTCTACTGAGTACGGGCTATACAGCACTAAATTTCTATCTACTTTGTCAGCAAGAATAGTTAAGTTAAGTTAAGTGCCTATTGCATATGAGTCTGTGTACATTTACTGTGGTTTTCTTCGCGTTGCGTCTGAATACATTTGATCTGTTCATACAGAATTCAGTAAATGTTCACCTACATACTTAAAAAAGTGTTTGTAGTTAATGATATACTCATATGACTAATATATAACATGTGACTGACTGCTAGTGTGATTGCTGACTTTAATATATGTTTGTCAGTTGTTTCTTCTGATCCTCAATGCTGGTGCATGGGTGGGGTCAGATTGATATCACTTTAGAAGATTAAAGTGATTACAGTCACAAATTGTTTAGAACACTGTGAAAGTGCTGATTATTTATCATGTCTAAGAGCGGCAAAGGTGACGAAGGTACACTTACAGCAACACTCATATCATGTTTGTCTTGCAAAACTGTATTATCCTCTCAGGATCTGGTTCAGGATAGTTTATGTGCAAATTTTTTGCTTTTCAGCAGAACACAAGGCTGATCCCTGCACACCATCAGATAGATCCACCTTGGGCTATGTTTGCACAGACCTTGTCCAGTATAGCTGAATGGATAATTTCTACAGTTTCTGTACCAGGAATGGGGTATCCATACATGCAGCTCCCTACCTACGGTATACCATTTCCCCCAGCAGCTTCTCAAATGAAACAAGCTGATAAATTGATGGTAAGTAAATCTTCACCTTCACAGGCTACACATGATGATTTATCGGATGATGAAAACTCTATTTACTCTACTTCGGTATACAAAGAGGAGGAAGAAGGTCTCAGCTCAGTGGATATAGCTGAATTAATAAGAGCAATGAAGGTCAGTCTATCCTTAGAAGATTCAGCAGAGCCTGTGTTAAAAACCAAGGCACCTGTGTTTAAACATCCCAGGACAGTTAAGACTGAGTTTCCAGGGTCAGACCAGCTGACGGAAATCATGGAAGAGGCTTGGGCAACACCCAACAAAAATATAGAATTCCCAAAAAATGGGACTCCAATTATCCTTTTCCAGCTGGGGACTGTTTAAAAAGTGAGGTAGCTCCTAAAGTAGATACGCATGTGATTCGATTAGTGTGAAAATCTATATTGCCTTTGCCTTCAACATCCTTAAATGATGTCACGGATAGGAGAGTGGATGGTTTTCTAAAAACCATATTTTCCCTGTCTGGAGCAGTCATAAGGCCAGCCATGGCTTCAGCTTGGATAGCAAAGGCAGTGCCTGCCTGGGCTGATGCATTGGAAAGTGATTTTTCATCAGCTTCTAGAGAGCAAAAACCTTATATAGCCCATATTAAACAAGCAGCAGTATTCTTGGAAGAAGCTGCATTAGATATGGGTACTATTGCTTCTATGGCATCAGCCTTAACAATAGCTGCTCGCAGAGCAGTTTGGTTACGTACATGGAAAGCTCATTCAGAATCCAAGAAGGTTTTTGAATCTTTGCCTTTTTCTGGAAATATTCTGTTTGGTAAAGAATTGACAGATATTCTGGAGTCAGAAGCAGACTCCAAGAAGATCAAGCTTCCTTCCACATATAACCCCAAACCTAGGGGTCCGGTTTTCCGTCCCTTTCGGTCTCAAGGAAAACCAAAGGGAAAAAGTGATCATAAGCAGCCTCAATACAATAAGTTTGGTAAATCAAAAAAGCATTGGGCTACCAGAGGGCCAGCTTCCAAACCAAAAGATAGGCCATAAGCCTGATGGTGCGGGCCTCCACCTGGGGGATACCAGGGTGGGGGGCCGAGTTCTGCAGTTTGCACACATCTGGCGACAGTCTACAACAGATGCCTGGGTGCAAGAAGCGGTATCTCTAGGTTATGTTTTTCCCTTCAAGAAGCACCCTCCTCGAAGGTTCTTCTGCACCAGTCCATCTCAGGTAGAGACAAAGGCCAGAACTTTGCAAGAAGCAGTTCAGAAATTGCTTCAGTCAGGAATAGTCATTTCAGTACCCCCGGCACAATAAGGACAGGGTTTTTACTCCAACCTACTTTTGGTTCAGAAGCCAAATGGGTCATTTCGGCCCAATCTCAATCTCAAAATGCTAAACAAATATATTTGGGTACCAAGGTTCCACATGGAGACGTTACACTCCATAGTTTTGTCCAATGAACCAGGGGATTATATGGTATCCCTGGATATTCAGCATGCTTAACTACATGTTCCTATAGCACTGTCCCATCAGTGTTAACTCAGGTTTGCTATCCTCCAGCAGCATTTCCAGTTCCAGGCCCTACCCTTTGGGTTAGACACAGCCCCCAGAGTATTTACCAAGATTATGGTGGTTATGGCAGCTTCTCTCCACAAGCAGGGGATAAGAATCTTTCCATACCTTGATGACCTTTTAATTCTGGCACAATCACAGGAATTGCTCCTGTGCCATCTCCAACAAACAATAACATGTCTGCAGAGGCACGAGTGGCTCATAAATTGGGCAAAATCATCTTTGGTGCCGTCAAAACGGATGACTCACTTGGTGGCTGTACTGGATTCTGGTCTGCAGAAAGTATTTTTACCTTGGAACAAGATATCCAAGGTACAGTAAAGAATTCAGGACTTGTTACACAGTCAGATGGTATCCATTCACGCAGCCATGCGAGTGATGGGGTTGATGGTGTCAACATTCAACATGGTGGAGTATGCACAATTCCACTCGAGACCTCTGCATCATCTGATTCTGGACAGATGGAATGGAGTACATCAGACAATAAAGAAACAGATGATGGTACTTCCAGTAAAGGTAAGAAAGTCATTAGCCTGGTGGCTACAGACATCCCATCTAGACAAAGGGAGACCCTTTTGGATATCAGATTGGGAGATCCTGACAACAGATGCCAGTCTTCAGGGCTGGGGAGGAGTGTCCAGAAGATTATGGTTCCAGGGACAATGGACAAGAGAAGAAAGTTGCCTGCCAATAAACCTATTAGAACTTCGGGCCACATACTGGCACTGATTCAGGCAAAGGACATTCTGCAGGGAAAACCAGTCCAGATATGCTTGGACAATGCGACGGCAGTAGCGTACCTATCAAGAAGGAACTCACAGCCAAAAAGCAATGAAGGAGGTAAGTCACATACTAAAGTGGGCAGAACTCCATCTTCCAGCCTTGTCTGCAGTGTTTGATCCAGGAGTCCTAAACTGGGAAGCGGACTTTCTCAGTCGACACACCATTCAAGCAAGCGAATGGGCTGTACAACCGGAGGTCTTTCAGACTCTAGTAGACAAATGGGGGTTGCCAGAGATAGATCTCATGGCATCCCATCTGAACAACAAAGTGCCCGCATACGGGTCAAGAACAAAGGATCCCGGAGTGATCTTTGTGGACGCCTTGTCGGTGAGATGGGACTTTCATCTGGCTTATCTGTTTCCTCCAATCACCCTGTTACTCAGGGTGGTGAGGAAAATAAAGCAAGCAAAGGGTGCCGTGATTCTAATAGCTCCGGCTTGGCCCAGAAGACATTGGTACACAGATCTGCAGAGAATGTCGATGGATGCTCCATTTCTACTCCTTCAACGTCCAGATCTACTGATGCAGGGTCCCTGTTATCACAGACATCTGGATTGACTGTCTTTGTCGGCGTGGTTTTTGAAACCTCTATCCTAAAGTCAAGAGGATCCTCTAAACAGGTAATTCAAACAAAGCTCAGAGAAAGGAAACCTTCCTCAGCTCGTATTTATCACCGAATATGGCAGGCCTATATTCATTGGTGCAGTGAAGGAGGTATGGACCTGAAATCTTATAGAGTTTCCAGGGTCCTAGCATTCCTTCTGGCAGAAATGGATAAAGGTTTGAAGGTGGCTTCCTTGAGAGTGCAGGTATCGGCATTGACTGTATGGTTCCAAAAGAAAACTGCCAATTTGCAGGATGTGCGTACTATTTTCCAGGGAATGCTGCGCATTCAACCTCCCTTTGTTTCGCCTACAGCACCGTGGGACTTAGGTTTAGTCATGAAAGCCCTTCAAGTTGCCCCATTTGAACCACTTAACATGGTGGATCTTAAATGGTTGACAGCAAAAGTACTCTTTCTACTGGCTATGGCATCAGCTAGAGTTACATTTGTACTCTGCCCTACTTTGTGTTAGGTCTATGCGATTTGGTAGACTCTGTTTATTCTTGTATCATGCTTGGTTTACAGGGGTGGCGGCATTAGGCCACAATACCCCTTTTTTTTATACTACTGCATATTAGTTCCTACTTCTGCAGTAGTTATGCAGGCCCGATATACTGGGCTGTTAGGCTTTTTTCTCCCTTGTTTTTCTCTTCTATCTCCCTCCCTTGTTTTCCTCTTTTTTTTGTTTCCTTTTTTTTCTTTTCAGATTTCAAATTGTACTTATAATGTAAGTAATTTACTGTGGGCAATCCTTGTTATTGAATGTATCGCTGACAATGTGCATTCTTTTCTTTTGACACACTATGCCTAGGGTTCTTATGTTAAATGTTAAGGGATTAAATTCCCCCAACAAGCCCAGACTGGCTCTCTCTTTTTTTAATAAGCAAGGGGCAGATGTTGTGGCATTACAGGAAACCCACTTCTCTTCCATTAATCCCCCCACCCGCTCAAGGAACACAAATATCCCCTTGGTTTCTTCGCTAATGGCCCTTTTAAGCATAATGGGGTGGCACTCCTTTTTTGTAGTCATGTGTCTTTTGTTCTTCATTCGCAAATTGCTGACAAAAATGCCGTTATCTCATTTTAACTGATTTGTTACATGATAAATTAGTCACTTTAGTTTCTGTATATGCCTGAACTCTAACCAAATATCCTTTCTTCGCAAACTTTTTTTCTTAATCAGGACATCCTCTAAAGGCTTATTAGTTGTAATGGGGGACTTTAACTTAGTTCTGAATCCTAAATTGGATAAATCCCTTAAATCAACAAAGGCTGCAGGGACATTTGGCCCCTCCACTGCATTTTGCAGTTTACTAACTGAATTCGATTTATATGATATGTTGGGAATCTAAAACCCATCTTGGCAGGATTATACCTATTATTCTCCAGTTCACAATACCTATTCTAGAACTGATTTGCTCTTTAGTGATAAGTGGACCCTGCAGCACACTAAATCGATAGACATCCTGCCTATTACTTGGTCGGATCATGCCCCCATACTTTGATGTTGGAAGTTAGATCACCGTAATATACCTCCTAGAACTTGGCATTTATCTCCTCATCGTCTTTCGGATTTACTGACTAAGAAAATTATTTCTGATAGCATCACTTCCTATAAGGACACGAATATACCTTGAAATACGTCCACCTTCAATCATTGGTGCGCGTTTAAGGCAGTTACTCATGGTTTTGCTATTCAAGCAGGCGTGGTCCTTAAGAGGTTACGTTCACAATGCCAGATAGATTTAGAAACTAAACTTAAGGTCCTTGAGGATAAGAACAAAAACTCACCACCTAAAGTTCTCCGCAAAGAATTATCAGAAATTCGTAGTCAATTAAAAAAAATGCTGATGGCCCAGACTCAAACGGCATTGAATTTCCCTATAGATTGTAAGCTTGTGAGCAGGGCCTTCCTACCTCTATGACTGTTTGTTATCACCCAGTTTGTTATTGCTATTTGAAATTGTAAAGCACAACGGAATTTGCTGCGCTATATAAGAAACTGTTAATAAATAAATAAATAAATAGACTTCATCAGAAATTTTACTTATTTGGTAACAGGTTGGGTAAGCTTTTAGCTCGGAAGTTACGACTGCAACATGCTAGAAACAGAACTAAGCTATTTTTTTCTTCCTCCAAAACTAAACTATTGAATCCAAGGGATATTTCTAATAGATTTGCTGAGTATTATGCCCAACTTTATAATCTTTCTCAAGACCCTACTGTCACCCAACCTTCCTCAGCCTCTATATCCTCTTTGTTAGATGCAATTGAGTTGCCGTCTCTTACGGCTGCACAGTTAGAGATGTTAAATGCTCCTTGGTCTGTTCTTGAAGCTGGGTAAGCCATATGGTCCTTACCCAGGGCAAAGCCCCGGGACCTGATGGTTTTATTAATGCTTTCTACATCTCTTTACGGAGCTTTTGATGCCTCATTTGACTGGGCTTTTTAATGGAATTACTGTTCTTGGTGCACTCCCCAAAGAGATGTTGGAAGCTCAGCTAGTGACGTTACCTAAACCGGAGAAAGACCCAGCTTATTGCCAAAACTATTGACCTATAGCTATACCAAATGGTGATATTAAGCTTTATACGAAACTGGTTGCCACTCGCATCAACTTTTTCCTACCATTGCTGATCCACCCAGACCAAGCTGGGTTTGTACCTGGCCGACAAGCATCTGATAATACCCGTAGGGTATATAAGTTGATTGATATTGTTTCAGAAGATTGAGGCCTTCTTTTGCTGTCGCTTGATGCAGAGAAGGCATTTGATCGCCTAAATTGGAAGTATATGTGGGAAGTTCTTCTTAAATTTGGATTCTGTGATTAGATATTAGCATCCATTTTTGCATTGTACAGTGCTCTCTTGGCTCGGGTGTTCAGCAATGATTTCCTCTCCAATGTATTTTCAATTTTCAGTGGTACAAGACAGGGATGTCCTCTTTTTCCTCTGATTTTCGTTCTATCTATAGAACCTCTTGCGATTAGGTTTCGCTCTAATGATAATTTTCCGGGGGTAGTTGCGGGTTCTTCTCGACATAAATTATGTCTATTTGCGGATAACATCCTGTTATTTGTTTCGGATCCTGTATCATCTTCATCATCTCCATTGGATTTTTGATGATTGTAGTAATGCTTCCTTTTATAAATTAAATACAACAAAGACTGATGCCCTTCCTATACACCTTTCTGGCTCTCTCCCCTTCCTACATTCCCGGTATCAATATAATTGGCAAGAAGAGTCCATTCGTTACCTATGCATTAATATTCCTGCTGACACCTCCAAAGTTTTCGAGGTGAATCTTCCCCCTCCTGTTCAATCCCTTTTGTTTCTTTCTAAATTTTGGCTCGCTTATGATATGTCATGGCTAGGTCATATGGCAGCATTTAAGATGGCCCTCCTTCCTAAATTGATGTATCTGTTTTGTACAATCCCTTATATTTTCCCTAAGAAGTACTTGGACAACTGTAACCTTATTTTGTCTAAATATATTTGGCCGGTGGGTCCTCCTACATTGGCAAAGTCTAAGATGATACTATCTAGAGCTAACAGTGGGCTTAACCTCCCTGATCTAGTGTCATATCACGAAGCATGTCTTTTAGCGCAGCTCAAAGTCTCTCCGAATATAAATTCAGAAGTGGGGTGGGTTGGCTTGGAGAGAGTGGGCTGTCCATCTTACCCTTTAGAGGATACTTTGAACATTCCTAAATGTATCCGTCCGACCCCAGGTATACTATTGCCCTCTACTCGTGCTTCCCTATTGGTATGGGATAATTTGGCTGCAAAATTGTCCTTCTCTCTGTCCTACCTTCCACATATCTCCCTGAAATCACTAACTAAATTAATACCTAATTTGAATCTGTCGAAGTGGGTTTCCTGTGGTGTGACACATTTTAGGGATTTACTGAATGGGCCCATTTTAGTACCCTTTGCTGATTTACAGCGAAGGTCTCACTCCCTGATTCGGAATTACTGTATTATTTTCAAATCCTTCATTGGTGGAAGAGTTTACCAAAACATTCTAGTCCTGCAAACCACCTGGCATCCAAAGTTTTTGCACGTTTGGCACACATCAAATCGCAGGGAGACATTTCGTTTTGGTATAATATTATCATTGACTTAATCCCTGTCTCCAAGTCTAATGCCCAGACGAAGTGGGAGGATGACTTAAGTATCTCATTGACTGAGGCTCAATGAAATAAAATCTTCCTTTCTTCGTATAAGATGTCTTGGTGTTTGAACCATACTGAGATGCATATAGAGTTGCTCAACAGACTGTACCTAACACCAGATAGGCTGCACACATTTTGGCCTTCGTGCTCTAAATTTTGGTGGCGCCAGTGCGGTGCGTTAGGTAATATATTTCATATATTTTGGTCATGTTCTATTCTTGGTCAATTCGATTCTGGTCAGAGGTTTTCGATTTAATTAACACAGTCCTTGATTTATCACTTTCCCCATCTCCTTCTGTCGCTTTACTACATGTTTTCCCTGATAATATTTTGATGCATAAGTAGTATGTTCTTGGCCATATTCTTATTGCTGCTCGAGCCGCTTTGGCGCAAGTATGGAACAACCCACCCCTCCTAGTTTATTGAAGGTCATTCATAAGATTATTTTCCATTATACCATGGAAACAGAATATATGCCATGTATATGCTCAGCCTCCTCTCCGCTGGTGCTTTGGTCATCCTGGTGCAAATTTGTTACAGAAGGAGATGGAGGTCGGTATTTCCACAATTAATCCCAATCTGACCCCCATCAATTCAGTGTTTGTGAGAACAAGCCAGACTCCTGAGGACTAACTGCTACTAGGTCCCTCATATTATTGTATTAGTTGACTTATATGCTTTGATGTATGTTTGTGAACTGTGATCCACAATGCTGATTCTCACCATCGTCTATTAGCTTGGTACTTTGTACCCACTGTTTAACTGTGATTGTGTTTTTTGAAATCCTGTCTTGTCTTGTTTTCTTTTGGTCCCTTTTGATTCTCCCTTTTTCTTTTCTGTATCCCCGAAAAAGAAATATTCTTTAATAAAAATTATTGAAGTAAAAAAAAAAGAAAAATGTTTAATTATATACCTTCTTGGAGAAGTTCTTCAAGTTCTTTTATAAGCTGCTGTTGGGTCATTTTGTAATAGTGCATATGCTTCTGTATCTGAAAGTAAGTTGTTTATTTCTTTTTCATAATTTTCTTTGTCAATTATGACAAGGCCTCCATCTTGTCGGCTGGTTTGAAAATTATAGTGTTATCTTCCTTTAGTGCTTTTTTTTCTTCTTTGGACAAGTTGTATTTTTTTCTTTCTCCGGCAGGGTCCACAGGTTATCCACAGGATAACAATGGGAAATGATGGAGCGACAGCAGATTGGCACCAAGCGATCAAAAGCTTTCCGGCCCCCCAGGATGCAACGGGCCTGTCCATATATCCCGTCCACTGGCTCAGGCAAATACGTTTTTTGTTTGGTGCGGCAAGTACTGGACCATGGTCAGAGGGCTGCTGTTATTTAGCATCCCCAAGCTTTCTTATCTATTTTATAGTCTTACTAATTTTTTGAGTGCTCTTTCTAAACAGCGTCTTATACGCATATTGGAAAGAGTCGCTCCAACAACTCTCCGCCGGGTCGCAACAATGCTTACCTATGAATACAGTGCTGTTTCAGTGGGCATCTGTGTCGGATATACTAGCAGGTCCATCAGACGTGGCTGGAGCATGGGGAGAAGGTAAGGCATCGGTTCCGCGTAGCATGCATGGAATACGTACACAGCCACACTGTTTTGGGAGGAGACTGCCAAACAGTAGCTGACGCGCCGCCACCACGGGTACTCCAGCGCTAGGCCTTAGGGATCATAAGCACCAGGAATAGCATGAGGCCACGATCCGAAGGGTTGATGTCAGCAGTGGGGAGTCAGACGCTCTCCTGGTCACCCCTCTCCCGGTTCATGACCAGTTTCCGCTGAGTTACCCACCATGAACTGTTTCCTCGCTTCCGTTTCAGATGCTAACAGAGGGGACTCGGTCGTAGCATAGGCCACTGCGTCGGTGTTCACTGAGCGCTACCACAAGAGATTCGTTCGCAACATAGGCGACTGTGTGATCACTGCATCTGTGTTCACTGACCGTTACCGTGAGGAGACTCGGTCGCAGCATAAGTGGCTGTGTGACTGGTGTGTCTATTTTAACTGAGCATCTGTGTTCACTATAGGTTCCTGGAGCGGCAGTGTACACTAGTAGCATCTGGATCCACTCAGCATTCGCTAACGTATTGATCGATTAGTGGAAGCGGGGTGAGTCTCCCTTTATCCCACTCTACTGAGTACGGGCTATACAGCACTAAATTTCTATCTACTTTGTCAGCAAGAATAGTTAAGTTAAGTTAAGTGCCTATTGCATATGAGTCTGTGTACATTTACTGTGGTTTTCTTCGCGTTGCGTCTGAATACATTTGATCTGTTCATACAGAATTCAGTAAATGTTCACCTACATACTTAAAAAAGTGTTTGTAGTTAATGATATACTCATATGACTAATATATAACATGTGACTGACTGCTAGTGTGATTGCTGACTTTAATATATGTTTGTCAGTTGTTTCTTCTGATCCTCAATGCTGGTGCATGGGTGGGGTCAGATTGATATCACTTTAGAAGATTAAAGTGATTACAGTCACAAATTGTTTAGAACACTGTGAAAGTGCTGATTATTTATCATGTCTAAGAGCGGCAAAGGTGACGAAGGTACACTTACAGCAACACTCATATCATGTTTGTCTTGCAAAACTGTATTATCCTCTCAGGATCTGGTTCAGGATAGTTTATGTGCAAATTTTTTGCTTTTCAGCAGAACACAAGGCTGATCCCTGTACACCATCAGATAGATCCACCTTGGGCTATGTTTGCACAGACCTTGTCCAGTATAGCTGAATGGATAATTTCTACAGTTTCTGTACCAGGAATGGGGTATCCATACATGCAGCTCCCTACCTACGGTATACCATTTCCCCCAGCAGCTTCTCAAATGAAACAAGCTGATAAATTGATGGTAAGTAAATCTTCACCTTCACAGGCTACACATGATGATTTATCGGATGATGAAAACTCTATTTACTCTACTTCGGTATACGAAGAGGAGGAAGAAGGTCTCAGCTCAGTGGATATAGCTGAATTAATAAGAGCAATGAAGGTCAGTCTATCCTTAGAAGATTCAGCAGAGCCTGTGTTAAAAACCAAGGCACCTGTGTTTAAACATCCCAGGACAGTTAAGACTGAGTTTCCAGGGTCAGACCAGCTGACGGAAATCATGGAAGAGGCTTGGGCAACACCCAACAAAAATATAGAATTCCCAAAAAATGGGACTCCAATTATCCTTTTCCAGCTGGGGACTGTTTAAAAAGTGAGGTAGCTTCTAAAGTAGATACGCATGTGATTCGATTAGTGCGAAAATCTATATTGCCTTTGCCTTCAACATCCTTAAATGATGTCACGGATAGGAGAGTGGATGGTTTTCTAAAAACCATATTTTCCCTGTCTGGAGCAGTCATAAGGCCAGCCATGGTTTCAGCTTGGATAGCAAAGGCAGGGCCTGCCTGGGCTGATGCATTGGAAAGTGATTTTTCATCAGCTTCTAGAGAGCAAAAACCTTATATAGCCCATATTAAACAAGCAGCAGTATTCTTGGAAGAAGCTGCATTAGATATGGGTACTATTGCTTCTATGGCATCAGCCTTAACAATAGCTGTTCACAGAGCAGTTTGGTTACGTACATGGAAAGCTCATTCAGAATCCAAGAAGGTTTTTGAATCTTTGCCTTTTTCTGAAAATATTCTGTTTGGTAAAGAATTGACAGATATTCTGGAGTCAGAAGCAGACTCCAAGAAGGTCAAGTTTCCTTCCACATATAACCCCAAACCTAGGGGTCCGGTTTTCCGGCCCTTTCGGTCTCAAGGAAAACCAAAGGGAAAAAGTGATCATAAGCAGCCTCAATACAATAAGTTTGGTAAATCAAAAAAGCATTGGGCTACCAGAGGGACAGCTTCCAAACCAAAAGATAGGCCATAAGCCTGATGGTGCGGGCCTCCACCTGGGGGATACCAGGGTGGGGGGCCGAGTTCTGCAGTTTGCACACATCTGGCAACAGTCTACAACAGATGCCTGGGTGCAAAAGTGGTATCTCTAGGTTATGTTTTTCCCTTCAAGAAGCACCCTCCTCGAAGGTTCTTCTGCACCAGTCCATCTCAGGTAGAGACAAAGGCCAGGGCTTTGCAAGAAGCAGTTCAGAAATTGCTTCAGTCAGGAATAGTCATTTCAGTACCCCCGGCACAATAAGGACAGGGTTTTTACTCCAACCTATTTTTGGTTCAGAAGCCAAATGGGTCATTTCGGCCCAATCTCAATTTTAAAATGCTAAACAAATATATTTGGGTACCAAGGTTCCACATGGAGACGTTACACTCCATAGTTTTGGCCAATGAACCAGGGGATTATATGGTATCCCTGGATATTCAGCATGCTTAACTACATGTTCCTATAGCACTGTCCCATCAGTGTTAACTCAGGTTTGCTATCCTCCAGCAGCATTTCCAGTTCCAGGCCCTACCCTTTGGGTTAGACACAGCCCCCAGAGTATTTACCAAGATTATGGTGGTTATGGCAGCTTCTCTCCACAAGCAGGGGATAAGAATCTTTCCATACCTCGATGACCTTTTAATCCTGGCACAATCACAGGAATTGCTCCTGTGCCATCTCCAACAAACAATAACATGTCTGCAGAGGCACGAGTGGCTCATAAATTGGGCAAAATCATCTTTGGTGCCGTCAAAACGGATGACTCACTTGGTGGCTGTACTGGATTCTGGTCTGCAGAAAGTATTTTTACCTTGGAACAAGATATCCAAGGTACAGTAAAGAATTCCGGACTTGTTACACAGTCAGATGGTATCCATTCACGCAGCCATGCGAGTGATGGGGTTGATGTTGTCAACATTCAACATGGTGGAGTATGCACAATTCCACTCGAGACCTCTGCATCATCTGATTCTGGACAGATGGAATGGAGTACATCAGACAATAAAGAAACAGATGATGGTACTTCCAGTAAAGGTAAGAAAGTCATTAGCCTGGTGGCTACAGACATCCCATCTAGACAAAGGGAGACCCTTTTGGATATCAGATTGGGAGATCCTGACAACAGATGCCAGTCTTCAGGGCTGGGGAGGAGTGTCCAGAAGATTATGGTTCCAGGGACAATGGACAAGAGAAGAAAGTTGCCTGCCAATAAACCTATTAGAACTTCGGGCCACATACTGGCACTGATTCAGGCAAAGGACATTCTGCAGGGAAAACCAGTCCAGATATGCTTGGACAATGCGACGGCAGTAGCGTACCTATCAAGAAGGAACTCACAGCCAAAAAGCAATGAAGGAGGTAAGTCACATACTAAAGTGGGCAGAACTCCATCTTCCAGCCTTGTCTGCAGTGTTTGTTCCAGGAGTCCTAAACTGGGAAGCGGACTTTCTCAGTCGACACACCATTCAAGCAAGCGAATGGGCTGTACAACCGGAGGTCTTTCAGACTCTAGTAGACAAATGGGGGTTGCCAGAGATAGATCTCATGGCATCCCATCTGAACAACAAAGTGCCCGCATACGGGTCAA
Organism: Pseudophryne corroboree; assembly: GCF_028390025.1. Taxonomy (NCBI): domain Eukaryota; kingdom Metazoa; phylum Chordata; class Amphibia; order Anura; family Myobatrachidae; genus Pseudophryne; species Pseudophryne corroboree. The sequence goes on along the minus strand of NC_086453.1, from coordinate 176,400,067 downwards.
GAACAAAGGATCCCGGAGTGATCTTTGTGGACGCCTTGTCGGTGAGATGGGACTTTCATCTGGCTTATCTGTTTCCTCCAATCACCCTGTTACTCAGGGTGGTGAGGAAAATAAAGCAAGCAAAGGGTGCCGTGATTCTAATAGCTCCGGCTTGGCCCAGAAGGCATTGGTACACAGATCTGCAGAGAATGTCGATGGATGCTCCATTTCTACTCCTTCAACGTCCAGATCTACTGATGCAGGGTCCCTGTTATCACAGACATCTGGATTGACTGTCTTTGTCGGCGTGGTTTTTGAAACCTCTATCCTAAAGTCAAGAGGATCCTCTAAACAGGTAATTCAAACAAAGCTCAGAGCAAGGAAACCTTCCTCAGCTCGTATTTATCACCGAATATGGCAGGCCTATATTCATTGGTGCAGTGAAGGAGGTATGGACCTGAAATCTTATAGAGTTTCCAGGGTCCTAGCATTCCTTCTGGCAGAAATGGATAAAGGTTTGAAGGTGGCTTCCTTGAGAGTGCAGGTATCGGCATTGACTGTATGGTTCTAAAAGAAAATTGCCAATTTGCAGGATGTGCGTACTATTTTCCAGGGAATGCTGCGCATTCAACCTCCCTTTGTTTCGCCTACAGCACCGTGGGACTTAGGTTTAGTCATGAAAGCCCTTCAAGTTGCCCCATTTGAACCACTTAACATGGTGGATCTTAAATGGTTGACAGCAAAAGTACTCTTTCTACTGGCTATGGCATCAGCTAGAAGAGTATCAGATTTAGGAGCGCTGTCATGTCATTCCCCATTTCTGATTTTTTTATCCAGATAAAGCAGTTCTCAGAACTAGGTCTGGGTATCTTCTGAAGGTGGTGTCTAAATTCCACCTTAAAGAAGAAATTGTAGTCCTGGCTTTTCAGGTATCGGGACTTTCTGTGGGAGATGCGTCGCTGGACGTAGTGCGGCCATTAAGAATCTACGTGGATCGTACCAGTGCCATCAGAAAGACAGATTCTCTCTTCATTCTCTACGGATTTCACAGACGCTGGCAAGGTGGCTTCGGATGATGATTTCAGAAGCATATTCTCAAGCTAATCTCCCTATTCTGGCTAATGTCTCTGCTCACTCTACTCGTAAGGTAGGTCCTTCATGTGCAGCACAACATGGTGCTTCAGCAGAACAGATATGTAAGGCAGCCACATGGTCTTCCATTAACATATTCATTAGACATTATGCCTTGGATACTTTTGCCTCTCGTGATGCTGAATTCGGCCGTAAGGTTCTCCTGTCTAATCAGGAGCATCCCCACCACTAAATTGCTTTGGGAAATCCCATTGTTATCCTGTTGATAACCTGTGGACCCTGCCAGAGAAATATACGTTATGTTAAGAAATTGCCATTGAGAATGGTATTTCTCCTAAGTCCACAGCTTCCACAGGGATCCCACCCTGATGCACCTGATTTGAGGATCCTTCTACTCACTAACCTCTTCCTTCTTGTATGGAAGGGTGTGCATGTGTGTTCTTATCATCTGATTAGGGTTCTACATGATGCTTCTGCCTTGTGCTTTGAAATACAACTGCCGCACCAAACAAAAAAACTGATTTGACTGAGCCAGTGGGTGGGAATATATGGACGAGCCCGTTGCATCCTGGGAGGCCGGAAAGCTTTTGATCGCTTGGTGCCAATCTGCTGTCGCTCCATCATATTCCATTGTTATCCTGTGGAATCTGTGGACTTAGGAGAAATACCATTATCAACAGTAAGTTCTTACCATAACGTATATTTTCTTTACCTGATAGGGTTCTGATGTCTCTTTCCACAAGTTTTTCAAATGTATTAATGTGTGGCCTTTTATATGGGAAGGGAAGAAGGTTGATGAAGGTTTGAATTGACTATGTTGATATTCGCTTGGAACAGTGACAGGTATGGGGGTTTATTTACTAAAGTCCCGATTTTGTTCAAGTTTGTATTATTATTCTAAGTGTCAACACAGGAATTTACTAAGCAGAAATTTTGGCAGTGTTGTGGCTATTCGTAATGTTTTTCACGGCAGAGATCCCAAATACAACTGAATAGACCATCGGTCAAACGCGGCTGTTTGTTCATACAACACGGTAATTTACTAATCATTCGTATTTGGATGTATGGCCGGGGATGCTCAATTGCGGTCATATTTTTTTGCGAAACACAAAAAAAAGTAGCAAAAGAATAGACCTGCTTTTTTCTGGCGTGTTTACATGTGTGGCAACTTCAACATCATTCACACCTGAATAAGGAGGTCTATAAAAGGACCCTAGGCCCATTTTACAAATCCCACACTCAGAAATGGCTGGTGTACTATGGTGTAGTGTTGTTTTGTGTGTTGTAGTATTCCTGAGACTCAGACATCAGCCTTAAAGAAACCAGGGCCAGGAAACTGAACATGGTCAGCATGTTGTCCAGGTTCCTCGGATCCTGCGCAGGCTTTTTTTACGCTCTTCCCCATGCAGAGTACATCAGGCCCTATGTGTGTTGTTCCATGGTGTTTAAGGGGCACAAACTTAGTACCATTCCAAATAATTTATTTGGTTCTGATAGCTTGTTAAAGTAAGCATGTTTTAAAGACACAACACAAGCAACAATATTGGTCCATTACTACACACATTACTTTTGGTATTTCAAGGATTTTGGGGGGGTTTTAAGCATACAAACAAATGCTCACATAACGCCTTTGTAGCAGTCACAAACATTGCATGACATTAATGACAAACCTGGAAAAACAAACCAACCAAAAACCACCCATTGTTGTTGTCCATATTCGGGCATTTGCTTGTTGAACAGTACTGTTATTGAAGTATACAACAATGAACCTTTATCACCACCCAAAAAATTAGTTTGTATGGGTCATGTGTTAATCTGCATGCCTGTGCAGTAGACAGGCTGATCTATATGAGACTAATTAGAATTTAGAAAGAATAATTATATAATCAAAGACTGTTGGCTCATTAATGCATGCACATCACAATGTGCATGCCTGTGCAGTAAGACAGACTGATCTATATGAGACTGATTAAAATTTAGAAAGAATAATTATATGATTAAAGACTGTTGGCTCATTAATGCATGCACATCACAATGTGTATCACAGTTAACATTTCACTGCCTAAAAAACTTGAAAGAGTGGTAAATAGCAGTGTCAAGACCAACTGCACTTGTAAACTTAGTTTACGGTGAATTAAAGATGTTTTGTAACGTTTGAAGCTGCTAACAGGACAATCTGTAGTGTCCATCGTACAGTTAGTAATTCTTTGGTTATTTGGATACAAAACAGAAAACACTACTTCTGTATTTTATTTTTTGGGTGCCGGCTGCTTGGATGCTGCTTTGCCTTTTCCACTGTCGTGTGGGCGTGTTCTTGTGGAGCGCCTTGGTGGTGAGGCCATTGGCGAGACAAGTGGAGTAGATGCTCCAGAACTGGTGCTTTGTTGATGTTGCTGCTGGGACCTGAGGGTTTCATTGATGTTGGTGCACTGAGTTCCCGTGTTGCTGCAGTGTGATTCTCCATGATGAGTGATATTGTTTCAATGACATTTGATTTGTTTCTAAAATGTTTAGATAGCTTTGTTGTTGTCTGTGCTGCTCATCCATTAGGCGATGTAAGTTGCCCATTACTTGTGTCATGTCTGCCCGCATGATTTCCACTGTGTTTGCTATTCTCGTGGTGGGTTCATTTTGTCGGCTTATATTGCGGCTTATTCTCCTGAGGTGATTAGGCAGGCCTGCAAAAATTTGTGTCTGTCTACACAGGCAGTCCTGGTTAGTGGCCTGCTGTGTGGCCCAATTGTCCCAAAACACTTGATCCGGGCCTTGGGCTACTGGTGTTGTTGGGCTCTGTTGTGGTGGTTGTGTGTGTTGCGGGGGAGGAGTACTCACAGGTGTCGGGGGGGTGTTTGCTTCAGTGATTGGCTGAAGCTGTAAGACAAATGTCTCCTCCATTTCACTATCTTGCTGTTGTGTTGGATGGCTGCTGGGCTTGTTAGTTGAATCTGGAAGGACAAAGCATTTTGGGTTAGCTAGCCATATCTGTTTTACAAATGTTGGCCAAACAAAGGCCAATCCACACATGTAAATGCATATTGTACATAATCGGCATAGCCACAACATCACTACTGCCTTTAAAGGCTGGACATGCCTCTCTCATTGTTGGTTTGCTGGTTCTATCAATGTAAGAGCAACAACATTATTTGTTTGATATATCCTACATACTCCACGAGAAATGTGTCAGTTGTTTAACAAAGTTCATCCTTTTAGTGTGAGCCAAAAAAAAACAATATGATTTTGCATGTTGAAACTAATGTATGTAAAAGCACCAACACACAACGATGGTTACAGCCTTACTCTTTGTCAAGCTTATACATCTGTTTCTGTTGCAGTATCTTACAGACACTCTTCTACTGTATGGCAGAAGTGGACACACATATATTTAATGGTGGCGGAAATCTTCCTTCCACTTTGTAGCCATTTTGTGGTTGATGTTCTACTGTATGTATTGTTGGTTGTGCTCTGTCTTCAGTTTACGATTAAAAAAATGTGCCTCATTTACAGATGACTAATCACTTATTAGATTTTAGTTTCCTACTCACCATCCAGATGAGGGGAGTGTGGTTGGCGTCTTGGTGGAGTGTCTAAAATTTGCCGTGGGGGTATGGAAGAGACTATTGATAATCTCCGTGGTGGTGGAACCTCCTGTGTTTTGGGCTGGACATCCGACCTTGGTCTCTTGGGTGCCACCTGTGGCTGCTTTTTGTGGGGTTCTGGAGGGGGTTTTCTGCTCGCAGTGCCTTGTGTTGATGGACCTATTCGTGCAAACACAAATATTGTAGTAGCATTCCTTAACAAACAAAACATGCACTACAATGGGCACTTTACCTGCTGCCGCAGCGTCATCATCATCCGATGTCGTAGGACTGAGTGGAGGTCGGCCGTTTTTTTTCTTTGGCAACACTGTACAACGGAAAAAACAAACAAAAAAACAATTATTAAACTGAACAATGCATGTGCAAAGCATTTGTAACATTATTAGAGTTTGGTAAAAAAAACACCTTTTTAATTTGTGTGCTTGTAAATTTCAAATAATTGGAACAGCTAAAGCCAAACACAATTAAAAAAACAAGACCCACAGCCATTATACATACAATATTGGGCAATAGCCACGTGCACTCAGGAAAGTGCTACGCATGACTAAATGAAGAGAACACAAACATGGCCCTACATACCAACTATATCAAACAACGCTTGATAACACACACGTATTGCTTACACAATTAACTATAAATAGTCTGAAAGTAAATTTGTGTGAACCTGCGTGATGTGGCCCAACAAACACACACTAGTCCAACATTACAACAAAACTTTTGAAAACATTGAACACATTTATTAACCTCACAAACACATAAGCCACTGATAAAGCAGTGTTGGCTAAGGTATCAAATGCAGCAGGCAACCGGCCCAAAATATGGTGTTTTTTATTCTGGACAGATTAAATGTTGCTTCAATTAGCTTGCACATGGCACTAGTTTCTCATTTAATTATGGGTTTTCCAGTGTAGCACATTTGAAGCTGTGGGGCAGATGTATTAACCTGGAGAAGGCATAAGGAAGTGATAAACCAGTGATATGTACAAGGTGATAAAGGCAGCAGCCAATCAGATCCTAACTGTTAATTTACATATTGGAGCTGATTGGCTGGTGCCTTTATCATCTTGCACATATCACTGGTTTATAACTTCCTTATGCCTTCTCCAGGTTAATACATGTGCCCCACTGTGTCTGATACCATGTACTATGCAAACTGCCACTAAATACACAGTACACTGAATTTTAGGGGAAATGTGATGACGGGCAAGTTTGGTGTTTGTTAATTACAGACTGCACCAAAAAAAAACACAAATAACACTCCAACTACAACAATACATTTTACTACACATTTCACATACAGTACTGTTATGTGGTACATTGGGTTTAGTATTAAACATTAACAAGGCCATGGTTTTTACTGCCGTCTACTCCAAGATGCAAGTAACGCACTAGCCAACATGACACACATAAACCAAAACCAAAGGTAACCAAATAAAAAGCAGAGTATGTTATAGCAAAATAATACTCACCATCCTGCCTGGGGCGATACGAATCACGGACATGTGTTGCTGACACAACTTCTGGAGGTATTAAGCTCCGCATGGGCTCCTCGTAGTCCAGATATCTGGCAATGAAGGGATGACCCCCACCGGTCTGACTTCGCCTCCTTGGCCATTTTGGACTTTATACGGCACTGGATGTCATAGTACCATTTGCGGCACGTGTCCTCCGTCTGCTTGACCACCCCCTCACTATTAACAACAGCAACAACTTTTGCCCACAACACCGTCTTCTTCCATGATGTGGCCTTTGCGGACTCAGGCCCAAATAGGTACCGCTGATATTTCATCAGCTTACGCACCAAAGCCACATTCTCAGCATAACTAAATTTGACAGTCTTAGTAGTGGTGCGTGGCTGCGGAGCTGCATGACTGTCACTGTCACTCGAGGCTGCAGCAGCAACCTCACCCACCTCCTCCACCTCACTAACCTCCTCCCTCTCACTCACCTCCTCCACCTTACCCACCTCCTCCCCCTCACTCACACCCTCCACCTCACTCACCTCCTCCATCTCACTCACCCCACCCACCTCTGAGTCAGACATAATTTGGACTAACAATTAACACTGAAAAAGAAACTGACAAACAACACACTCCTCCACTATCACTACACAACAAACAAACACTGACAAGAGACTCCAAAAAAAAACTAGGACAAAAACTAAGACAAACCAAAAAGAAGCAAGACTACAAGAATGACAAGACTACTTTCAAACACAATACAACACTCAGAACTCGCAAAAAATACTCCTCCAAAAAAACAGTACTCACCAACCTCCACAGCACAACCTATCTCCTCACCACTAACTAAACCCACGAGGTGCGGACGGTTTGGGGCGTATTTATATGGTTGCGCACAGACACTCCTATATCTGAAACACAACCAATCACGAACAAAGGGGAAAAACTAAAGTAAAAGTGCAAATGCGGCCGAAGTTGCTTAAAAACCCTGCCGCGTTTAACATAGTCACAATCCAAGTAAAAAACTAAAAACACTAACAAAACAGTGATTTGCGGACGTAAATACAACAAAAAACCACGAAAAACAACGACATCGGAAAATACGAAAACAACAAACTCGACAGCTTAGTAAGACAGCTTAGATGAATTCGAAAAGTTGCAGGAAAATGCGTCCGATAAAATTCGACTTTAAACTCAACACAAATTGACTAAAACACGATTATTAGTAAATAAACCCCATGGTATCTTGATTTTGAGTTGCAAAAATTTTTTATAGACATAACTTTCTGATGAACTTTTGAGTATCAATATATAAATCGAAAGTATTTGCATTGGAATGTGGTGAAAATTTTAATCCTTTTGATAATAACGATATTTGATGTGGGGTTAGTATTTTTTTGCTAAGATTATGAATTCCTTCATCTCTGCAATTATTTCTGGAGTGTTTTTTTTCATTGTCTTCTTGCCACCCCTGACACCCCTTCTCCTGGGAATAGCGCCAATTTCTTTTTTTGACGTTTGCTGACCACTTCCTTCCACTTCAGCAGTCTTTTTCCATTAGAAGACCTAAAAAATCTTCTTCATTTTCATCATCTTCTTCGATTGTTAGGGCTCGTTTTGTTTGGGGGGGTTTTTATGTAGTGTTTACATTAGAGTCTATTACTTTAATTTTCTCCATTAATGTTTAAAATTCCACTTTTTCTTGTTCTTTAGCAATTCATCTTCCTTGTTCAAAGGAGTCTTTTACCAGTCTCTGTGATGTTTCTGTATTATATTCGAAGTTCCTTGAATCATAGGAAGCGTATTTTATTTCTCTGTATTGGAATAGGTAATTATTTCTTAATCAGTGGTTCCTTGTGGTTTCTTGTGTCAAATTGGTTTGTTTGATAGGTTCGTCTTCTGTCATATCTTTGTTGGTATGTGTGTTTTTCATTTCAAGTTTTCTTATGAGGATCCTGTGTTGTTTTCTTATTCCTCTGATTCAATGGAAAAGATTTTATTTCAAAAAATGAGAGAAGAAAAATGGGAAACATTTTTCTTATCTCGTTTTTTTTAAATACAATCTTTTTCTTTATGATCTCTTTTAAATTTTCTTTGTTTTTGCTGTATGATATCCTCTTCTAATTTTGATAGTTTAGTATTTGTCATTTTCATCAAATTTATATAATCAGTCATACTGTATTTACAGCGGTTCAAATTTGTTCTCTATTTCTTTTCTTTTTTTTTTCATTAAATGCTTCCAGACACTATGAGACACTATGAGCATCCTACAAATTTTGGAGACCATAACATGGCATGATAAATATATCCTACAGTATGTACAAGTGATGTTCGATCATTATTCACTTGCATAGCCCATAACATAGGATGTGAGGCAACAAGATATTTTCTGTCAAACTGCACCAATTTTCCAAATTCTCAGGTTAATTTTATTATGGACTGTATAGATTACATACTACATGGAAATTACTTTTGGAACAATGGATCATTCTACAACCAAACAAAAGGCATAGCGATGGGATCTTCGTTTGCACCTAGTTACGCAAATCTTTTTGTAGCTATGTGGGAAGAAGAATGCATTTGGAATAACAACCCTTACAGAAAACATCTAATTATCTGAAAAAGATATATTGACGATCTTATCTTCATATGGAATGGCTCAGAACAGTTATTGAAAGAATTTCTAGTATATCTGGGAAATAACAACTATGGACTGGAATTTCTATCTACTACAAGTAAGGAGATGATTATATATTTAGATTTGGAAATATTTATTGAAGATCAAAAAATACATACAAGAACACAAACACAAAAAGTTAGTGGAAATAATACATTATCATATAACAGTAGTCATCGCAATAACTGGATAAGAAACATCCCAGGAGGCCGATTTAGAAGACTGCGAAGAAACTCCTCCCAATACAAAACATACCTGAAACAAAGCAAAAACATTAAAGAAATATACGTTATGGTAAGAACTTACCGTTAATAACGATATTTCTCCTAAGTCCACAGGATCCACAGGATAACAATGGGATATGATGAAGCGACAGCAGATTTGCACCAATCGGTCAAAGCTTTTCCAGCCTCCCAGCATGCAACGGGCCCGTCCATATATCCCCCCCTCTTTGATCAGGCAAATCAGTTGTATGCTAAAGCTCAAGGCAGGAGCAACTTAGATAACCCTAATTAGGCGATAAGAACACACATATACACCCTTCCATACAAGAAGGAAGAGGTTAGTGAGTAAAAGGATCCTCAAATCAGGTGCATCAGGGTGGGATCCCTGTGGATCCTGTGGACTTAGGAGAAATACCGTTATCAATGGTAAGTTCTTACCATAATGTATATTTCTCTGGCAGGGTCCAGAGGTTATCCACAGGATAACAATGGGATTTCCCAAAGCAATTTAGTGGTGGGGACGCTCTTGATTAGACAGTAGAATCCTTCGCCTGAATTCAGTGTCATGAGAGGCAAAGGTATCCAATGCATAATGTCTAATGAATGTGTTAATGGAAGACCATGTGGCTGCCTTACATATCTGTTCTGCTGAATCACCACATTGTGCTGCCCATGATGGACCTACCTTACGAGCAAAGTGAGCAGAGACATTAGCTGGAACAGGGAGATCAGCTTGAGAATATGCTTCTGAAATAGTCATCCGAAGCCATCTTGCCAGTGTCTGCTTATCAGCAGGCCATCTTCTCTTGTGAAATCCATAGAGATTGAAGAGAGAATATGTCATTCTGATGGCACCGGTACGATCCACGTAGATCCTTAATGCACGGACCACGTCCAGCGATGCATCTCCCGCAGAAGGGCCCAGTACCTGGAAAGCCGGGACTACAATTTCTTCATTAAGGTGGAATTTAGACACCACCTTCGGAAGATACCCAGATCTAGTTCTGAGAACTGCTTTATCTGGATAAAAAAATCAGAAATGGGGAACGACATGATAATGCTCCTAAATCTGATGCTCTTCTAGCTGACACCATAGCCAGTAGAAAGAGAACTTTAGCTGTCAACCATTTAAGATCCACTTTATTAAGTGGTTCAAATGGGGCAACTTGAAGGGCTTTCAGGACTAGAATTAAGTCCCAAGGCAAAGTAGGAGGAACAAAAGGAGTTGAATGGGCATCATTCCCTGGAAAAAAGTACGCACATCCTGTAAATTGGCAATTTTCTTTTGGAACCATACAGTCAATGCTGACACTTGCACTCTCAAGGAAGCCACCTTCAAACCTTTGTCCATTCCTGCCTGAAGGAATGCTAAGACCCTGGAAACTATGAAAGACTTAGGGTCCATTTCCGTTCACTGTACTAATGAATATAGGTTTGCCATATTCGGTGATAAATGTGAGTTGAGGAAGGTTTTCTTGCTCTGAGCATAGTTTGAATTACCTGTTTAGAGAATCCTCTTGACTTCAGGATAGAGGTTTCAAGAGCCACGCCGTCAAAGACAGTCCATCCAGATGTCTGTAATGACAAGGACCCTGCATCAGTAGATCTGGACGTTGAGGGAGCAGAAGTGGAACACAAATCGACATCCTCTGCAGATCTGAGTACCAATGTCTTCTGGGCCAAGCCGGAGCTATTAGTATCACGGCACTTTTTCCTTGCTTTATCTTTCTCACCACCCTGGGTAATAGGGTGATTGGAGGAAACAGATTAGCCAGTTGAAAATCTCATCTCACTGACAGGGCATCCACAAAGATCGTTCTGGGATCCTTTGTTCTTGACCCGTATGCAAGCACTTTGTTGTTCAGCCGGGACGCCATGAGATCTATCTCTGGCAACCCCCACTTGTCTACTAGAGTCTGAAAGACCTCTGGGTGTAGAGCCCATTCGCTTTCCTGAATGGCGTGTCGACTGAGAAAGTCCGTTTCTCACTTTAGAACTCCCGGAACGAACACTGCGGACAAGGCTGGATGAAGAAGTTCTGCCCACTTTAGTATGTGACTTACCTCCTTCATCACTTTTTGTCTACGAATTCCTCCCTGATGGTTGAGGTACGCTACTGCTGTCGCATTGTCCGAGCGGATCTGGACTGGTTATCCCTGAAGAATGTCCTTTGCCTGAATCAGTGCCATGTATATGGCCCGAAGTGCCAATATATTTATTGGCAGGCAACTTTCTTCCTTGGTCCATTGCCCCTGAAAACACAACCTACCTGACACTGCTCCCCAGCCCTGAAGACTGGCGTCTGTCTTCAGAATTTCTATCGTAAGAACCATAGTTTGTGTTTTTATCATCTGATGCAACCCATTCCATTTGGCAAGAATCAGACGCTGCAGAGGCCCGAGTGGAACTGTGCATATTCACCATGTTGAATGTTGCCACCATCAGACCCATCACGCGCATTGCTGCGTGAATGGATACCTTTTGACTGTGTAACAAGTAGTAATGTGCACCGGAAATTTTTCGGGTTTTGTGTTTTGGTTTTGGGTTCGGTTCCGCGGCCGTGTTTTGGATTCGGACGCGTTTTGGCAAAACCTTACCGAAAATTTTTTGTCGGATTCGGGTGTGTTTTGGATTCGGGTGTTTTTTTCAAAAAACCCTCAAAAACAGCCTAAATCATAGAATTTGGGGGTCATTTTGATCCCATAGTATTATTAACCTCAATAACCATAATTTCCACTCATTTTCAGTCTATTCTGAACACCTCACACCTCACAATATTATTTTTAGTCCTAAAATTTGCACCGAGGTCGCTGGATGGCTAAGCTAAGCGACCCAAGTGGCCGACACAAACACCTGGCCCATCTAGGAGTGGCACTGCAGTGTCAGACAGGATGGCACTTCAAAAAAATAGTCCCCAAACAGCACATGATGCAAAGAAAAAAAGAGGCGCAATGAGGTAGCTGTGTGACTAAGCTAAGCGACCCAAGTGGCCGACACAAACACCTGGCCCATCTAGGAGTGGCACTGCAGTGTCAGGCAGGATGGCCCTTCAAAAAAATACTCCCCAAACAGCACATGATGCAAAGAAAAAAAGAGGCGCACCAAGGTCGCTGTGTGACTAAGCTAAGCGACACGAGTGGCCGACACAAACACCTGGCCCATCTAGGAGTGGCACTGCAGTGTCAATCAAGAGGATGGCCCTTCAAAAAAATACTCCCCAAACAGCACATGATGCAAAGAAAAAAAGAGGCGCACCAAGGTGGCTGTGTGACTAAGCTAAGCGACAGAAGTGGCCGACACAAACACCTGGCCCATCTAGGAGTGGCACTGCAGTGTCAGGCAGGATGGCCCTTCAAAAAAATTGTCCCCAAACAGCACATGATGCAAAGAAAAATGAAAGAAAAAAGAGGTGCAAGATGGAATTGTCCTTGGGCCCTCCCACCCACCCTTATGTTGTATAAACAGGACATGCACACTTTAACGAACCCATCATTTCAGCGACAGGGTCTGCCACACGACTGTGACTGAAATGACTGGTTGGTTTGGGCCCCCACCAAAAAAGAAGCAATCAATCTCTCCTTGCACAAACTGGCTCTACAGAGGCAAGATGTCCACCTCATCATCATCCTCCGATTCCTCACCCCTTTCACTGTGTACATCCCCCTCCTCACAGATTATTAATTCGTCCCCACTGGAATCCACCATCTCAGGTCCCCGTGTACTTTCTGGAGGCAATTGCTGCTGGTGAATGTCTCCACGGAGGAATTAATTATAATACATTTTAATGAACATCATCTTCTCCACATTTTCTGGAAGTAACCTCGTACGCCGATTGCTGACAAGGTGAGCGGCTGCACTAAACACTCTTTCGGAGTACACACTGGAGGGAGGGCAACTTAGGTAGAATAAAGCCAGTTTCTGCAAGGGCCTCCAAATTGCCTCTTTTTCCTGCCAGTATACGTACGGACTGTCTGACGTGCCTACTTGGATGTGGTCACTCATATAATCCTCCACCATTCTTTCAATGGTGAGAGAATCATATGCAGTGACAGTAGACGACATGTCAGTAATCGTTGCCAAGTCCTTCAGTCCGTACCAGATGTCAGCAGTCGCTCCAGACTGCCCTGCATCACCGCCAGCGGGTGGGCTCGGAATTCTTAGCCTTTTCCTCGCACCCACAGTTGTGGGAGAATGTGAAGGAGGAGATGGTGACGGGTCACGTTCCGCTTGACTTGACAATTTTCTCACCAGCAGGTCTTTGAACCTCTGCAGACTTGTGTCTGCCGGAAAGAGAGATACAACGTAGGTTTTAAATCTAGGATCGAGCACGGTGGCCAAAATGTAGTGCTCTGATTTCAACAGATTGACCACCCGTGAATCCTGGTTAAGCGAATTAAGGGCTCCATCCACAAGTCCCACATGCCTAGCGGAATCGCTCTGTTTTAGCTCCTCCTTCAATGTCTCCAGCTTCTTCTGCAAAAGCCTGATGAGGGGAATGACCTGACTCAGGCTGGCAGTGTCTGAACTGACTTCACGTGTGGCAAGTTCAAAGGGTTGCAGAACCTTGCACAACGTTGAAATCATTCTCCACTGCGCTTGAGTCAGGTGCATTCCACCTCCTTTGCCTATATCGTGGCCAGATGTATAGGCTTGAATGGCCTTTTGCTGCTCCTCCATCCTCTGAAGCATATAGAGGGTTGAATTCCACCTCGTTACCACCTCTTGCTTCAGATGATGGCAGGGCAGGTTCAGGAATGTTTGGTGGTGCTCCAGTCTTCGGTATGCGATGCCTGAACGCCGAAAGTGGCCCGCAATTCTTCGGGCCTCCGACAGCATCTCTTGCACGCCCCAGTCGTTTTTTAAATAATTCGGCACCACCAAATTCAAGGTATGTGCAAAACATGGGACGTGATGGAATTTGCCCAGATGCAATGCACGCACAATATTGCTGGCGTTGTCCGATGTCACAAATCCCCAGGAGAGTCCAATTGGGGTAAGCCATTCTGCGATGATCTTCCTCAGTTGCCGTAAGAGGTTTTCAGCTGTGTGGCTATTCTGGAAAGCGGTAATACAAAGCGTAGCCTGCTACTGGTGCCGCCGCTGCTGTTCTTGCTGCGGGAGGCAATACATCTACCCAGTGGGCTGTCACAGTCATATAGTCCTGAGTCTGCCCTGCTCCACTTGTCCACATGTCCGTGGTTACGTGGACATTGGGTACAACTGCATTTTTTAGGACACTGGTGAGTCTTTTTCTGAGGTCTGTGTACATTTTCGGTATCGCCTGCCTAGAGAAATGGAACCTAGATGGTATTTGGTACCGGGGATACAGTACCTCAATCAAGTCTCTAGTTGGCTCTGAATTAACGATGGATACCGGAACCACGTTTCTCACCGCCCAGGCTGCCAAGGCCTCAGTTATCTGCTTTGCAGCAGGATGACTGCTGTGATATTTCATCTTCCTCGCAAAGGACTGTTGGACAGTCAATTGCTTACTGGAAGTAGTACAAGTGGTCTTCCGACTTCCCCTCTGGGATGACGATCGACTCCCAGCAGCAACAACAGCAGTGCCAGCAGCAGTAGGCATTACACTCAAGGATGCATCGGAGGAATCCCAGGCAGGAGAGGACTCGTCAGACTTGCCAGTGACATGGCCTGCAGGACTATTGGCTTTCCTGGGTAAGGAGGAAATTGACACTGAGGGAGTTGGTGGTGTGGTTTGCAGGAGCTTGGTTACAAGAGGAAGGGATTTAGTGGTCAGTGGACTGCTTCCGCTGTCACCCAAAGTTTTTGAACTTGTCACTGACTTATGATGAATGCGCTGCAGGTGACGTATAAGGGAGGATGTTCCGAGGTGGTTAACGTCCTTACCCCTACTTATTACAGCTTGACAAAGGCAACACACGGCTTGACACCTGTTGTCCGCATTTGTGTTGAAATAATTCCACACCGAAGAGCTGATTTTTTTAGTATTTTGACCAGGCATGTCAATGGCCATATTCGTCCCACGGACAACAGGTGTCTCCCCGGGTGCCTGACTTAAACAAACCACCTCACCATCAGAATCCTCCTTGTCAATTTCCTCCCCAGTGCCAGCAACACCCATATCCTCATCCTGGTGTACTTCAACAGTGACATCTTCAATTTGACTATCAGGAACTGGACTGCGGGTGCTCCTTCCAGCACTTGCAGGGGGCGTGCAAATGGTGGAAGGCGCAAGCTCTTCCCGTCCAGTGTTGGGAAGGTCAGGCATCGCAACCGACACAATTGGACTCTCCTTGGGGATTTGTGATTTTGAAGAACGCACAGTTCTTTGCTGTGCTTTTGCCAGCTTAAGTCTTTTCTTTTTTCTAGCGAGAGGATGAGTGCTTCCATCCTCATTTGAAGCTGAACCACTAGCCATGAACATAGGCCAGGGCCTCAGCCATTCCTTGCCACTCCGTGTCGTAAATGGCATATTGGCAAGTTTACGCTTCTCCTCAGACGCTTTTAATTTTGATTTTTGGGTCATTTTACTGAACTTTTGTGTTTTGGATTTTACATGCTCTCTACTATGACATTGGGCATCGGTCTTGGCAGACGACGTTGATGGCATTTCATCGTCTCGGCCATGACTAGTGGCAGCAGCTTCAGCACGAGGTGGAAGTGGATCTTGATCTTTCCCTTTAACCTCCACATTTTTGTTCTCCATTTTTTAATGTGTGGAATTATATGCCAGTATCAATAGCAATGGCCTACTACTATATTTACTGCGCACAACTAAAATGCACCACAGGTATAGAATGTAGATGGATAGTATACTTAATGGATGACGAGTGACGACACAGAGGTAGGTACACAGCAGTGGCCTACCGTACTGCTATATACAGTGTACTGGACCTGGTGGACACTGTCAGCAAACTGCTAAACTAGTCTAAAAAAAAGGCACCACAGGTATACAATGTAGATGGATGGATAGTATACTTAATGGATGACGAGTGATGACACAGAGGTAGGTACACAGCAGTGGCCTACCGTACTGCTATATACAGTATACTGGACCTGGTGGACACTGTCAGCAAACTGCTAAACTAGTCTAAAAAAAAGGCACCACAGGTATACAATGTAGATGGATGGATAGTATACTTAATGGATGACGAGTGACGACACAGAGGTAGGTACAGCAGTGGCCTACCGTACTGCTATATACAGTATACTGGACCTGGTGGACACTGTCAGCAAACTGCTAAACTAGTCTAAAAAAAAGGCACCACAGGTATACAATGTAGATGGATGGATAGTATACTTAATGGATGACGAGTGACGACACAGAGGTAGGTACAGCAGTGGCCTACCGTACTGCTATATACAGTATACTGGACCTGGTGGACACTGTCAGCAAACTGCTAAACTAGTCTAAAAAAAAGGCACCACAGGTATACAATGTAGATGGATGGATAGTATACTTAATGGATGACGAGTGACGACACAGAGGTAGGTACAGCAGTGGCCTACCGTACTGCTATATACAGTATACTGGACCTGGTGGACACTGTCAGCAAACTGCTAAACTAAAATGCACCACAGGTATAGGAATGTAGATGGATAGTATACTTAATGGATGACGACACAGAGGTAGGTACAGCAGTGCACTCTGCACTGTACTCCTCCTATATAATATTAATTATACTGGTGGTCCCCAGTCCCCACAATAAAGCAGCACACTGTGAGCACAGATATGGAGTGTTTTTCAGGCAGACAAACGTATACTGGTGGTCACTGTCAGCAAAACTCTGCACTGTACTCCTGCTATAGCTGCTCCCCAGTCCCCACAATTAAGCAGTGTGAGCACTCAGCACAGATATATCATGCAGCACACTGAGCACAGATATGGTATGGAGCGTTTTTTTCAGGCAGAGAACGGATAAAAACTAAACTCTGCACTGTACTCCTCCTAACAGCTGCTCCCCAATCCTCCCCACAATTATAGTAATAAACAAGCAATCAAATCAACTGTCTTCTACTAAACGGAGAGGACGCCAGCCACGTCCTCTCCCTATCATCTCCAATGCATGTGTGAAAATGGCGGCGACGCGCGGCTGCTTATAGAATCTGAATCTCGCGAGAATCCGACAGCGGGATGATGACGTTCGGGCGCGCTTGGGTTAACCGAGCCATACGGGAGAATACGAGTATGGCTCGGACCCGTCTAAAAAAGGTAAAGCTCGGGGGGGGGTTCGGTTTCTCGGAAACCGAACCCGCTCATCACTAGTAACAAGTCCTGGATCCTTGACTGAACCTTGGATATCTTGTTCAGAGGTAAAATTACTCTCTGAAGACTTGAATCCAGTACAGCCCCCAAGTGAGTCATCCGTTGTGACGGAACCAGAGACGATTTTGCCCAATTTATGAGCCACCCCTGGTTCTGCAGACACGTTATTGTCTGTTGCAGATGATGTAAGAGCAATTCCTGTGATTGTGCCAGGATTAAAAGATCGTCGAGGTATGGAAATATTCTTATCCCCTGCTGGCGGAGATAAACTGCCATTATAATTATTTATATATAATTATAATCTTGGTAAATACTCTGGGAGCTGTAGCTAACCCAAAAGGTGGGGCCTGGAACTGAAAATGCTGTTGGAGGATAGCGAACCTGAGATAGCACTGATGGGACAGTGCTATAGGAAAATGTAGGTAAGCATCCTGTATATCCAGGGATACCATATAATCCCCTGGCTCCATGGCCAAGTTGATGGAACGTAATCTATGTGAAACCTCTGTATCCAAATGTATTTGTTCAGTATTTTGAGATTGGGAATGGGCTGAAATGACCCATTTGGCTTCTGAACCAAAAACAGGTTGGAGTAAAAACCCTGTCCTTATTGTGTAGGAGGAACTGGAATGACTACTCCTGAGTGAAGTAATTTTTGAACTGCCTCTAACAAAGCCCTAGCATTCGTCTCTACCCGAGACGGTCTGGTACAAAAAAACCTTCGAGGAGGGTGCTTCTTGAAGGCAAAAGCATAACCTAGAGATACCACTTCATGCACCCAGGCATCTGTTGTAGACTGCTGCCAGATCTGTGCAAACTGAAGAAGTCGGCCCCCCACCCTGGGGTCCCCCAGGTGGAGGCCCGCACCATCAGGCTGATGGCTTATTATCTGTTTTCTGAACAATGAAAAATAGACACACTAATTGGCGCTGAGAATGATTCTTAGATGCCTCTCACTGGTTTAAAATTAAAATAAATTTATTTCATATTCACACTATGTACACACTGTGAAAACAAATAACAATAAAAATTGTGTATAAAACATGTATGGTGATGCACCAAATTCAATGTGCATCTGATGAAATACAACTTGCTGGTACTGATCTTTAAATGGGAATGTCACTGAGTCTCACCAGGCCTTGTTACTGCAGTGGCTGGCTGTTAGTAACAGGTCTGGTCCCGGGCTGGAAAGCTCGGCACCACCGCAGGAGACTTTTCCAGGCTGTCCAGGCAATACTCCTTCCCCTTTTCTTTCCAGGCAAGTTGAAACACAATGTCCAACCTATGAATTCAATATACATTTTACGTTTAATATCAGTAAAAAGGAATTGACTTTCCTTGCTTTAGTCATTTTCATTGAGAATAAACATATTTTCACTAAGACTCATAGAAAATCAACCAATTCCAATTCATACATCTCCATCAATAGCGAGCATCATGCTCGCTGGCTACAAAACATCCCCTTGGGACAATATAAACGCTTAAAAAGGAATTGTTCACAGGCAGAGGTTTTACAAACCCAAATTGAAGAAATGACCACCAGGTTTGAAGAAAATGGTTACCCTGAATCTACTCTACAAGAAAAAAGAACCAAAACGTGCGCAAAAGGAAGAGCCAATCAAAAAATAATGTTTGGATTAATTAATTTTTATTTTTATTAAATATTCATTTAATTGTAGTTATTACCAAATAAATTAATTATAAATATATTCCTTAGAGTGACCACAATAAGATATTGGAAATAATATTAAAATTAATAAAATACCACAATCATTAAATATATAACCATCTAGTTAATTTCTCATATATGGTTAGTATTCCAAAAGACCAATAATGGATATAAATGTATTGAATCCTGAAGAATAAATGGTTCCTAAAACAGGTAATACTGTATCACTTTGGATACATAATTAGATCACAATGATGCAAAGAAAAAATATTATTAATGAATAGACTAAAAAGTCCACACTGGCTGGCCAGCCTTAATTAATACTTAATATATTGTGCACAAGCAAAAATGTATCCAAGATCAATATAATAAATAAATGGAAGATGTATTGCCTGTAGGATATCATAGAATTGAATAAACGATAAGGACTCAAAATTCTTCTAATACCGATCTAAACTAGTATTAATTATCCGTTATACATGTATCCAAAAGTCTCGTGCGGCTCATAAGCTCCTAACCTCGTACGGCTGCTGATGTAGATGCTAAATGTTGGAGCAAATGAATAGAAGCCAGTCCCGTCCTTTTAACCAAAGCTATTTAAAAGTCTCGATAAAGGCACCTAGCCTTAAGCGGCCGTTAGTGTGGGCAGCCAATGTCGTTCAACCTAACGCGTTTCTCGACCGTAGGCACTGGTCGTTTCATCAGAGGAAGTCGAGAAACGCGTTAGGTTGAACGGCTTTGGAGTGATCCACGGATATATACCATCTCTCTGCTATTTGGAGACGAACGGATATCACCAACAGCCCTAACCCGCCTTAAACCGCCATAGATATTTCCATCTCTTTCATCCCAGCCTAAGGATTACCCAGCTGCGCTGTCGGAGGAGCACCCAGGCAGCGCAGCATTAAACGGCTTGTGGATTGGTAACGGCGGAGGACCGGTGAACATCCGGCCGGTCGGACGGCTACTGCATTCACCAGGCAGCGCAGCATTAAACGGCTTGTGGATTGGTAACGGCGGAGGACCGGTGAACATCCGGCCGGTCGGACGGCTACTGCATTCACTGGCACGGGTGAGATTGCTACGAGTGAGACGGGGTTTTATTTTTTAATACATTATCCCGTCATTTTAGCCACCCACACCAATGGCCTCACTAGGCTAGGGGCTATTTGAGCCATTCGGGACTGTGTTTTAGTAATTTTATTTAATCATAACAATCATCTTATTACGGGACTGTAATACTACGACATTGGCTGCCCACACTAACGGCCGCTTAAGGCTAGGTGCCTTTATCGAGACTTTTAAATAGCTTTGGTTAAAAGGACGGGACTGGCTTCTATTCATTTGCTCCAACATTTAGCATCTACATCAGCAGCCGTACGAGGTTAGGAGCTTATGAGCCGCACGAGACTTTTGGATACATGTATAACGGATAATTAATACTAGTTTAGATCGGTATTAGAAGAATTTTGAGTCCTTATCGTTTATTCAATTCTATGATATCCTACAGGCAATACATCTTCCATTTATTTATTATATTGATCTTGGATACATTTTTGCTTGTGCACAATATATTAAGTATTAATTAAGGCTGGCCAGCCAGTGTGGACTTTTTAGTCTATTCATTAATAATATTTTTTCTTTGCATCATTGTGATCTAATTATGTATCCAAAGTGATACAGTATTACCTGTTTTAGGAACCATTTATTCTTCAGGATTCAATACATTTATATCCATTATTGGTCTTTTGGAATACTAACCATATATGAGAAATTAACTAGATGGTTATATATTTAATGATTGTGGTATTTTATTCATTTTAATATTATTTCCAATATCTTATTGTGGTCACTCTAAGGAATATATTTATAATTAATTTATTTGGTAATAACTACAATTAAATGAATATTTAATAAAAATAAAAATTAATTAATCCAAACATTATTTTTTGATTGGCTCTTCCTTTTGCGCACGTTTTGGTTCTTTTTTCTTGTTATTGCTATTTTTTGGGGGTTGACAGCTTCCCCATTTTTCCACATTGTGCGGCATCAGGAAGTTCACCTAGGTTGTAAGTCACGGGCGCCTCTCTTTCTTTTCTCGTGATCTACTCTACAAGAAGCAAAAAGGAAAATAGAAAGTATAGATCGTGCAGAATTACTAGTCGAACGGGAGAAAAAGAAGAATGACATAAACAATTATGAGTGGGCGTTCATCACCAAGTATGGGGCGCACCATAAAAAAGTTGAACAACTGAACAATTTAAACAAATTGACAGAAATATAGTAAAGTCAGCAATCACACTAGCAGTCACATGTTATACATTAGTATATTAAGCAATATGAGCACATCATCAACTACAACTACATTTGAAGTATGTAGGAGAACATATAACTGCATCATGTTTAAACAGATCTGACGTATTCAGACGCAAATGCGAAAGAAACAACAGTAAATGTAGGCAGACTCACATGCAATAGGCACTTATCTAACTATTCGTACTCCAAAGGTAGATAGAGACTGTAGTGCTGTATAACCCGTACTCAGAGTGGGATACAGGGAGACTCACATCGCTACCAGGGCCGATCAATACGTTAGCGAACGCTGAGTGGATCCAGACGCTACTAGTGTACACTACCGCTCCATGAACCTATAGTGAACACAGACGCTCAGTGAACACGGATGCACCAGTCACACAGCCGCCTATGCTGTGACTGGGCCCCCTACGTATACAGTGTCTGAGACGGAAGCGGGAAAACAGTTCATGGTGGGAGACTCAGAGGAAACTGGTCATGAACCGGGAAGAGAGGCGACCAGGAGAGCGTCTGACTCCCCACTGCTGACATCAACCCTAGGGATCACGGCCTCATACTATTCCTGGAGCCTCTGATCCCTAAGGCCAAGTGCTGGTGCACCCGAGGTGACAGCCGCGTTAGCGACTGTTTGGTAGTCTCCTCCCAAAACAGTGCGGCTGTGTCCGTATTCCCCTACTAAGCAGAACCAATGCCTTACCTTCTCCCCGTGCTTTTGCCACAGCCTGGTAACGTCTGCTGGACCTGCTAGTATGTCCGACACAGACGCCCGCCGAAACAGCACTGTATTCGTGGGTAAGCGTTGTAACAACGAGGCGGAGAGTTGTTGGAGCGACTCTTTCTATGGTACGTATAAGACGCTGTTTAGAAAGAGCACTCAAGAAAAATAGTAAGACTATAAAAATAAAATAAGAAAGCTTAGGGCTGCTAAAAACCAGCAGCCCTCTGACCATGGTCTGGCTCCTGCCGCACCAAACAAAAAACTGATTTGCCTGAGCAAGGAGGCGGGGATATATGGACGGGCCCATTGCATGCTGGGAGGCCGGAAAAGTTTTGACCGATTGGTGCAAATCCACTGTCGCTTCATCATATCCCATTGTTATCCTGTGGACCCTGCTGGAGAAACGGCCATGACAGGTCTGCATTTTTGCAGCCACTCCCCATTACCACCCACAAATGGTCAATTTCTGTCAATTATTCTACGTTAAAAGTTTCACTGTGAGTGGCATCGAAAAGTTACCTTAGCACGTACGCAGTGTAATCGCATTGCATGCGCAGTCTGCCAATGTTCACTCATCAGCATTGTGTACAAAGAACGAATTAAGCCCTCAGACTGGTAGGCACCTGAGTGGAGACTTGTCTCTAACAGCCTAAAGCCACCCAATCAGACACAGGAGTTAGACGTAAGGCAGCACCTGCATTGACAAAAATAAGAACATTTTTCTTTCTTCCTATCTGCTTGTTCCTTGAGTCGAAGAGTAGTGGACTTAACTAAACAGGCCTGTATTGGGGTTCCTTGAGAGGAAGAGTAGTGTACTTAACTAAACAGGCCTGTATTGGGGTTCCTTGAGAGGAAGAGTAGTGGACTTAACTAAACAGGCCTGTATTGGATGCTTAAAAAGGGTACAGCCACAGTAAACGTGGTATCAGTGTCTGATTAGGAGAGTGGACTTTAGCTCAAAGCATCCACAGCAACATGACTCTTGGAATCTTCAACAATGGAAGCAATTTCCACATCCGAAATCAGGGACAAAGCATCCTCTAGCCATAAGGAATCCTCTGACTTAGAGAGGAGAGGCATAGAACCACCTCGCCTGGCACACTTCTTTTTAAATGGTTGCTCTAGCACAACCTAGGGCCATAAGCGGCCATCAAGTTGTTGTAGAACTACACAACCCATCATGCCATGCAACAGTTTTAGCATGGCAAATAGCAAAACTATGGCAGGGCATGCTGGGATGTGTAGTTGTACAACAGTTGGAGGGCAGCTTATTGCCCACCCCTAGTCTAGCATGTGCTGCAGTGAGTTAGACCCCTGCACTAGGCCTTGAATGGACGGAGATAAACTTTGAACCTATGCTGGTTCTGGTAAAGCCAGCTGTGAACTTCCAGGGGTAGAGAGACCACTCATAGCATGACCCTCCAGCCTGCAAGAGGAGGCAAGGGAGGGGATGCTAGTTGATTAGCCAACTGCAACATGGCCTGTAATAGAGTGGATGCTCATGCTGGTTTAGAAAGGGTACCAGTGGCAGAAGGAACCTCATGCTGTGCCCTGCAAAGCAAACATCATACAGACTATCATGATCCTGAGCAAGAGAAGAAATAGTCTCATTGCAGTTCCTGCAAGAAATCGTGCGCAACACAGCAGCGTCCCGCTCCCTGGGAACATTAGCTGCGTGACCCTTGAAATATACGTTATGGTAAGAACTTACCGTTGATAACGGTATTTCTCCTATGTCCACAGGTTTCCACAGGATAACACTGGGATATGGTGGAGCGACAGCGGATTGGCACCAAACGATCACAAGCTTTCTGGCCTCCCAGGATGCAACGGGCTCGTCTATATATTCCTGCCAACTGGCTCAGTCAAATCAGTTGTATTCCTAAGCATTTAGGCAGGAGCATTATGTAGAACCCTATTCAGGCGAGAAGAACACACATGCACACCCTTCCATGCAAGATGGAAGAGGTTAGTGAGTATAAAGAGTCTCAAATCAGGTGCGTCAGGGTGGGATTCCTGTGGAAACCTGTGAACATAGGAGAAATACCGTTATCAACGGTAAGTTACCATAACGTATATTTCTCCGGCATGGTCCACAGGTTATCCAAAGGATAACATTGGGACTTCCCAAAGCAATTTTTAGTGGTGGGGATGCTCCTGATTAGACAGGAGAACCTTTTGCCCGGATTCAGCGTCATGAGAGGCAAAGGTATCCAAGGCATAATGTCTAATGAATGTGTTAATGAAAAACCATGTGGCTGCCTTACATATCTGTTCTGCTGAAGCACCACGTTGTGCTGCCCATGATGGACCTTCCTTATGAGTAGAGTGAGCAGAGACATTAGCCGGAACAGGGAGATCAACCTGAGAATATGCTTCTGAAATCGTCATCCGAAGCGATCTTGCCAGTGTCTGCTTATCAGCAGGCCATCCTCTCTTGTTAAATCCATAGAGAATGAAGAGAGAATCTGTCTTTCTGATGACACTGGTACGATCCACGTAGATCCTTAATGCACGGACCACGTCCAGCGATGCATTTCCCACAGAAAGGCCTGGTACCTGGATAGCCAGGACTACAATTTCTTCATTAAGGTGCAATTTAGACACCACCTTCGGAAGATACCCAGATCTAGTTCTGAGAACTGCTTTATCTGGATAAAAAAATCAGAAATGGAGAACGACATGATAATGCCCCTAAATCTGATACTCTTCTAGCTGATGCTATAGCCAGTAGAAAGAGAACTTTAGCTGTCATCCATTAAGATCCACTTTATTAAGTGGTTCAAACGGAGCCCCTTGAAGGGCTTTGAGGACCAGACTTAAATCCCAAGTTACTGCAGGAGGAACAAAGGGTGGTGGAATGTGCAGCATTCCCTGGACAAAAGTATGCACATCCTGTAAAGTGGCAATTTTCTTTTGAAACCATACAGTCAATGCTGAAACTTGAACTCTCAAGGAAGCCACCTTCAAACCCTTATCCATTCCTGCCTGAAGGAAATCTAAGATTCTGGATACTCTGAAAGATCTTGGATACATACTTCTTTCATCTGATGTATCATCCTGTGTAGCCTGTGAATTTGATGATATATTTACCCTTGGTTTATCACCTTTTCACAGTATACTACACAATCTGTGACTGTAATCACTTTACTTATATAAAAGTGATATCAATCTGACCCCAACCCAAGCACTAGCATTGAGGCTCAGAAGAAACCACTGACAAACATATAAAGTCAGCAATCACACTAGCAGTCAGTCACATGTTATATATTAGTCATATATTAATCATATGAGCATATTATCAACTATGAACACATTTCAAGTATGTAGGAGTACATTTACTGAATTCTGTTCTATACAGTTATTTTTCAGACGCATTGCGAAGAAAACCACAGTAATGTACACAAACTCATATGCAATAGGCACTAAACTTAACTATTCATACTGACAAAAAAGTAGATAGAAATATAGTACTGTCTAACCCGTACTCCGTAGAGCGGGATACAGGGAGATTCACCCCACTTCCAAGATCGATCAATATGTTAACGAACGCTGAGTGGATCCAGACGCTACTAGTGTACACTGCCGCTCCGGTAACTTTTAGTGGACACAGACGCTCAGTGAACGCTAGTGCATGCACTCGCTCGTATCTGCGACCCGGTCTCTAAGTGGTTAATCTTAGTGTATACAGACGCAGCGGCCTATGCTGCGACCGAGACCCCTCGTGGTAGCGTCTGAGATGGAAGTGCGGCAATCAGTTCATGGCGGGAGACGCGCGGAAACTGGTCATGAACTGGGGGGAGGGACGACCAGGAGAGCATCTGACTCCCCACTGCTGACATCAACCCTAGGGATCGCAGCCTCAAACTAATCCTGGTGCCTTATGATCCCTAAGACCTAGCGCTGGAGCACCCGTTGTGGCGGCGCGCCAGCTACTGTTTGATAGTCTCCTCCCAAACAGTGCGGCTGTCCGTATTCGCCTTCTAAGTGGAACCAATGCCTTACCTTCTCCCCGTGCTCCAGCCACAGCCTGCTAACGTCTGCTGGACCTGCTAGTATATCCAACACAGATGCCCGTCGAGACAGCACTTGTACCGTGGGTAAGCGTTGTTGCGACCCGGCAGAGAGTTGTTGGAGCGACTCTTTCCAATATGCGTTTAAGACGCTGTTAGGAAAGATCACTCAAAACAATGTAGTAAGACTATAAAAATAAAATAATAAAGCTTAGGGCTGCCAAACACAGCAGCCCTGTGACCATGGTCCGGCTCCTGCCGCACCAAACAAAAAAACTGATTTGACTGAGCCAGTGGGTGGGAATATATAGACGAGCCCGTTGCATCCTGGGAGACCAGAAAGCTTGTGATCGTTTGGTGCCAATCCGCTGACGCTCCATCATATCCCAATGTTATCCTTTGGATAAACTGTGGACCCTCCCGGAGAAAGACATATTAATGCATTCCAAGGAGTACCCCCACACACGCTTGAGTCTATGGACCCTGATCTAAACTGAGATCAGCGTGTGGGGTTAATCCTGAGCACTGCAAGTCTAAAGTACCACAAAGAAATAAGTGGTATAGTACAGTACTAAAACAGTGATAAACCCTACTAACTTAATGTGCACCTTATAGATAAAATAAGTGTGCTCACAAGCCTGAAGTAAAAGGATTGCATTTGGGGATAAAAAGGACAACCTCTTTAACTAACAGACCACTATTTTCTTTAATCTCATATATCACCTGTTACTATATCGCAAGGTGTTGGGGTCGGGAAACTGCCGGTCACCCCGAATGTTAGATGGCCGGGAAGGGGGGAACGACAAAGCCCTTTGCTGGCTCAGTGGCTCGCCAAAGTTTCTATACCCACTCTATGGATAGTAACTAGGTCAACAGTGTCTAGGTCGACCACTATTGGTCTACAGTAACTAGGTCAACAGGGTCTCTAGGTCGACAGGGTCTAGGTCGGCAGGTCAAAAGGTCGACATGAGTTTTTTATGGGTTTTTTGGTGTAATTTTCTTCATAGAGTGACCGGGAATCCCAATTAGTGCACCGTGTCCCCTCACTTCGGGATTATCGTTCCAATCGTAGTCCACGTGGATCGTTAAGTATGAAAAGGTTCAAAAAAAGAAAAAAAATCTTGAAAAACTCATGTCGACCTTTAGACCTGTCGACCTAGAACATGTCGACCTACAGACCCTGTCAACCTAGAAACCCTGTCGACCTAGTACCTGTCGACCAATAGTGGTCGACCTAGATAGTGTCGACCTAGAGACCGGATCCCCTCTATGGACACCCACGAATGGGAACAGTCCCTGTTGGTTGGCATGCCGACCAGCAGGCTGTTCATTGTGCAGGGTCCCAGCATCGGTATTGTGATCGGCGGTCACATAACCTCATCCCATCACAAGGGGTCAACTCTCTAAAGATGCATACACATGGTGAGATTCGGGCTAACCCCGATTCTCACTGTGCGATAGGGACTAGGTCGGTATCGCAAGCACATAATGACTGTGTTTGCGATACTGACTATGGGGGTCATTCCGAGTTGATCGCTTGCTAGCTACTTTTTGCAGCCGTGCGAACGTATAGTCTCCGCCCACTGGGGAGTGTATATTTGCTGTGCAAGGGTGCGATCGCATGTGCAGCCGAGCGGTACAAAAATAGTTTGTGCAGTTTTTGAGTAGCTCAGAACTTACTCAGCCCTTGCGATCACTTCAGCTTGTCCGGTTCCGGAAATGACATCAAACACCCGCCCTGCAAACGCCTGGATGCGCCTGAGTTTTTCCAAACACTCCCAAAATACGGTCAGTTGACACCCACAAATGCCTCCTTCCTGGCAATCTCCTTGCGATCGGCTATGCGAATGGATTCTTTGTTAAATCCATCGCACAGCAAGGATCCGCTTTGTACCCGTACGACGCGCCTGCGCATTACGGAGCATACGCATGTGCAGTAGTGACATGATCGCTGTGCTGCGAAAAACGGCAGCGTGCGATAGTGTCAATTTTGACTATCTTTTCTACGAGATAATCAAAATTGACTTGCTTGCACAGTCTATCTAGGCTTGCGATGCCAACTGCGTGGGACCGCGTATCTGCATCGCAATCGCAAGGAGACTTTCACCTTGGGATCTGCACTAAGTTTTCTTACGATTTTGACTATATAGTCAAAATCGTAAGAAAATATCTCACCGTGTGTATACACCATAACACCTTCTACAATCAAGAACATATTATTTAGAAGTCATAACATCAACAAATTATAATAACCTATGCCAGAGCTTCCCAAACTCTACCATTACAGTCCAGGTTTTAAGGATATCCATGCTTGAGCATGACTTAATACCTCAGTCTGTTTGATTTAGTCATCTGGACTCAAGCATGGATAACATAAAAATTCATAGATTCATTATCGCATCTCAGAAAAGATTACATT
Source organism: Pseudophryne corroboree (assembly GCF_028390025.1). Taxonomy (NCBI): domain Eukaryota; kingdom Metazoa; phylum Chordata; class Amphibia; order Anura; family Myobatrachidae; genus Pseudophryne; species Pseudophryne corroboree. The sequence continues at coordinate 176,371,659 of NC_086453.1, read as the reverse complement.
CCATCATTTTCCTCTTTTAAAAGAAATGCAATTAGACAAGGATAATTTTTGTGCTGTCCAGAACCCACACCTTCCAATACACAAAGGCAATTTCCCAAAATCTGTTATTACAGCCCAGGTAACAACAATATGCATGCTTTACTTAATTAGCACCTCATTTAATTTATTTACAACATCTGTGCACAAGCATGATATATTCAGAACCTGGACAGTGATGGTGTTTGCCCAGTTTCCAAAAGTCCTTGCTCTATAAAAACTTACCACTGCTACTTCCTGCAGGACTGCTCAACCTTATCCCAAATCACAATAAACACATAACTGGATACAGCTTACTAATTATCCCTGCAGCTACAAAACCTAGATATTAGCTATTGCCACCCCCTATTAAAAATGGGCTTAATGGCAAAGAGGTAGATTTCTCAATAGTCTGCACCTAAAACGTGTGTACATATGTTAAAGCATTACTTTTTATTCCATCATATTAGTGCAATTTAAGCATTTCAATGAAATACCTCCCAACATGACCCTCTCCAGGAGGGATAGACTTCTCTGCTTCTGGACTTCCTTCTTACTGTATGATTGGCATCACCTGTAGTGAAACACCTTTCTTATCCATTACCTGTTCAACACAGGTGCTGGCAATCATAAATTAAGAGAAAAATCCAGAAGCAGAGCATTGTGTCCCTCCTGGAGAGGGTCATGTTGGGAGGTATGCTATGAACTCTTGTCTGAGAAATTTGTAAGACACCTGGTACATTTAGTGGGTGGAATATATAACCTGTGGAATTACCCAAAATTACTGCACCAATTATGCATTGTTTATTGTGCTCTCTAGTTTTTTCTGTTCAGTTTTCTACTTGCTGTAATACTCAGTCCATTACTATTCCTGCTAGGGAAGCAGGAAAGGCACAGAGGTGCCAAGGCAGGTTATGTGCACAGCCCTGCCAGCATCACAACTAGGGTTGTCACCTCATCCCTTTAGTTCTGGACACATTAATTACACAGGTTCTGTGGCTGGCTGACTTCAAGACTCCATTTCACCTGATTTTAATCAGCCACAGAACCTGTATAATTAATATGTGTCCAGAATTAAAGGGATGAGGTGGCAACTCTAATCACAACTGTGGGCGGTGCCAGTGTCGGACTGGGGCATGCAGGGCCCACCGGGAAAATGCAGTGTTAAGGGCCTAGGTTAGGGGTGTTGCTAGTCTGCAGAGGGGGTGTGGCCTGCCACCTCATTGGTTTGACTAACCATTAGAGCAGAGGTTCTCAAACTCGGTCCTCGGGAGCCCACACAGTACATGTTTTGCAGGTAACCCAGCAGGTGCACAGGTGTTTTAATTACTCACTGACACATTTTAAAAGGTCCACAGGTGGAGCTAATTATTTCACTTGCGATTCTGTGAGGAGACCTGCAAAACATGCACCGTGTGGGGTCCTGAGGACCGAGTTTGAGAACCTCTGCATTAGAGAGTGCAACGTCTGGGCCCCTTCATAAATATATACAGTAAATTCAGCTGCTGCATGCATGATAATGTACCAGATTAATAAAAGCAATACACTGTAGAAAATACACCATAGTCCAGTATAAGGTAAGATATGTATAATGCATAATTCAAGTGCACAGTCTGGAACCTGATCCTTATAGCAGGAGGTGGGCCCCCAGGCAGTAGGGCCCACCGGTGGTCCCCTGTACCCCTGTGGGCCAGTCCATCCCTGAGCGGTGCTACCCTCTTAATGTCATTAAAGGGGCCATGTCCAGCACTTACAAAGGTGCTGGGCTTTCCCACAAGCTCTCCCTTTAATGTCAATAGATTCCCTTTGCACAGCCTTTTCAAGTAACAGGCATCCTGCTAAAAACAGCCTAGCATGGAAACTATCCATTGTACTATAGGCTATTTAGCCTGTAAAGCATCTTTGAATCCTTCTGGAGAAAAGCACTATAAAGCTATTACGTCCCATGCTCCCATCCTTAAGTTTCCATTTATCTTCTATATCACCCACTTAAATCAATTGTCCGTGGAGGGGTGTAAATGTGGGTGCGTAATGAGGAACACACCCTTTTTAGTGTGCAATACTTACATTACTTTCTAGGCACAAGACCAATTTGTTGTTTCTGCAGCAGGGTACGTATGGTTTCCACAAGGAAACAATGGGGGTGTAGTGGTGGAAGAGACATCCGGGTAGACAGTCAAAGCTTTAGCTGTCCCAGGATGCATAGCTTCCCTCTATAACCCCACCTCCAGGCACTGGTAGCTCAGTTTATCAGTTGGTGTCTGCAGCATAGCAGGAGCACTAAACTGTGAGCTGCTCATGCAGGCCTGAAAACATTGATTTTTCTTTAACTAACCCCGATTCTCACAATGAGATAGGGACTAGGTCGGTATCTCAAGCAAAGATAACTGTGCTTGCGATACTGGCTTTGTACAATGTTGGCTAAGTCTCAATTTTGACTATCTTTTATACTAGTTAAAATTGACTTGCCTGCACAGTCTATCTGGGCTTGCGATACCGACCTTGCAGGACCACGCATCAGGATCACAAGGTGACTTTCACCTTGCGATCTGCACTAACTTTCTTTGCGATTTTGACTATATAGTCAAAATCTCGAAAAAAATCTCACTGTGTGTACACACCTTTAGAGCCAACGGCGCTGTAAGTCTTGGTGAATTTGTGCTGCTGCTCCATAAGCCCCAGTGGTGCAAGTAGAAAAAATGTCTTACGGGTACTGTGTGCGCGCGCCTTCGGCACGCGCGAAAAAATGGGTGTGGCCAAATGCCTCATGGGGCGTGGCCAATGAAAATGGGGCGTGGTACACATATGGGGGGAGGGGCAGATACACGTATGACCCCAATAGTGCCAGATACACGTTGCCCCACAGTGCCAGATATACATTGCCCCACAGTGCCAGATACACATTGCCCCACAGTGCCAGATACACAAATGCCCCCAGAGTGCCAGATATACATTGCCTCACAGTGTCAGATACACATTGCCCCACAGTGCCAAATACACAAATGCCCCCACTGTGTCAGATATACATTGCCCCCCGTGCCAGATACAGAAATGCCCCTACAGTGCCAGATATGCCCCCAGTGCCAGATATCCCCCAGTGCCAGGTATACATGCCCCCCCAGTGCCAGATATCCCCCAGTGCCAGGTATACATGCCCCCCCTGGGCCAGATATCCCCCAGTGCCAGGTATATATGCCCCCCTGTGCCAGATATGCCCCCAGTGCCAGATATCCCCCAGCGCCAGGTATACATGCCCCCCCAGTGCCAGATATCCCCCAGTGCCAGGTATACATGCCCCCCCTGTGCCAGATATCCCCCAGTGCCAGGTATATATGCCCCCAGTGCCAGATATCCCCCAGTGCCAGATAGAAATGCCCCCCCAGTGCCAGATATCCCCCAGTGCCAGATAGAAATGCCCCCCCCCCAGTGCCAGATATCCCCCAGTGCCAGGTATAACATGCCCCCCCTTCCCTGCTCGCCGCTGGCCGCTGTTGTCCTGTCTGTCATGTGAGGGAAGCAGAGCGCAGCCTGCACCTCTCCTTCCCCTCAGTCTCCGGCGGGTGTCTCACAGTTTAATTCAGCGCCGATCCGTGAGCCAATCAGAGCTCGCAGTGCGAGCTTTGATTGGCTCACGGATCGGCGCTGAATTAAACTATGACACCCGCCGGAGACTGAGGGGAAGGAGAGGGGAAGGAGAGGCGCAGGCTGCGCTCTCCTCCCCTCACATCAGCGGCGGTGCGGCGATGCGGCGATGCGGCGGGTGCGGCGTGGAGCCAGCAGAGGGAGGGAGGGAGGGAAGAGGAGCGGCGGCCCGTCGGTGTGGGTACGGCGTACCCACGGCTAAATTCTTATGGGTACGCCGTACCCACCCGTACCCGCCCACTTGCACCACTGATAAGCCCCCACGCTGGCACCACATACTTCCGCTGGCTGAGCACTGGAACTTGCAGTGGGGATTTGAGCGGCTTTGGGCACCACTGTGGACCGTTTCCCGGGACCACTTGGCCGACACATGGGTGCAGGTAAGAGTCTCCTAGGGGGACTTACCATTAAATTGCAGTCTGGGGAGAAAGACCACGGCGCTGGCGTGGACACTGTCTTTGAGCAGGGATTCCACTAGACCACCAGGGCAGAGGAGCACAGAACTAGGTTTATTAACACCTTCTTGATAAGGCACACAGTTCCTGGGGTTGAGGACCAGCATAGGGGAGGAGGTGCTTGACATGTAGCCCCTCCCCTGGCTCTGGGTGCATCTACTGCAGATTTCCCACCCTTGAGCTGCCTCACTCTCCCCTCAGTGACGGGCAGCTATCTTACAGTATAAGCAGCAGGTCTCTGGGGTATAGATCGGGTCCACTGGAGCCTGGCACTATAAAAAAATTTAGTGTGTGCATGTGTGTGCTGGCTCCTCCCCTCTATGCCCCTCCTATCAGACTCAGTCTAGGAAACTGTGCCCGAGGAGACGGACATAATCTGAGAGAAGAACGAAACAACAGCGGTGAGGCAATAAGCCAACGCACAACCATAAACGAAAGGAGGGAGCTAACCAGAACAGAGGATAGCAACACCAACCTAACCAGGATAGCACAACTATCCCAACAACAGAAGAGGTCCGCAACATCGGACCAACCAAAAACTTACACAGGTAAGCAGGAACGAAGCACTGAGGCGGGCGCTCAGTATCCACTATGGACTAGGAGAAAAGTTATTACCGGTAGGTATTAAAAATAGGATTTTAATTACCTACTGGTTAATATTTTTCTCATAGTCCGTAGGAGATGCTGGGGTCCATTTAGTACCATGGGGGGTATAGATGGGTCCTTTGGGAGCCACTAGCACTTTAAGAGTTTAATACTGTGGGCTGGCCCCTCCCTCTATGCCCCTCCTACCAGACTCAGTATAGAAACTTTGCCCGAGGAGACGGACATACTTCGAGAGATGGAAATATACAGATAGTGGTGAGATTCACACAAGCTCACATATAACAAAAAGGAAAGCCAAGCTAACCAACTTGGAACAATTCAGCAACAGCTGAAACAACAACAATACTGAACCATGTAACAATGCAGGAATACGAAGCACTGGGCGGGCACCCAGCATCCTCTACAGACTACGAGAAAAGGATTTACCTGTACGTAATTAAAATCCTATTTTCTCTTACGTCCTAGAGGATTCTGGGATCCATTTAGTACCATGGGGATGTACCAAAGCTCCCAGTACAGGAGGGAGAGTACTGAGGTTCCTGCAGAACAGATTGACCAAACTTTAGGTCGTCAGAGGCCAAAGAATCGAACTTGTAGAACTTAGCAAACGTGTTCGACACAGACCAAGTAGCTGCTCGGCAAAGCTGAGACACCCCAGGCAGCCGCCCAGGAAGAACCCACTTTACGAGTAGAGTGGGCCTTAACAGACTTTGGACATGGCAAGCCTGCCATCGAATAAGCATGCTGGATAGTAAACCTGATCCAGTGAGAAATCGTCTGCTTAGAAGCAGGAAACCCAACCTTGTTGGGATCAAAAAGGACAAATAAAGCATCCGAATTCCTGTGACGAGAAGTTCTCTTCACATAAATTTTCAGAGCCCTCACCACATCCAAGGACTTTGAGGTAATTGAGAAGTCAGTAGCCACTGGCACCACAATAGGTTGATATGAAAAGCTGACACAACCTTCGGAAGAAATTGCTGACGCGCTCTGAGCTCAGCCATATCGTCATGAAAAATCAAGTAGGGGCTCTTGCATGACAATACCCCCAATTATGACACACGTCTAGCAGATGCCAATGCCAACAGTGTGATCGCCTTCCAAGTAAGAAACTTGACGTCCACCTCCTGCAAAGGTTCGAACCAATCCGATTGCAGCACTACATTAAGATCCCATGATGCCGTAGGAGGCACAAAGGGTGGTTGGATGTGCAGAACCCATTTCAAGAATGTCTGAACCTCAGGGAGGGCAGCCAATTGTTTCTGGAAGATAATGGACAAGGCCGAAATCTGGACCTTTATGGAGCCCAAGCGTAGGCCCACATCCAGACCTACTTGCAGAAAGAGGAGAAACCGTCCCAGTTGAAACTCCACCGTAGGAAACTTCTTAGATTCACACCAAGACACATACTTTTTCCAAATCTGATGGTAATGTTTAGACGTAACCCCCTTCCTTGCTTGTAGGAATGACCTTTATCGGAATACCCTTCTGAGCTAAGATCTGGCGCTCAGCCTCCATGCCGTCAAACGTAGCCGCAGTAAGTCTTGATAGGCGAACAGCCCCTGTTGCAGAAGGTCATCGCGAAGAGGCCTCGGATCCTCCAGCAGTAATTCCAGAAGATCCGCGCACCAAGCCCTCCTTGGCCAGTCCGGAGCAATGAGGATCACCTGAACTCTTGTTCTTGTTCTTTTTATTAGTTTGATAATCCTTGGGATGAGTGGAAGTGGAGGGAACACATACACTGACTGGAACACCCATGGAGTTACCAGTGCATCCACCGCCACCGCCTGTGGGTCTCTCGACTTGGAACAGTACCTACAAAGCTTCTTGTTGAGGCGAGATGCCATCATGTCTACCTAAGGTACACCCCATCGGCTTGTCACCTCTGCGAACAACTCCGGGTGGAGGCCTAATTCTCCGGCATGGGGATCGTGTCTGCTGAGGAAGTCCGCTTTCCAGTTGTCCACTCCAGGAATGAAGATTGCTGATAGCGCCACAGCATGCTTTTCTGCCCAGAGGAGGATTCTTATTACCTCTGACATTGCCGCTCTGCTCTTTGTTCCGCCCTGCCGGTTTATGTAGGACACTGCTGTTACATTGTCCGACTGAACCTGAATGGCCTGATCTTGCAGAAGATGTGCCACTTGTAGAAGGCCGTTGTATATGGCACTTAGTTCCGGAATGTTTAGCAGAAGGATGGATTCCAGTCTTGACCACTTTCCTTGGAAGTTTTCTCCCTTGGTGACCGCTCCCCAACCTCTGAGACTTGCATCCGTGGCTGGAAGGATCCAATTCTGAATCCTGAACCTTCGGCCCTCAAGTAGGTGAGAAGTTTGCAGCCACCAGAGGAGTGAAATTCTGGCTTTCGGCAACAGGCGTATTAGCTGGTGCATGTGAAGATGTGATCCCGACCATTTGTCTAGGTGATCCAGTTGGAAGGACCTCGCATGGAATCTTCTGTACTGAAGAGCCTCATTGGAGGCTACCATCTTCCCCAGAAGACGAATGCACTGATGAACCGATACCCGGGCTGGCTTCAGGACATCCCGTACCATTGATTGGATCACCAATGCTTTCCCTACCGGTAGAAACACCCTATGCACTTCCGTGTCGAGTATCATCCCTAGGAAGGTCAGTCTCCTTGTTGGCTCCAAATGTGACTTTGGAAGGTTCATGATCCACCCATGATCCTGGAGTAGTCGAGTGGAGAGAGCAATACTCTGCAACAACCTCTCCCTGGAAGATGCTTTTATCAGCAGATCGTCCAGATATGGATTTATGTTCACTCCTTGCCTGCGGAGGAATAGCATCATCTCTGCCATGAACTTGGTGAACACTCTTGGTGTTGTGGAGACGCCAAAAGGCAGTGCCTGGAACTGATAGTGACAATCCAGCAGCGCAAAACTGAGATAAGCTTGGTGAGGTGGCCAGATTGGAATGTGAAGGTATACATCCTTGATATCCAGGGATACCAGGAATTCCCCCTCCTCCAGACCTGAGATCACCGGTCTCAAAAAAAAACAGGTTTGAGTAATAACCCTTGTGTTTTAGGTGAGGTGGAACTGGAACAATAACATTTGTTTGGAACAATTTTCGAATAGCTTCCTGCAGGATAGCACTTTGGGGGTAATTCCAAGTTGATCGCAGCAGGAATTTTGTTAGCAGTTGGGCAAAACCATGTGCACTGCAGGGGAGGCAGATATCACATGTGCAGAGAGAGTTAGATTTGGGTGGGTTATTTTGTTTCTGTGCAGGGTAAATACTGGCTGCTTTATTTTTACACTGCAAATTAGATTGCAGATTGAAC